>NW_020653561.1:1067859-1083247 GCF_003589595.1 Hyposmocoma kahamanoa | reverse complement strand
ACGTCTTCTAGCAAACCGTGCCAGACGCTATACTAACAAGTAACCGAACGAACCAGCGGACCTCACGATTTTTTCTATGTGCTGGTTGTCGTGCCGTTTTGCACTTCAAAACAGCACAATAAGGCATTTTTCTGCGATTTTAGAGAATTTGCACGAAAGAATGGCACAACCATACCGTACAAAGCGAAAATTGCAGACTGAGCTCAAGTAGGTCTTTCGAGACCTAATGTTGAACCTAATGACAAATTGAATAATTTATTATATTGGATACAAAAACAGCGTGAGTGTGAGTTTAATGGAAATGCAAACTATTTTACTAGTTATTAATTCACGTCCAATAACTTACGCATCTGATAATACGGAAAATTTGAAACCGCTTACGCCAGGAATGTTTATACGTGGGGCGCACTAAATTTCCGGAATGAATAAGAAAAAAAATACTATAAATGATCAGACATGAATTTATTGTTTCTCAACATATTCTCCGTTAGTGTTAATGCACTTTTTCATACGAATGAACCAATTTTGAAAACATTCATGCCACTCATCCGCGACAATCTCTGAAACATATTTTTCAGACTCTTCGACAGTCTCTTCAGGTGATGAAAATCATTGACTGCGTAACTGGTCCTTAATTTTTGGAAATAAATAAAAGTCACAAGGTGCCAGGCCGAGACTGTACGCGGGATGGCTCATAAGGTCAACGTTGTTCACCTTCAAAAATTCATTTGTCTGTCTGGCCGTGTGAGAACTGGCATTATCGTGGTGCAAGATGATACGGCATTTACGGTTATTTTTACGGAGTTTGTCAATAACTTCCGGCAAACAAATGGTCGTGTACCAATCACTATTCACGGTAGAACGATTCTCGAAAGCAACAGTAGCCACGTGACCAATTTTATTTAAAAAAAGGAGCAATCATCCACTTAGAGGTACTTTGGTTGGTTTCGGTTCATCTCGAAATACTCATACGCTCGATTGCTTTGTTTTGGGATCGTAACTATAAATCCATGTTTCGTCACCTGTTACTATATCCCACACCAAATTTGACGCCCCTTCGTTGAATCTGGTAATCATGGCATTTCACCAAGAGACGCGATTCATTTTTTGAGCTTCAGTCAAATTGTGTGGGATCCACCGAGAGCACAGCCTTTTCACGCCCAAATGTTTGTGTAGTGTTGATTGTATTTGACTCATGTCTATGCCTAAAGATGCCCGAATCTCATAGTATGTCACATGCCTATCTGTTTTGATCATACGGCGCACAGCATCGATGTTTTTGTTGTTCAGCAGTGGACGGGCGACCATCACGAAATTCGTCACTGAGATTCATACAACCGCGTTTGAATTCTCCAAATCAGCTATGAACAAAACAGTCGTCTTGCATGGTCCTTCATCGCCACAAGCAATTTGAAGCCGAGGGAAGCTCCGCTGAGCTGTTAAATTCCACTTGAAATCGTAGAAAATCATACTACGAAAATTTTCACGAGTTAAATCCATAGTGAGGTAGAGACAACCAATTTCTAAAATGACGCGACAATGTAAAAACAAGTGACAGTCAGATAAAATAAACTGTATTCTACGGCCAAAGAGTTCCATTTTCAAATGTTGCAATTACTTTTTAAATATTGTTTATGTAAGTGGCCAGTTCCGGAAACTTATAGTGCGCCCTATGTACAGGATCAGGAACCAATTGTGCTGATTTAAATTCTGAAAAACTAACTGTTAAATGGCGGTATATTCAAAAACTCATTAATGGACAGACGATACGGCAGGCAGCAGCCTTTGCTCCCTTATTAAAACACCGAATTGGGAGATAATTTCCGTATATTTTAAAGGTTATAATAAGACATTTCTTCTAATAAAAAACTAAATAATGTGGTACGGACAAAGGTGACAAATATCGTGGAAAATTAAAAATATAAAATGTTTAACCACGAAGATTTCGCGGCAAAAGTGTTTTGTTGAGAACGTAGAAGGTAAATTTCTATTTTAAATTTATAATAGGAAGTAACATATTCAATTTTGGAAGACGTTGCCGAGACTACTCTGCCAAGTTAGCCTATTTCAAGAATTAATCCAAGATCGAGGCATCGACTTTGTAATCCTCAGTGAATCCACATTTTGCACGCCAAGAATCTACGTCGTGAAGATACCTTGAGGTGATCTCAAAGAATTTGTCAAATTTACAGGGGAGGCCACAGCCGTGTACATGAAGGTAATATTCTGTCTCATTCGGTGAGGGGAGGTAGACGGGCTGTAAAAGAAAAATATTTATTAATTACCAAATATTAGGGTTTTGATCCCGGAAATCCGCTATCTAAAATTTTGAAAGTTTTGATTATTTTTTGGGATTTTCGCAAGTTAAATATAGTGACGTAAGTCACTCAATTAAACAGTAAAACAAATAACAGTCCTTTTTTACTTTGTTTTATTTTCTAAGTAGCCTTTGACCACTATCTTCGCGCAAAAACAGGGTATACCATGGAACAAGCTCGCCTAGAAGATGTTTATTCAGTCGCACCTTAAAGATGCGGGTTGGTGCTCAGAAGCTTAGTTCCAGGCAGGGAATTCCATTCCTGGGCTGTGCGCATAATAAAAGATGACGAAAAGCGCTTTTTACGCCTGTAGGGAATATCGAACAAGAAGGGATGATATCCCGCCGTACGTCTGGGTGCCCGATGGTAAAAGAGAGTAAAAAAGATATAAGAAATAATGTAATATTTACTTATTAAATATTTGTCTATTTATCTAACAAAACGGTAGAATAAAGCTTAGAGATTGAAAAACCATAGTCATCAAACCAGATGCAGATCTAGAATCTATATTACACGCCTTTTGTTTCTTTGGAGCCCACAATAAAAATTAAAAGATCTTTATTAATGTTTTGATTTTATAGTGGCCGGCTGAAGTGGAGTCACGATCCTCAGCAGCGAGGAATCGATTTAGATGAAGAATAAGCATGGAAATTAAGTTTTGGAGTAGTCTCGAAAGTCTCGTTTTTCCAACTTTCGAGACCGCACCGAGTCACGACTTTTTTCCCGGGACGCGTAAAAGCGGACTGCTTTAACATGAATATGTTGTTTATGCTTGGCGTCACATATTACTACGTAACAGATACTTCACTGTTACACAAAATCGAAAATACCTACGTTATAATAATAAATATGTCTAACTAATGACACCAGGCGCTCAATACGAGGGAAAAGGAACCCACACACGTGTTCAGAGAGGTGAAAATAACGTTGCCCGCTGTATGCAGTCTTGCGGAGCCGAATGCTCATAAATGACTTATATGAGCGTTTGCGCCAACGTCAGCACATTTCCTTCTCTAATTAACGTTCCCTTAATAACGTATGAACATCACTATTATTATTATAGACAGTTGGGGTAGGAGGAACGTCCTGAGGAACATTTTTGAGTCAAATGTTTTGAGCTTTAGGAAGAACAGACAAAGTCTTATTATTGGATTTTGAAACACACAAAACTTGTCTCTGTTTATCAGCCTTACATATTCCGAAAACGTGCAAATTGTGCTAACGTTTCTCTTCCCCAAAAGATGGGATAATAACGGGATGGGAACAGTAATCGTATTTCTTATAAACGTAGCACGTAGCGACATCTCTTTAAATTAATTGTCTGTTTTATCGACTGAGAGACTTAAGTGCTAAACTTTTTAGATTATGAGTTAAGATTTCAAATTCATCTTCTACCCGTATTCCTCTTACCCCACTTGATCTGATAGCAGTGGAAAAATCTTCTCAGTGCAGCATAGTCAAATTAGTAGTAGTGTTACAACACAACATTTTATATTCTCATTGTTATTTAGTTGCCTACTTACACGGGTCAGTAAGAATGACGGGTCAATATTTTTCATTGAGATTTAAATGCATTCCTTTTTAATGTGCAGTAATTTGTATTTTTTTAATATAATTTAAAGTAAGTACAGACGGTACCACATCAAGCTACACTTTGATGGATCTTTTTCAGTTGCACTAGAGGCAACATTCGAACTAAGACTCTCGAACTCGATTTTAAAATCAACAGCTTAATAGTGGCAAAAGCTGGTTGCGCAATAAACAGCGGGAGGAGAGCGAGCCAATAGCTCCGTTACCTATCTGGACAATAGGGAGGTTGCTGTATATGCACCTGTGGACACTCACCCAGATGAAGAACCGGATGAAGCCTATTTCAGCGGATTGGGGTCCGCGCTTGACTGGTAAGGTACTAGTGCGGGCTTGCTTGCACATGTAATAGTGTCCTTCCCGTATAATGAAAGGTATACGGACTGTACATCCCTCGAGACTTAATTATAAAACATAATAAATAATTACCAAAACAACAAATTCGCCAGTTTCAGGAATCCTTCTCAGTTCCAAAGAGAATACGGAGCCATATTTTGGGAATCCCTGTCTTGGATTCACTAAGGACACAGATTGTAAAGAGTAGACATTGATGTCATGAGCGGAGTATATACGAACTCGCTGAGTGCCTGTACAGTTGATAATTCCTTTAGCATGTGTAAAGAATTCCTTTAGGAGAACACCTGAAGAAGACAAACAATATTTTTATGTAACAAAAACCGATGCAAAATAAGATTTGGTAGTAGATCCATCCGACGGATATGGCAGTCAGTCAGCACTGTCATCTTTGACCTTGTAGAGTCATTCGATCGTATTTAAATATCGGACTCCTTATATTTTGGAGCAAGCAACTCGTTGCACCTATGACCAATAAATTGACCTAATATTTAGCCAGTCTGTAAAAAATAAATAATAGTTGGTTGTGTCGAAAATGGTGTTTGAATTTACCTCGCGTAATTTAGATACTTTCATATTTGAATCGTATTGGAAATGGTTTGATTGGATCAATGATTGTACAGGCGATAGACCAGGCACAGGGAGGCAAGGTCTCTCCTCGATGACAGTGCTTCAATATCGTCTGTAAACACAGAATCATCAACAATTCTCGTAGCACGTCTTGTTTTTTGTTGTATTCTATGCTATTAATAAATGATCCGTACGGGGATGACTTTTAAAGAATTTGAATTGAATTGGCATTAACTTAGATTATTTTATATTTTGTCGGAGCCAACGTGAAGATTTTGGACACATGTTTGTTTATGTAGTATTTTAAACTATCTGTCTGGATTTTATTAAGTGTTTTCTATTATATCGTGTATCGTTTTTCTAATGGGGCCGACATATTTAATGACATGACATGCTAAAAATTTTTTTAACGACGAGTTCCTTATCTAATAGGAAATGTTCGTTAGTTTAGTAGCAATAGAGCTCCTTGTGACAGCCAATAATTAATGAAAGCAAAGGTGCTGGTGAAGTTACAGGCATATGGGACTTGCCAATATACATCTCAAGGTGACGGGCGTAGTGTGACTGCTTCTCAGATTCTTTGCGATTTAAGGCTCTGAGTGGCATTGGAACTGTCACGGACGGCGTGTCGCTTACCACCAGGCGCACGACTTGTTCGCCCACTCACTGGATGTTGTAGCAGGACTTACCTGAAGCAATATTTTCACAAGTTCTACTGCTACTTGCATGTTTTTTATGCTACTATTTTACTAGATACTTAGAAATACGATAGGCAAGTTTATTACGTTTCCTACTTACCAGCTTGCAAGTCAATGAAATTATCATCACCGTGCATTATGTCCATGGCTTCACTTGCAGCGAATTCGAATGGTAGCATTAATTCAGTCAATCTTTGGCCTATATCATAACCCAGATGTTGCTGAAAACGATTGTAAGTATCAAGTACCCATAGCCAGGCTATTTCTGTCCATAGTCTGTCTCAGATCGTTACTCCATCTAGCCGCAGTGGATTATACACTACGTTTGCAGAGTCGTGGACTCAAGAAGTTGTTTCCTCATCGATTCCCAAGTTCTCCAGTAGATATGGCTAACCCACTACCACTTCAGCTTGCTTATTCTACAAGTTATGTCAATGATCTTTGCTTTTGCTCTCTGTTGGATAACTACGTCATGAATTTTGTTTTTCAGAGAAATTCGAGCATAACTTGTTTCATTGGTCTCTGAATGTGAATAATTTGGAACTTTAAATTTAACTTCACACAATTAGTCAAATAACGAAATGTGAGCAACACACCGATGTAAATTTTCAAAGAGGACCGCATCTGCGTCCGCAATCTTGAATGTTTGCCAACCGACTAAATGATGTGTAGCGTCTTCACCGCACACCAGTGAAACACAGCGTGTCTATGGAATGCCGCATTTAGTATACTAGTACTTAGAAATCGTATCGCGGTAAGAAACCTGGGTAATCATTTAGTGAATAACCACGAAAACCTTAAAAGTATGGAAATAAACCAAATTCCGTATTCGCTGTTTCCGCCCACGGTGTTCGGCAGAAATGGATTAAACCCGGACCGGTGCTTTAGGTAAAAACCTGGTTAAAATCCGGGCGAGTTCACTGGCTGTTAACTTACTGCCTATCACGACTTATTTTATAAAATTAAGGAATTATTTTTGCGGCTCCAAATTCACGCCGCATAATATGCTTACCTGGCTGACTACAAAATCGTAAAGCTTGTACGCAAACAAGGGGAACGCAGTGAGGTTGAAGTTTAAAGCATCGGATATATTAGCAAGAATATTTGAATATTGGCTCATCCTATGTGATGTTTGGTTCTCGGTATATTCATGGAAGAGCACGAGATCGGGGCAGTTCACAAATGCTGTATTCTGAAAGTAATTGCAAATATTTAGTATTATTAATTACTGAACACCTTTTAACATGGTATTCCTACACTTAAAACAAACACTTGGTATTTTATAACAAAAAATAATTTAACTTTATTTTCATGGACTTAGAAAAAGGAGGAGGTACCTTACCTCACGTTTGGTACCTCAGTATGGGACCAACAATTAAAATTAAAGTAAATATTCCACCTCTAAGACCGTTTGCGCATTACGTTTCGTATCAGTCCCGAATTCGAGAAATGACGGTCCGAATTTATGTGGTCTGTGGTCCGAAATGTCACAGGGATTATTTATCTCTAGGTGTACAAGCGTTATTCGCATTTTCTCGGACTCGAACCGGACTTAGTGCATAAGCGACATCTGAAATGGGTCCGAGTTTTCTAGATTTATAAAGTCTCGGATTCGCAAACGCGCTGAGGGTGGCAAACTAGGGGATGACACTGATTTCAATCTCAGTACAGAGTACTAAAAAAACCGACCTCAAAAGTACATGGAATTACTTCTATTTGCTAAGTTTTATTGAAATATCCCCTAGTTCGCCACTATACAGGACTTGACACTGGAGATAATAATAATCAATTCTCACTACTCAAAGTATATTGAGAGAAAAACGCCTTGAATTGGAGAAATAGCAAAATCAACCATTAAAATAATTGCTCCTAAATTAAAGTTAGGCGCTATTTATAAAAATGAATCTTCATGCGTGAACCTTTACCCTTAAAGGTGGATGATTTTCTTCAAAATGAAATGGGACCACTATGGAAGTACCCCCTCTCCAACAAAAAAAGTATCATGAAAATCGGTTCACAAATACCGGAGTTATGGCGTAACACATACAAAAAAAAGAACATATAGTCGACTTGAGAACCTCCTCCTTTTTTGAGGTCGGTTAAAAACTTGGCAAATAGATGTAATTCCACGAACTTTTAAAAACGTTACTAACCGAATGACAGCAGTCATTCTTTATACCCGTAAACTCGGGCATCGTAATAGCAGCGCTAGAGAATAGTTGCCGATGTTCACAAAAATAACGAATATTAAAAAACTACCAAATGATTTTACTTAAAATAAAAAGAAAACCATTCTATGATAATTAAATTTTATAATTAATATGATAAAAATTTTATTGCATGAGAAATTCAAAGTGATTTATCCCCTGATGATATTCATAAACTTTTTGTGAAAATATTCCACTGGTTTTGTTATTATTATTATTGATTTATAATGCGATCACAAACATAATGAAAAATCCTTCGATCCAATTGGACTCGAACCAGTATCGGTAGCCTCAAAGTGGCTCTTGTTTACTGAGCTACGGATTTCGCCAGCAGATCTTGCGATCATCGTCTTGCGGATCTTTGTATTGGGATCGAGTCCAGATGGATAGCAGGAATTTTTCTTTGTGTTTTTTCCTAGTTTGTATCAATAATAGTTAAACATTTAATTTCTCATACGAATATCCATTAGGTGTTTCTCATCGATTTATGTGTAAAGAAAGAAGCTCCGTAAGTAGTTTAATATTGACATGAAGAACGTTTCGAGCTCATTAAAAATAATGCTTTGTTATTGACCTACAAAGATCGAACAAAGCTAAAGAAAAATTGTTTACATATCAGTAGTTCGAAATGACATTTTCCCAAAATAACGTTTGCTCGAATTTTCATGACCTCGAAAGTAATTTTGAGAGGAAAATGTTTTTTCTTTTAAACCTAACGTAACCTAACCTTGTTTTTTTTATTATCGTGAGGAAAATGCGTTACGCATTCCCCGCCGCTGGGAGACGGCGGGGATATGTGGGACTCTCTCCTGGGGACTATGTCGATCCCCAAGAGCATACCCACTAAAAACCTCACGATGTTCCTGCGCGCACCTGGCGCCGGAGCCGCGGGGTCCCTTTCAGATGCTACCGCGACTCCGGTGGTGCTGGTCCGCCTTTGGGCGGACTCCTACACCATCGCCCCCTTAATCATGGGGGGCGACCTACACGGAGATGCCCCGGAACATTTGGGGCATCTACCGGCGGCGGAGGCCTGTGCAATGCAGGGGCAGGGTATCCCAACCTCGCACCCTGCTGGCCTCCGCTGATGGGACGCAGGCGGTCGGCGAAGAGCCGTCGCGTGCGTCCTCTCCGCCGACGCCGAATGAGGTCCGAGAGGGCGCTGTCTTCGCGGACCTGTTCGGCTGTCTCCTTCTGCGACATCACGTCCTCGCAGAAGGAGACCATCGCCTGCCATGACCTCTCGCTTCCCAGCAAGGCTCTAACTATGCTGGGCAGTGAGAGGTCTCGTCCGGTGGACGACTTGGAGGTGGTGACCTCTACGAGATCCCGGCGCTGCTGGCTCCAGGTCGGGCACACCTCCAAGGTGTGCCTCGCCGAGTCTGTAGCAGCGCCGCACTCGTGACACTCCGGGGTCACCTCCCTCCGTGCGATCTTGTGCAGGTAGTCACCGAAACAGCCGTGTCCGGTGAGTACCTGAACAAGACGGTAGGTGAGGGACCCGTGCCTCCTCTTTCTCCAATCGGCCAGTACAGGGAGCAGCGCCTGGACGGTGCGCTCCCCGTATCTGGCCGATCGGAGTGCCTCCTCCCACCCCGCCTGGACGGAGGTCTTGGCGGCACGCCGAACCCCCACTAGCTTCTCTAGTGTGGGGAACGTAACCTAACCTAACCGAATGTAATCGTGTCTTTGCGATAAATATCCAACATATCCTGAAAGAACAACGGTTTCGTTATAATTCGGTTTTCGGTGTAATGAAAATTCGAACAAACGATATTTCGGAAAAAAATTCGAGTTTGTGATAGGTTACCAGAAAAATTCCTTCGATACGACTGGACACGAACCCGCGTTCGTCACAACAAGAACATAGAAAGAGAGCAATATATTCTTTATTTCAATAAAAGATATTGACTTAGAATTCTGTTATTTATACACCAAGTGTCAATAGATGACATTGTTTGTTATGATTTACGCTTCCTAATATGGGTAGATGGCGCTAATCTTAAACGAAAATCTGTGCTATTGCACGCGCCATCTAGTTGATTTGTTTGTTATCACTAGAAATTAGGGTGAGAGAGATTAGTCAATGTAAAACAAACAAAAATAGCTTTTATACTCGTCGCGGCATCTGGTGTACCAGTAGCTACAAAATACACGACACTGTCTCGTATAGCGATTAGGTGTGTCTTGGTCTATGATAAAATTTCTTCGACGACGACGATTAAGCGTTTGTTACTTCAGGGTAACCTTATGCAAATTACACACAAGAACATAGAAAGATATAGAGAAATGTCTATCGACAGTGGAAATTTAAAAAGTTGTAAGGAACGTTTTGTCGTAATGGAAAATGTCCCTTATTGTGTGTAGTGTCCCTTACGACGTTTCAAAATGCGATACATCGACAAAATTATTACCGTATATCGACAGTGGAACTTTGGAATGTCGTAAGAGACATTTTATCGAAAGGTCATTTTTTCCTACAGTAGGACATTTCAAATTTCCACTGTCGATATTATAATTACTTTAAAAAAGACAAAAAGTTACAATTCTTTTATATAAATACCATCATGGTTATAAGCATTTTTGAAAATTACCTTGGTCTTTATTGATTTTTTTAAATTATCTAGTGACGGGATGAACAAGTCGTGCGCCTGGTGGTAAGTGACACGCCTGTCCATAGTAATTGCAGTGCTACTCAGAGCTTTAAATCGCAAAGATTTGGGTGGCACTGCCACTACGCCCGTCACCCTGATACATAAGTTGACAAGTTCCATGTGCCTGTAATTTTCCCAGCACCCTTAACCTTTACAGTGTGCATGTCATATTGTAACATAATTGTGTTACAATAAAAACCTCTTTTTAAAGGTAACCATACTTACAAAATCATACCTAGCTGGTTCAGTAGTGTAAGGCACAGGTTCCCAGCAAATATCTTTACTCCAAGCATTTTTAAGCGATGGGTACACGGCAGACATGGCAGTCAGCATTGTCATCTTTGACCTTGTGGAGTCAGTCGATCGGATGTAGATCTCGGACTCCTTATATTTTGGAGAAAGCAACTCGTTGTACCTACGACGAATAAATTTGCCTAATTTGTAGCCAGTCCTTTTGCCAGCCTGTAAAAAAAATAGCGAACTCCAGTTGAATATTTCGAGTCACACTGTCATCAACGGTGCACTCGTTTGATAAATGATCAACAAAAATATATAGACCGGAAAAGCGGCGATCATTTTGACACAATAAGGCATTTTTCTAGAATTTTAGAGAATTTGCACGAAAGAATGACACAACCATACCGTACAAAGCGAAAATGGCGGGCTGAGCTCAGATAGTTCTTTCGAGACCTATAGTTGGCACGCGTCAGACGCTAACTAACCACTTCTGCTGTATTTATTGAGCTGTGTGTGTACGCGTGGCGACACCGGTTTTGACTAATGCCGCTTAATATAATTATCCATTATAAATACCGGCACGCCATGATGGCCGTTTTGACGGCTGTCGGCTCATCAAGTTTCGTATTAATTCATAACTACGTTGAAGGAGCTAATTGCCGTACTATTAGCCGTATTGTTGTCAACAATGACGTGCAGTAAAATTTATGAGTCTATAATTTTACGACACATCTCTTTGTGTTGTTCGAAATTAGAAATTTTAAAAAATGAAGTTTATTGTGATCGTCACTTATAGGATCGCTGGCCAGCACAACTTCTACCTCCGGCAAACTCGCGTCAAACTCAATGCAAAACAAAGCAGTTACGAATTGACAATATATTAAGTAAACATTTTTGTTTTCATTTTAAAATTAAAACTTTTTTAATTAGCTACCGCTTGCAATACTAGTTATAAATCTAAAAACTTATAATTGCGACTCGCATTTGATTTTATTTTTTTCGATAATTAATTGAGTCAAATCTCATTATTGTAATCTGTCAAAATGGCTATCATAGCGTGCCGGTACTTTAGTGTAACTTGAATTTGTATTGAATATTATACAGAAGTTTCGAAAATCGATGAATATCAACTGTTTTACTGTTTATATGGTCACCGTAATGGGAGGTGTTATGGTAATTTTGATGAAACCTGTAACTGTTACCGGGTGAGATTGTAACCTGAACCGCCTCAGATATTAATAAGGATTCACCGAACAGTGGTTAAAGCAGGATATTTGATTACTTTGTAAGTAAATTTAAGTTACCATGAGTATTAATCAAAAAAGATTAATACTCATGCGTACAATTTTTTATCAACTTTTTGCGTTTCTAACTTGTTCTGCTCAAAGGAATTTGCTTTACAAATTAGTAGTAGATTTTATATGATGATTTCAAGTTTAATTTGTTTACATATGCAATTGATATGTTTGCCATCCTGTCACCACAATGGCAAACATATTCCCGCGATTCTAAAGTGCTGGAGATGAGAGAAGAGGAGGGAAGAGGCAGTGGGAACAGGCTAACGCACTCACTTCTGCTCGAGTCATCGCTACGTGATTCCGTTTTTAACCCACTTCAAAAGGTACAAGTTATAACGTTCAGGGAACAAGTCTGAAGGCAGGGAATTTCACTCCATAGCCGTTCGCCACATAGGGGTGGAACCCCAACTTACGCCTAGTCCCATGATGGAAAGGGGAAGGCGGAATCAAATTATGCAATTTCATCGCACACTCTCCGTGATATATCCTGTAGAATATCGACTGTATTTTTTTTTTGTATGTATGCTACGTGATAACTCATTTGTGAAGAGATTTTGATGATTCTTTTTCTGTTGGAAAGAGGGTATCTCAGTAGTGATCCCATTTATTTGACGAAAATACCTAAGGTTAGAAAACTAGGGGATGATTTCGGTTTCGCGCACTTTCCGGTAACCAATTTCAATAAAACTTGGCAAATAGACATAATTCCACGAAATTTTGAGGTCGTTTTTTTTAGTGCTCTATACTAAGATTATTTTCGTGTCATGTCCTTACGTTCAAGTTATTTTTCGAGACAGCAGGTCTTACAAATTTCTCTATATGTTTCTTATAGGTACCGGTTGAGTGGCAAACTTCATAAGTCGTAACGGCGCAAAATAACTTACAGAAGTCAGTTGTCCGTATCCCCAGGGTTTTATCAGCTCTTGCAATTTTTTGGTGAGTTCAAATTGTTCATATCTAATCGGTGTACTCTCTCCATGTCGATGAACCTGCCATAAAAAAAAAAGGAAAAAGATGTTTAGGTAACATGAAATTTAAATTTTGCTTTGGCTTAATAAATAGTGGCGAGTGTAGCCGGAAAAGCAAAAAAGTAAAGGAAAGGTCGTCGTAGAAATTAGACCTTTGAGAAATTTTTATTCTTTTTTATTTTTTTAAGTTGCTCTTTAAATTCGGACAATGGGGTCCATAAATTGGTTAGTTACAGTTTTTTTAGTATGTTATGTTACAAAAAGAGGCGAGAAAAAAAAACAATATGTGCATATTAATCTTAAAGAATTTCAAACAGTGTAAAGAATAGGGCCCGGATTGATATGTTTAATTACATATTTGTGATTTCAATAATTGGCGTTCTTTAATTTGTTGTTTACATAAATAATGATTATTTGGTATCAAAAAATAATTCTTTATGTGACTGTTACATAATGAAAGGTATTATATAAATACGAGAAAGGGTGAGCAGACAGGCGAGTTTCATAAAAATATCACACGAGTGTTTTATTGGCTAATTGTGTACAGTTGTACACAATTAGCCAATGTGTATGGATAAAGCAGTGTACATACACTCCTTTATCTACACACATATTATAAGCTCTCTATGATGTGTCCAGGAACCGCTTGTTACGACTGGCGAAATGGCGGCAAATAAAAACTTTTCTCACGCATGTCACACAACCGTAGTTTTAATTTAATTCATAGACAAACTAGAGTCGGCCCCAACTATCATATCGTTCGATATCAAGTAACGTGTGAAATTATCAAAATTGTTTGCTATTGACATTTCATTTCGAATAAAACTTCATCTCGACTGATATGAGAATTGAGGTCAAATCAAATTGTTTTATTTTTCAGAAATGTTCGAAATTTGAATGTAACAGTAATTT
The DNA here is from genome assembly GCF_003589595.1 of Hyposmocoma kahamanoa. Taxonomy (NCBI): domain Eukaryota; kingdom Metazoa; phylum Arthropoda; class Insecta; order Lepidoptera; family Cosmopterigidae; genus Hyposmocoma; species Hyposmocoma kahamanoa. Next base: position 1,069,444 of record NW_020653561.1, on the reverse strand, counting down.
GTTTTTTATTAATAATTTTGGCTTGGATACAAGTCCTTTGAGCCATGTCTTCGTTTAATTAAGTTTCTGTAAATATGGCCGCCACAAAACGGATAGGCAATTTGAGGCGGCGTGCTTGGATTGACTCGGGATTCCTAAGAACGGGCCGCTACGGATATTTTAGTTCGAGATTCGTATAATTTCGCATTTTAAACTTCGATTAAGGCACAATAGCACTATCCTATTCCACTTTAAACTAGATTTCACAAAATAATTGAAAGTCAAAATAAAAACGACACTTTTTCTTCCAAAAGGCCCAGAGCGAATCCCATATAATAATAGCATCGAATTCGATGTTACTAGGACGCAATAATAACATTTTCACAGATAAGAAATTTGTTCTAACAAAACATATTCCTACATGAAACTGGCAATAATCTATATTTTCAATATTACGTGATATTTTATTTAATTGTAAGAAAAAGGTGCGTGCGTGCTTGAAAAAAAAGGGTTTAATACACCAAAAAAAATTAATTATGTACTCTGGGGAAAATTAGAAGACAACCTAGACGTGACCTAATGACTTGCAGATTTGTGCAAATTTAAGTTTGCCCCAGTCAGATACTGTGACGTCGAAATGTCAGCCAGTTCCGGTCACATAGACAAAATTTTAATTTTGAGAATTTTAAAAACATGTAATTGTGCATTGTAATATTAACAACAATAACGAAAATTAGATTGGAGTGGAGCAAAATTTGTTGATTTTTTTTTTTATAAAGCGTAGTCCATGTGAAAACAGTTGGTTTTTTATCTCCATATTGTTTCCTATTTAAGATTTTTTTGCCCATATTACATGTACATATTTTGTAGTTTTTACTGCATATTTATCCGAACCCTAGAAATGAGAGAGCGTTGTGCTATGAAAGATGATATCGACCCTGGAAATGTAAAACGTCTAATGCGCATTTGGAAAATCTCGTACAGAACTTCTATTACAGAAGAGCGATTTAAAAATATTAATATAAACTGCCTCCGTGGTCGAACGGTTACCACGATTTGCCACGCAGAGGTCCCAGGTTCGATTCCCGGGTTGGGAGAAATATTTGTATGCCTTACATTAATTTCTCTCGTGAGTTTGGGTGTAATTTGTGGTTGTTTATATGTGTATCCATGGCATATGTTGTGTATGTGTATATGTTGAGTTTGTGCGTTATTATAATTATTATTATTTGTCAAAAGTATTTTTATCACACGAATGTCATAAAAATACTACAAAAACAAATTATGTATATGTGAAGTTTTATAACTCCCGTATTTAAGAATAAAAAAGTTATCGCCTGATTTCGTTAATAGAATCTTTAACACTTTTACAGTCCTCCATATAAGGGCCGAAATCAACCTTGTAAGTCGACCAGAATTTGTGTGAAATGGTGTTGGTTTTGTCTTTTACTCTCATATCATATTATATATCGCTTTGTTAATACAATAGTGATTAACTCAAAAAGTGTATTTTTACATAATCAATGAAAAACGAATTACTTCCAGTGAAAGATTATAAAAAATATATACATAGGTTAAAGTTTATTACTGAAATATAAACAATTTC
>NW_020653561.1:1061143-1067849 GCF_003589595.1 Hyposmocoma kahamanoa | reverse complement strand
CTATCTGGCTTAGTAATAGTGAGCCGAGAAAACGCAGGTTTATCTTGCTTCGTATGATTGGTAATTTATTTAGCTTAACATGAATTGTTTTCATTCAAAAGACTCCCTTATCCCTTCCTCTCCTTTCCATCAGCGGACCACCCGTGCCGGACTGCGTTGCCACAGTTGGACGGTCAGTTGAATACCGTCCCGCACAAAAAAGTTTGGCAATTCGTTTTTATGCCGAACCATCAAATTGTGGAACCAACTCCCGGCGCATGTATTCCCTCCCCTCTATAACATCGGGTCCTTCAAACGTAGTGTGAAGAAGCATTTGGCCAGACCGGCAAAATGATAGTGACGGAGTGAAGATATTTGTGTTTTCCATCCGTTACACTCATCGCTGGACTGTATTCGCACTTTCCATCAGGCGCGGTGCAGTCATTTTGCCGAGTCACAATAAAAAAAATAAAATAAAAAGAAATTCAAGTTTAAATATAATACATGGGTGAATATTTGAAGATGTACATATTACGCGGCGATCAGTAAAGAACCATTTAAAAAGTTCTAAATTAAACTAATTATATTTTTTCTGCAACAAGTGGGTGTTGTACTATTGTGGCCAATACATAACATTTATGTATTTTAATTATAAGTATGCAAAATAAATTCAAACGATCGCTAAATCTCATTACCATTCATGTCCCAAATCCCAATTTTAAACAGTCAAACGTAAAAATATTTAACTTTTATGCTGAAGATCGTAATTTTTTGCTGTTATTTGTGTAAAATAATTGTGTGTACAGTATACTCCGAAATTACACTACTGAAAGAACATTTTTAAGTCCTTTGTGATAGCATTAAAAATTGTCCCAAGGATCCCCACTCACTACCATTTTTAAAATTGAACGTAAGATAAAAGAATATTAACCGCCATATTTGGCGGCTAGCTGTCAAAGCAGCGCCTTGGTCTCAGTTCGTGCGAACTAGCCGCGCCAGCCACACGTCCGCTCAGAAATTCGGTTACGAAATATTTCGCAAAGTTTAGGTAAAAAGTGTCTTTTGTCAAAAAAAAAACTCCACACCATTCGACGTTCTACAGGTATGTATGTTTACAGTTTTTATTATATAAACGGACTAAATGGTGTATTATTAAGTCGTTTTTGGCTTGATGCACTTTTATTATACATAGTTCCCTTAATAATAAATATGGGGCGGAAAATAGTCAATATCTCATTACCATTTTCATAATTACCATTTTTTACCATTCGATTTTGACAAACGGTAGTGAGAAATTTCAAATGGGAATGAGTAATTGTACCAAGTTTTTTATTTTAAGCTTAGCAATTAAAAGCAGACCACTCACTAAAATATGAAAAAGTATAAAATCTGATAAAGTGTAAAAGTGAGTGGTCTATTTTTAATTACTAAACGAAACTATACCCTAAATACTAAACTATATATCTAAATAAGTGTATAAGTTTAAATTATAATAAATTCTAAGTCTAAATCACATACTCGTATATACGGAGAAAAAACCATTGATCACGTAATTACTATGCGAAACTTAATACTATAGATACTAAATTATATATCTAAATTATAATAATCTCTATGTCTAAATTACATATATGAAAAAAATATGAGAAAAAACATTGATCACGTAATTATGTCTTTCAGATAGATGGATCATGCCTCGTAAAAAAAATAAGCTAAGTAAGGAAGAAATACTGGAGAAAGCAAAAACAGCACGTAGGATTAGATATGCCAAAATTAAAGCCGATCCTATGTTGTATGCTTTGGAAAAAGAAAAGGAAAGGCAAAGATACAAAGCGCGTAAAGAGCAGAAAAAAATTTTGCCTATAGGAGAATTAACCCCTAAAGCAAAAAGAGTTCAAAGACAAAAATGGAGAGAAAATTTTAAAAAGCATTATGAAAAAAAGAAGATGGAGAAAAAGGAAGTTCAACATATGAATGACAACACACCGGAAATTAGTGATGAAGAGGATCAACCTAGAGAAGATCATGTACTCAACAGATATAATGAAAATTGCCAGAATGATCCACAGCCACCGACTTTATTGAGCCATAAAGAGAAAATGGTTCAATTGAGGGAAAAAATAAGAAAATTGAAATACACGTTAAAAAAACAAACCCATAAATACAAACAAGAAACAGCATTACTGAAACAAAAGAATGAGGCGTACAGAAAAATGATTTTAAGACTGAAAAAACGATTGCAGAGTCCAAATACCAAAGCTAAGATATTGTTAAAAGATAAAACAAGGGCAGAGGAAGCTAAGAAGAAAATTCTGTTTGCAGAAGCTATGAAAGAAACATTAGAATTGAATTACAAGGAGAATACTACGAAAAAAGGTAAGAGACATTTTAGTGACACTCTTCTTAGCAATCAGAAGATTATGAAAAAGTATAAAGTACTATCTGATACCACAAATTTTCGACTCAGACCAAAGAACGTCAATAAAAATGACCAAAAACAAAATTTCGAAAAAATAAAAATGGACTTACAATGTTTTTTTGAACGAGATGATATATCAAGAGCTACGGCAGGCAAAAAAGAATTTATTACGAAAAAAAAAGAAAGAAAACAAAAAAGATATTTAAATGACAATTTAAAAAATCTTCACAAAATATATGAGGATGAATACGGAAAAATAAGTTATTCTTACTTTTGTAAGAATAGGCCCTTCTGGGTACTTATACCAGACGTGCAAGACAGAGACACTTGCGTATGCAAAATTCACGCAAACATAATGCTATTGATCTCCGCATTGAAAAAAAAGGAAAATTATAAAGGAGTCTAATCCAAACGACTTAATTAACAGCCTATGTTGTCCAAAACTAGAATGTTTAATCAAAAGATGTGGTGCATGCAAAGATAAAGTGGTCAGTTATCAAGAATTCGACAACAATGACTCCATAGCCTATAAAAAATGGGAAAACAAGATGTCCACTTATATAACTAAAGGCAAAGAACAACAAAAAAGGATTATAGCGAAAATCACACTTACAAAGTTACCAACTGAAGCTATTAGAGACTTGGAGCAAATGATACCAATATTTTTAAAACATGAAGGCATAAGGAGATGGCAGTTCCATGCTATAAAAGAATTGAAACAAAATTTGAAAGAAACCGAAGCTATAATTCATATAGATTTTAGCGAGAACTACGCCATGAAATATGAGTCTGAAGTACAATCGTTTCATTTTGGGGGAAGCAGACAAGAATTGACACTTCATACTGCGGTAATATATTACAGAGATAGTACAAACACGGTGACAAGCAAATCTTTCTGTACGGTTAGTGAAAGTAAGCGTCATGATTCAGCTGCCGTATGGGCGCACATTGTTCCTCTGCTAGAGTTTGTTGAAACAGTCAATAAGGACATTGACAATTTGCATTTTTTGTCAGATTCACCCAGCAGCCAATATAGGAATAAAACGATGTTTTACGCTATTGCAAAGATGTATTGGTACTTCCACAGGTTAAAGCTTATAACTTGGAATTACTTTGAATCTGCTCATGGCAAAGGCGCAGCTGACGGAGTTGGAGCAGTTCTCAAGCGCACTGCTGATGCCGCTGTGGCACAAGGTAAAGACGTGGCATCAATGGACGCATTTTTGGACGTAGTCACAAAAAATACACAGAATATTAAAATAGTCACAGTTCATGAATATGAAATCGCAGAAAAAGATTTGCTTATACCGTCAGATAAACTGTTACTGTTACAAGGCACAATGAAAGTTCATCAAGTTTTGTGGCAAAAAGAATCGGAGCTTCTAATATTTAGGGAGGCTAGTTGCTTTATTTGCCTGAACTCGGACTGTACACACACTAAGTTTGTTGGAGAGCTATGTTACCGTGACGAAATTGACAACAAAGAAAACGAAAGTGATAAAGGAGAAACAAATAAACAAAACAATACACGTTCAAAATATAAAACAGCAGATGGCGTTAATAAAGATAATATCAACAGTAATGTTCCGCGAAAGAAGAAATCAGAAAACATTAAATTGGCTACAACTACAACATCAACAGAATTAGATCAGGATAAAGAACTGGACCCAAACAAGACTTTTGACCTCGATGATTCTACAAAAATAAAAGGAATTAGTAAAGTCAAAGTTATTAGTAATGTCCTTTTAAAGAAAATAACCAATGAAAATAACGTCACATTACTGTCTGATATTAAGCCTGACAATAAAGATCACTTGGAGCCTAAAATAATTGATCGATCCTGCAAGTTTACAAGTGATAAGGCCAGTAATATAAAAATACTAAGTAAAAAATTGTTGAAAAAGAAATTTCAAGATGAATGTAATGTCACAATGCTGTGTGATTTAAAACAAGATGATAGAATAAAAAATACGATTAAAGAATATAACCTTTCCGGGAGCGACAATATAAACCTTTCTGGAAATTCGTCCTTTCAGTCAAATGTCAATGACATCACTGATTTATTTGGCGACCCTCAATCATCAAATGCAGCTTGTGCTATCCTAAACCCGCCTTCCAATCCTGAGAGTGATGCAAATTCAGATTCAGATTATGATATATTTTAGTGATCTCATAGTTCATAAGTAATTAGTAAGTAAGTAGTTCACTGATAGTGAGATATTTTCAAAGAATCTGTAATTTTTATAAGAGTTAAGAGAGAGTTAAGAGTACTGTATGATGAGCAATTTTCTAAAAATCTATGTTAGTTAATCTTTATCATTATCTATTGTGATATTTCGTTTTGTAGACCTATACAATTGTGTATTTTGTTTGATATAACTAATCATTATTTCCTATGTTACCTGTATGGAGTCTTACTGAGTAATCATTTTTCGTCACAGATTTATATGTGTTAGGTGTAGATCACTTCCTATGACTTATCAATGGTCTAGGTCTGTTGTGTTAATTAAGTGTCATACTTAATAGTATTATTAGTTTTTATGGATGTGATTCGGGAAATCCCACAATTTCCCAAAAAAATAATTAACGGTGAATAACCTAGGTTTGATAAGCTGATTTGTTAAGTTTTTACCAAAAATTCTTTTAATGACAAGTTATGTTTCGTTTTTATGTTCCTTCACAAGATGATTATTTGTACTTTAAGTACTATTGTTATTGAGTACCTTATTGAAAAATATATATAATAAAACGTCGATAATTAAATATTATGCAACCTATCCGAACTATGATACTAATTACCATTCTGTAATATTTATTGGAAATCTATATCTATTTCTCATTACCATTCATAATTTCTCCTTACCATTCAACTATTCTAATTACCATTTCTAGAATTCTCATTCCCATTTGTATAATTTCTCATTACCGTTTGTAGAAAATTTAAAACTCATATATTATACCCATATAATAGTGTAAAAAGTGGGCCTTCCTTTTTTTTATTATATTAGTACCACAAGCTTTACGGTAAACCAATAAACCTTCATAATTGAGTCAATATTTAGTTTATTTTTTCTGACGTCCAATATGTACATCTTCAAATATTCACCCACATAGTTCAAATTATGATGTTCAAATCAAAAATAACAATGGCAATCATGATTTGAAAGAAATAAAGTTGCTAAAATTTTAACGTCACTTTTGTTTCACTTTCGAGTACTGTTAGTCAATTGAAACAAGTGCCATCAAGTTATATAATAAAGTTTCAAGGCGTCGATTGCTATCAATCTATGTAAGTAGTACGCTAGCAACATTGACTTACAATTATATGGACGTCGGGTCCGCGCTAAAAAGTGTCCGAACTTATAGGGCGTTAAAATCGTATACAGACCGTCATTCACGCTTTAGTCTTCGTTTGTTCGACTGACAGCGAAGCAAGCAAAATTAGACAGTACTGCGATGACATTACAATTTAAATTAAACGTTTTAGCTTTTTCATATTCCTTGACATGTCACTACGTTTAAATAGGTTGACTTGGGACATTTTTTTCGTGGTTTTTGTATTAGACCCGTCGTCCATTTATTTGTAAGTCAATGGCTAGCAAGTAAAGTAATCAGTAAGGATTTATTTTTATCATTTAATAGATGGCGCTATCTTCTACGTGACAATAATTATAGCATGGTTAAAACAATGTGAAACGTTACTTTTAGCAATTAAGGTTTGGTGCTATATTTTGCGCTTGATTACGCTATTGCTATTTATTATTACATTAAAGTGCGCACAAAAAGCCATAACCCAGTTTTAGAATATTGAAATGTTTAATGATATTTCAGCTATGCATCGTTAGGGTAAGTTCCGATAAGTCGAACTCGTTAACTAATTATAACTGTTTTTAAAATAGAATTTTGTGCTCAAATTTTTGCCATTTAAAACGGATATTTGACCATTTCTCACTTAGACGCGTTTTAGTCAGTAGACGGCAGAAATAGAACACAATAGGAGTAAGAAGTAGAAGAAGTAGCAGTAGAGCTCCTTGTGGAAGAGTTCGTCCAGGGAAGTACTGCCACCTTACCTATTTCTGCCGCCAAGCAGTGATGTCAGCATTACTGAGTTCCGGTTTTGAAGGGTAAGGGTGTTGGTGAAATCACAGTCACTTGGGACTTGTCTACTCACGTCTCAGGGTGACGGGCGTAGTGGCAGTGCCTCTCAGATCTTTGCAACTGTTATAGACCTCACCTCCGTCACTTGGTATTATATAAAAACAAGAGTCACATCGAAGAAATTTTCTTTGTGGTGTGCAATCTTTGTAT
>NW_020653561.1:991627-1046143 GCF_003589595.1 Hyposmocoma kahamanoa | reverse complement strand
AAAACGGCAATTTCATACTTTAACCCCTAATATATATATATTTAAAAAAATAAATATCAAGAAAAGATTTTTAAAATATGAAAATAGACTCTATTTCTGTTCAATCTTTAACAAAATAAAAACAATAATAGAAAATGTAATTTAATTCAAAGCAGTGCGAAAGCCAAGTTCAACAATTAATCTATGCTCCCAGAATCAATGACTATGTCGTCAGTGAATCCACATTTTGTACGCCAAGTATCAACGTCGAGAAGATATTTTGAGGTGATCTCAAGGAATTTGTCTAGACCACAGGGAAGACCGCAGTTTTTTACGGGAAGATAGATTTCTGTCTCGTACGGCGATGGAAGGTACACGGGCTGTAAAATAAAATTTAGTATAAATGATAATTTAAATTCCGACAAAAGTTTGGGGAATTTAAATCGTTAGCGTTGGAAAATAATAAATGATTCTCACACAAATAACGTTCATAGGATCGTGACTAGCGCTACAATTGTTGTTTCAGAGCGATGCCACACGTTGTGACGCTGCGTTGTATTACATTTAAATCGGAACGACATGCCACAAGGTGCGTTAAAACGGCGCGTTACAAGGGATTGCGTGCGTATCGGACAAGGGGCCAAACGGTGTTACATTGCGACAGCGCATTGCTGGCATGGCACTCGATACGTTGAAATCAGCATGGCGACGACGCAACGTATCGGCAGCGCTCATGAGGCATCGCTCTTAAGAAATGGAAATAAATAAAGGCGCTGTGTTTATATATGGTGTTATAGAATTCTTATAATTTTCTTTTTGTGAAAGTTGAATTGCAATATGTTCACAATATAACTAAAAAAAAGGTACCTACAGAGTTGCTAAATTTTTTTATAATCGACACGTGATAAGACAAAATTTTTAAAATTTGTAATCGACATAGATCGGTAATATATTTTTAATTATATTTCGTCGGTTCAATCTCAATACAATATTTAACCAGGTAGTTTCCTTAACTTGCTAGGAAACACCGCACGGTTTAAAAAAAAATACAGTTTTGACATTGACACTCCCTACCAAGCTTCAACCGCCATTTTCTACCCTCATTTCTTTTTCGTGCGTGGCAACAAGCACACCTCCACAGCTCCATTAAAATGTCAAAGCGAACAAACATAAAAATCGAATATTATAAAAGTAAATTGAAACATTTGGAAAATACAGATGCCAAACGCCGTCAGCGTTATAGGATCATAATGTCATCGGACGAGTCGAACATTGATCAAGGTAAGATTTTTTTCTTACGCTCATAAATAATGAAAATAAAAAATGAAAATATTCATTTTTATCGTATAGCATTACTTGCTACTTCCGCAATTATAATAAATGTTCGCTTTCTTACATCGCAAATGTGAATCTAACCTACATTAAATAAAACATCGGGTTAACTACGAGTTATCCCCGATAACCAAATCGAACATGGGTGGTTGAAAATCCGAACAGATATATGTGCATTTTACATGATTTATAATAAAATAATCTCGAGCCTTCCAGACCATTGTCAGATGTTGTCCGAACCCGAGATTGATCTTTTTGCATCCCGCACCAATGCCAAATCCGCTATTTTTGTCTCTCGGTTTCAGGAACCAGATGCGTTTGCCGTAGATGACTTTACACTCAATTGGAATTCTAATTTTTTTCTACGCATTCCCACCTTTCCATTATTTATTTTTTTATTATTGAAATGCATACGCAAAATTATTGATGACCAAGCAAATGGTCCTCTTGGTTTTCCATACTGGCCTTCCCAGGCACGGTTCCTCCTGCTGCAAAGCCTGTCGGTTTCCGACGTGATATATTTTAACTCAAGCGAATCATTATTAAATCTTATTGCAGACGGCCTCAACGCCTTTCTGTCGTTATCAGCGCGTCCTTCGCCTCCCGCACAGTCCCACAAGACGGCGACGACTTTACCCTTAGTTTCTCTTTCTTAAAATACAATTAGACAATATAATGTGTCCCTAAAGCTCTGGTGGGAATTTTGCAATAACAACAGTCTGCTTTATCTCTTTTATCTGATTTAATCAAAACGTCTGCGCCTGGTCGCGTACAGGCCACATTAAATCATTAAATTTTTCATATTTTAGACAGGATCCAAGTATTTGCCTTGTCGCAGTCAAAATAAGACAACTGGACGTCAGGGAACGCTCTTACTGATACACAGAGCTCCCCACAGAGTAGCCACGAGTCAGACCGTGAGCCCATGTGCAAGGCAGATGTTGGATGCGGCGCGGCGGGTGTGGACACAGCAGTTTTCGGCGCGCATAGCACGCGGTTAAGGTGCCGATAGAGCTCATACGCAAGGCTGCGAGTTGGACTCCGACATCTCACGTCCTTTACTAGATTTTTTAGTAGAATAGTTACTGAAGACGAACACACGTTCGCAAGAACCATTTGCTTACAACATAATAAAACGGCAAATTATACTATTCTAAATTAATGATAATAATAATAATCTTTATTTATAAAATTATCATATGATTGTACGATTTAAAAATTGTTATGATCGATTAACTCTCTGGTTTTTAATTTACATAAAATCAACTGGAAGCAAAACTGAATACTCTAAAACTCTACCTGGTTAAATATTATATCGAGAATGAAGCGACGAAATATAATAGATGATCAAACGAACTTCTTGAAGTGAAGTTCGATCACTATTATGTGAGTCGCTTCATTCGAAGATATAATCAACACCCTCTCTCCCTCGACATCGTCATATCAGTAAAGATTCTGAAACTCCCAAGTAAGTTTTGCTTCCCACTCTAAAAGGAATGAGAATAGAAAATGGCGGTTGATGCCTGGTAAGGAGTGTCAACGTCAAAACATTTTTTTTTCTCTAAAAACCGTGCGGTGTTGCCTAGCAAGTTAAGGAAACTACGTGGTTAAATATTATATCTTCGAATGAATGACTCACATAATAGTGATCGAACTTCACTTCAAAAAGTTCGTTTGATCATCTGAACTTTTTGAAACGAACTATTTATAAATATCTATTTATAAATAGTAAGTAGAAGGCCCTGGCTCAAAGCAACATGAAATGTATTGTGCAACTAATAGAGTCTTTGTCAAGGGCTTTACGTTTATTCCCCAACTATGGATAAATATCATTGGTAGATACTCATTATCTGCCTGCCTAGCTCATTCCCATACTACGGTACTCGGGCCTTACCATGAACTCTGATTACAGTTCAATATAGGTTCGTAATGACAAAAAAGCGGGATAGTGATATACATTTCATGTAGCGCTGTCTCACAACGATTCGTTGTAGGTCCTAAATTGAATCGTAATAAGAGTTCATGGTAAGACCCCTTTTTTTTTTTTTTTGACGGGGGGAAATCTTTTTGGATACCCCTGAGCCCAGGGAGACTCAGGGGTTATGTGGGGACTCTCCCTCCAGACTTGGTAAGACCCCTAATACTCTTTGATAAAATTCGACACCAAAACAAACACTGTTACTCTTGATTGTTTTGTTTGGAACATGTAGTTGCTGTGAATGTTCCTGTCTATACATAGATTGAAGTAGTTGATCATTTCGCGCAAAAACCAAATAAAGATTGCCAATAATTACCACAACAACATATTCACCAGTCTTAACCATCCTTCTCAGCTCCAAAGAGAATACGGAGCCGAACTCCGGGACTCCCTGTCTATGCTTCACTTGGGACACAGATTCTAAAGAATAGACGTTGATATCGTGAGCGGAGTACACACGAACTCGCTGGGCGTTTGTACCGTTGGTAATTTGTTTAGCGTATTTGAAGAATTCGTTTAAAAGCACACCTGAAAAATAAATAAATAAAGAAACTTAGCTTGCGTTACTACCATTTGAAATTTACTTTTGAGCATATTTTTATGATACCCGGTATCGGGGCGAAGTCATGCGTCTGGTTTTAAAGCATGAAACACACAGAGAGCACGTGCGGGTCGGGCGCGGGTCGAGTCGGGACGGCGGCGGGTCTAATTCCGTGTATTTATAAGGACGACAACACACGCTTAAACGATACACCTGTTCATAGCAGTTGCAGTGCCACTCGAGCTTTAAATCGGAACGCAGTCTTTGGTCCAACGGTTTGCACCGTGAACGATGGATAAATAAGTCTCGGGTTCGATTCCCGGTAGGCCCAACATGGGAAATTAACTTTTCTAAATTGACTCTGGTCTGGGTGTTGGTGTGGTTGTCAAGCACATTGTCAGGCAGTAAAAAACGATGTAGGGGCCAATACTACGCTATAGTATTGACGCCTAATTGTTTAAATTGATAGATGATAAAAGTATAAAGTTTATTAATAAAGTAAGAAAATACAAGGCTCGTTGAGGATGTGTATCTCTTACGTTGTTGTTACGTTAAGACATATGAATGTTCGTTAAACACTCAGGATGTCTAGATGAAATGAATGCTCGTTTAACACTAAAATTACTTGCCTACTTATGTGCCCATGTAATGTATGTAAGCCACGGACAGTAGGCCACGGACAGTAGGGCACAAAGTAGAGCGCAAGGTAAGCGGAAGAAAAATGTGCGGTTGTAAACCGTACAGTCACATTATTGCTAGGTGGCAGAAATGGGTAAGGTAGCAGTTGCTTCCCTGGACGAACTCTGTCACAAAGATGTATACCGCCAATATTAAAATTACAACGTACGTACAATTAACATATTCTGACAGCTTATAGAAGAATTCATAGATATAAAGGGTGTGTGAATAGTTTTTCACAAACCCGACTACGATAATAAAAGTGTTCGTCCAGAGGAGTACTGCTATCTTACCTATTTCTGCCGCAAAGCAGCAATGTTAACATTACTGTGTTCCGGTTTTGAAGGGTAAGGTTGCTGGTGAAATCACAGGCACATGGGACTTGTCAACTTATGTCTCAGGGTGACGGGCTCATTAGCAGTGCATCTCAGATCTTTGCGCCTTGAAGCTCTGAGTGGCACTGCAACTGTTATGGACAGGCGTGTAGCTTACCATCAGGCGCACGACTTGTTTGTCCCGTCACTACCGAGGTACCCATCATCCAACAAAAGAGATTAATCAAAATCGGTTATCGCGTAATATACATGAAAAAAAATAGTTGAGAACTTTTTTTTAAGTCAGTTAAAACACGTCTCAGTTTAATTACACACGGCACTGCACCAGTTTTAGTCGCCCTTGCATTTGTATACACACTTTGATACACGTATCCCGGCGGTAGCGTTACTTGATACGGCGGCGGCGGCGAGTCTTGCCGCAATTAATTGCCTCCGTAGCCAAACGGTTACCATGCCGGACTGCCACGCAGAGGTCCCAGGTTCGATTCCCGGGCCGGGAGAAATATTTGTATGGCCTACATTTATTTCTCTCGTGAGTTTGAGTGTAATTTGTGTTTATCTATGTGTGTGTCCATGGCACCCGCGACTCAGGGTTTACCTACTGCGGGACTATGTTAAGTGTGTGCGTTAAAAAAAAACTCTGTTTGATAATGTACGATTTTAGTAGACGACGCCATATTGGCTCCATTTGCACCACTGGTGCTGCGGTACGTTGCAGTAGCTCTTTCAGCGCCGCAGCAGCAAAAAATGCCGCCGTCGTGTAACATTGTGTAATCAGCTTTATAAGGTCACGTGGGGTAAGAGGAACACTGAGGGAAGAGGGACTAAAACCCATAATACCTAAAGTAAATCGTTTAGCAGTATAGTCTCTCAGTCGATAAAACAGACAAACAAATTAGTTTTAACGGTTGTAAAGAGATGTCGCTACGATGTTCCAAATTCGAGAGAGAGAGAGTATAGAAAATTGACAGTTCTGCAGTCTGAAAACAAGAGATGGGCGCGTAATTTTTTCTCTGCTGGTTCTTGGTGAAAAAAAAAACTGGAGATTATTTTTATAGAAAAACACGTAGAGAAAACGGTAAGTTTTACTTTTTATTACTTATTTCAGACCAAAAACAACAAATTATACGAGTTTCATTGGAATCAAAATTCTAACTGCCAAAAACATTGTTAGGGTAAGAGGGTCTAGTACTTACGGGCTAAGAGAAACATATGTTCCTCTTCCCCCGTGCCAGGGGTGACATACTTTTTCATGAATTGGCATAATGGAATATTGTCATATTCGAACAAACACAACTTTATATCCATATATATTATTTTATACCTATCCATATATAATTTTGAGAAATTAAGTTAATTTTTTCCCAATAAAATTTTTTATTGCAATCGTAAATTTTGGTAAAATTTTAGTGACTTTGTCTACATGACGTTAATTTCTGGCGAATGTTACAATAATTACAACACTAGAATTTTATGTGTAAACAAATGCACACCTTAAGGTAGTTTTTAAAGCCAGCTGTAAAATTCTGGTAGCACATTTCCATCAGGAATTTTTAGAAAATTTAATATTTTAGTCGAAAAGTCGTAGTCGCAAAAAAAAATTGCATAAGCTCTAAAATAACGACGTAATCTAAGAACAAACACAAAAATGGCTCATTGCACATTAGCTACGTGGCCACACTACTTTTGTACCAAATTTCAATTGATTTAGTGAAACGGTTTTCAAAGTAGAGTGGTTATGGAGACTAAAGAAGAATATGTTTTGTTAGAAGTATAAATTTATTTTTAGACCACACATTGTTTTTCGATTATGACGATGTTTAAAAAGTACTTAAGTTACTTAATGTGTTGATTTGTGTGTTATTTAAAATGTGTTGGTTAAAATGTGCCTTTATTATGCTTTGTACTAAAAAAATTATAACAGGTTCACTTTTCTTTAATTTGTCACCCCTGACCTGCAGGGTATGTTCCTTTTGGCCCAAAATTAATTTTTCACTTTTTTTCTATAGCTATTCGTTATTTAAATGGTTTTAAGATCAAATTCGATTATAATACTTTTACTTAGGACTTAACTACTAAATATATATTATATTTATGTGAAATACGACGACAGCTCCTCTTACCCCATTTTTTGGGGGAAGAGAAACGTTAGCCCACCTGAATGTTTTTGTCAGATACATCGTAAGTATTAATTTTAGCGTAATGATTGTTAAATCATGGAAAGCTGTTATACCAGGGCAAGATTAGAGTATTTCGAAATTCGTACAAGACATTATTTATTCCTCCTAGAGCTCATAAGAGTTGCCTCGGAATAAAGTAAGTTCCTCTTACCCCACCTTAATTTATATTTTTTACAAAAACAAACGTTATGGTTTGAGTTAATTATTCCAATGGCATAAATTATTCTTATCTATCTCATTACACATGCAAAAGTCCAAGAGTATGCGAATGGTTCTTCAGTCATAATCTCGAAAATATTGCGTCTTTTGTGTGCTACGTTATTTGTCTTTGTTTCCTACACTGATAATGCGTCGTCTTTTAAACCGACTTTAAAAAACAAGGCGGTTCACAATGTCACTGCATTTTTTGTGTATATTTTACGCAATTACTCCGATATGTCCGTGTGTGTGTGTGTGTGTACTTTAGTAGTTATGACATTCAGATTTAAGGGTGGGCCTCTAAGATGGCAAATTAGG
Organism: Hyposmocoma kahamanoa; assembly: GCF_003589595.1. Classification (NCBI taxonomy): domain Eukaryota; kingdom Metazoa; phylum Arthropoda; class Insecta; order Lepidoptera; family Cosmopterigidae; genus Hyposmocoma; species Hyposmocoma kahamanoa. The sequence goes on along the minus strand of NW_020653561.1, from coordinate 1,038,604 downwards.
GGATGAAGACCGTTTATTGGTTTTCACTCACTCTTCGTTTACCGACTTCATTAAAACTTGGCATATAGACGTAGTTTTTGTTTTTTACAATTAACACGTCTTTATTACTAATACAAAAATATTTTAACTATAATAACCCAATTTTAAATAATTGTAATGTGAAATCAATTGTAGAAGTGAAGAGCGGGACGTAACAAAAACCGACTGCATGCAATCGATTTCGTATGCCTGCTGTTGATTATACGGACTTCGGGCATGTCGTACGTTTAGTAGCAGCCAATTCTAATTAATTCTAATGAATATTAGATTATAATTATTAATACAAAGATCGGACACTTCTATCCGACCGGATTCGAACCGACGTCTTCTAGCAAACCATGCCAGACGCTATGCCAACTAAGCCACGGAACGAGCCAGCGGACCTCACGAATTTTTCTGTGCTTGTTGTAGAATATTTGTATTTGGTTTTCAACGACTTTTCAGCCTTAGCGCCATCTATGAGATATCTATGAAAGTATTTCGTCACCCAGTTAGGTAACTTTACAACTACCAACCCTAACTAGAGATGTCGCTATTAACTGTAATTAAATCTGTATTGAATTGATATTCAATTGCTTTTTGTGAAATTACTCCACCAGTTTTTTATAATTATTAATACAAAGATCGAATAAATGAATGATGAATGAATGAATGATGAAAAAATGAATGAATAAGCCGTGGTAGCCTAATGGTTTGACCTACTGCCTCTCAAGCTGAGGGTCGTGGGTTCGAATCCGGGCTCGCACCTCTGAGTTTCTCGGAATTTATGTGCTAAATTTAACTTAATTGAATTTGAAATTTATCATGAGCTTTTCGGTGAAGGAAAACATCGAGATGAAACTTGCACGTTGAAGAAGGTTCACAGCACTCGGAAAACGTGTGAAGTCAGTGGGCCAGAGCGTGGCGGACTATGCCCTAAGCCCTCGTCTGAAAGGAGACCCGTGCCCAGCAGTGGGATGAATACAAAGATCGAACATTAAAAAAAATTCCTTCGATGCGGCCGGATCCGAACCGACGTCTTCTAGCAAACCGAGCCAGAAGAAGAAGTCTATTTGAATATTACAAATTTGAATATGAGATTATTACTAAAAGAAAAATACAGATTTGAATACTAGATTACTACTAATGCTTGCTTATAGGAATACCTTAGGTTTTACATACTTACCAGCTTGTAAGGCAATGTAGTCATCGTTACCATATATTACGTCCATGGCTTCATTTGCAGCCAATCGGAGTTCAGGCATTAATTCTGTCAATTCTTTGCCTATATCAAAACCTAGGTTACGCTGAAATCGATACGAAGTGTCAGAATAGTAACGTGTGCCGTAAAATTGCTTTGGAAATATTTCATTTTAACTAATTTATTTATTTTCGAACGACGTAAATCCATAATTAGATTAGTAACAGATGTATTACATGGCTATGCCACGTGGAGAGAATATAGAAAATTTCACTGAATGAACATTTTGGTTTTTGAAACAATTCGAACTGCATTCAAAGATTTTTAAATAATCGCCTGTCTGAACCGGGAATCGAATCTGCCAAGGGCAAAAAAAACACGCTGTCATTTTACTATCCAAATAACACAGCATCTTAAATAAAAGGAAGACTATGAAATTTAACATTAAGGTACACTTAACTGCAGCTTACAATCAATTTAAGTTATCAAATGCTCAAAATGTGTCCCATTTTGTAATAAAAAATTCTCACTCTTTTGATAATTTTGCTTCCTGTTGATTTATTTATTTTCTCACGGTAAATGTTTAAAATAATACGCCTAAGTTCAGTTTCTAATTCATAACGGTTCGTGTAAACTAAATCTTTTCTGAACAAAACTTCATATTATATGTTATATTTTTGTCAATGATTGAATATGTTTATTTGCCAGAATACAATATTTATACAGATCCTGCACACCTGCGTTTCACTTTTGTCTCTACAATTACAAATCAATTTGGATTTCGAATTGATATCCATTGGTATTTGTATACATAATTTCAATAAGAAAGAAGATATCCATAATATTAATCTTAAAACTAAGTCCAAACTCATGGGACCACGATTTCGTTTAACAAAGGTAAACAACTCTTTTATGGGGAACTGTATACATTTTTACAATTAGATTCCGGAGCATAGTTATATTAAGTTTATCATTTCTTACGTTTAAAACCTACATTCAAAATATTTTGATCGAAAAAGCATATTACAAACTTGAAAACTACGTGTTAGATAAAGATGTATGGAAAGACGACACGGCTTCAGAATCCACACAAATTTGATTCAAAGTGTACTCCATAGCATTTAAGTTTATTTGAAAATCCCTAGAGTTTCTTGTTCGTTCTTCTCAGGTAGTAACAGCGTAGTGAACGGGCATTAGCTTAAATGTGACGTTTTCAAGTGTAGATTTATCTTACCTATGGAATAAATAATTTTTGACTTTGACTTTGTAACTACTAAATATTCTTTATTACTTTAAAAACAATGTCTTAAGTCAAAAGCCATTTTCTCAATTATATTCCATGGTTTTCCTTTTATTTAACCGCTCACGCGATACATGCAGCCGTAGACGCATACCACACCTAGAGGTGCCGGTGATGATTTTATACCGATTTATCGGATATTGCAGTTATAACAGGTAAAAGAACTAATACTAATTGCTATTTCGGTAACTACTCTAGCAAACCATAAAGTTTTTAATGCTTGGGTCTGTCATTTAAAAAAAAAAACAACTTCAAAAATACGTCACGATAATCGTGTGTGTTATTGTTTGGGCTGGTGATTTCGGTGTTTATTTATTGAAAACATACCCTAAAACCAATAATTGCAATGCAAAAGACACTCTTACTACATTGTGTTAAGAGTGTCTTATCAATTTAAGCATTGGTTTAAGACATACTTATGTTCACTTGCACTGAACTTAAGTATGTCTTAAACCAATGCTTAAATTGATAAGACACTCTTATCAATTTAAGCATTGGTTTAAGACATACTTAAGTTCAGTGCAAGTGAACATAAGTAGCGTTTTTTAAGTTTACCTTGAATATAAATGTTTATAAGCTATACCTTAAGGAGTAATTTCATGGTAAACGTTAGAACCACTCAAACGGAATATTATCATATTTATCCAAGTATACCAAAAATTTCATTAGTGCTTTTTAAGTGCAGGATTTGCGGTGTATTACTGCATTTTATTTGAGATGTTTTTGTTGGTAGTACGGAGATTATTTATTTAGCAATGCAGAATAATAATTTTTATTTATAAAAACTTGTATTTAAACTGAATCCTTTTCTAATTTGCGAAACCAAATAGCCGCCATTTTGCGGTAGGATGACCGCATCGCGAAAGCGGTAAAGATACTATGTTATTTAGAAGAAACCAATCCTTGTGATGACTTTCGATCAGCATAGTAAAATTACAGGTAGTTTTTTCACATTATGGCGGGTTCGATTACCGGTTCAGCCAGACGATTGTATAAAAATCTTTGAATGCAGTTCCAATTGTCTTTAAAATCGAAATGAAGTCTTGTTTCAGTAAGATTTTCTATCCACAGCACTTATGGAACTTTCCCTCAGTGTGGCATAGCCGTGGGATATACGAGTATTTCTTTTAGTAGGTACATTATTTCAAAATAAAGATCGAGTAAAATCTATGAGGTGGCTTATGAGAGCTCCCTCCATTGTCTCAGTCATCATTTTCAGGATGCTATTGCTACTGCTACGTATTCTATTTAAAAGAGAAGAGATTTTCTTCCTTTACGGCAGAAAAGGAGTCTGTCCGTGCTTCTGCAAACATCGTAGATGCGCTACAGAACTTCAGCAGTTGCATCCTGAAAGCATTGTTGTATTTTTCAACTCGAGCTACTCGACTTGACGTGACTCGGTGTATGACAAAGCAACAGCGAGTCGCGAGTACAACTCGAACCGACGATTTACCGAGTTGGACAGGAACGGGGTGCCGACCATAACAAGGTACTCTTTGGTGCCGACCGCGACTCGAGCGTGCTCCGAAGGTCGCAGAACCGACCGAGTGAGAACGAATTGCCGACGCGCTGTATGAATGAAGTATTCAAGTCTGCGGGAACCGAACCAAGCTAGCTCGTGTTCACAAAAAGTAGCTCGAGTTGACTCGTTGTGGGAGTAACTCTCACTATTATTGACACAAACGCAAAGAATAATTCCATCAATCGACTAGACTGATTGTTAAAATTCATGGAACAAAAGTTGTTGTTTACGATTTTAATATCATAGTCCTGCGAGGTTAGTGTGTTAAAAATAACCATGTATATACGGTTTCATTATTATTTAAGTACATATAACAAATTAATAAATTTTATTTACCTCGCTAACTAACAAATCGTAAATGGCGTACGCAAGATTGGGCACCTTAGTAAAGTCAAAACCCAAAGCATCGGATACTTTAGCAAGAACACCTGAATACTTATCCATCCTTGGAGATGGCTGGACAAAGGCGGCATTTGAGTATGATGTCAATTTCGGGCAGTTTACAAACGCGGTATTCTGAAAGCAATTGCAAATATTTGGTTATTTTAAATAAATTGAAGTTTGTTGGCTCAATGTGGTTACCGCTTGTAAATAACAGAGAGAACTACAAAATCAACTGAAATCTAGTGGTTTTTGTTAATAAGTTTGGGATCAGATAAGGAGTTATATTCAACGTCCTTTCAATGCTATCTATTTCCTAACCCAGAGAAGTCCCAGATCCGGGTGTTGAAGTAAATAAAACCCTATACTTTATTAAGGCTCCTTGTGAAAGAGTTCGTCCAGGGAAGGACTGTACATGTTAAGCAGATGACTCTACTCCACTTGATGTTAAATGGAATGTGGAATCCAAATGTGAAGGTACCTAGTGCAGTGTTGATACTATCACTGCCCTAGCCACCTACACCCTGCCTACAAGATGCTTTTTTACGTCTCGTTTGAAGGACCCCAAGAAAGAGACCCCAAGGAAGAGAGTTCCATTTGTCGACTGTGCGACAGAGAAAAGTGCCACCAAACCTTTTAGTTCAGGTCGTGAACATAGCCCCGCACTTGGGAAACCCTGTGTCGCGGGTGCCATGGGCACACACATAGACAACCACAAATTACACCCAAAGTCACGAGAGAAATAAATGTCGACCATACAAATATTTCTCCCAGTCCGGGAGAACCTGGGACCTCTGCGTGGCAGTAGACTTTTAGCAGCGTTGCAAACGCGCGACTGCATCGATACAAACGCGCGGCTGCATCGATACAAACGCGCGACTGCATGGATACAAACGCGCGACTGCATCGATACAAACGCGCGACTGCATCGATACAATTGAAATTGAAGATGAAAATGCAATTGTTTCAGTTCGACCATAGATTAGGTAACGTACGTTTCATTTTAAGCATGACTTAATGTTTGCCTACCTAAAGTATTGGTTATTTCATAATACACACATAAAACATTAATACTATAAAACACCTAATCAAATAACCAATCAAACATTAATGACATAAAGTAAAAAAATAAAACACGATGTATCAAAGATATTTAGACAATATTTAAATTATAGATACGAAAGTTAGCAAAGGAACGTTTTGACGAGAGACTACTCGCCAATATCAATGTCACTTTGAGATTGAGAAAAATGTGACCATTTGTGGCAGATTTCTGCCATTTGAGCAGATTTAATGTTTAAACATTTTCATTGCGGCAGAACATGTTGACATTGTATTAAATATGGCAGAGTTTGGCAGATTAGGAATATTCAGCAAGTTCTTTATTATTTTTAGGAACAAACTGAAAACTTGTTGTTTTCCGCTACTACGAACAAACATCTGAAGCGAAATACTGAACAATGTTATAAACATAACCTATATCAACTTTATAACCCCAGTTTCTATAGGCTACAGGCTCAATTAGCTTTTTTGATGCTTTGATAATGAATCACACGTCGTCGTCAAACATACTGAGTCACAAAATACACGGGTCGCTATCCTTCTTTGAATAGGACAACTATTGAAGTGCCCCCTTTCCAACAAAAAAAGAATCCTCCAACTCCGTCAACAAAATATGACAGAGTAATGGCGAAACATGCGCACACAAAAAAGTACAGTCAAATCGAATCGAAATAAAATGAAAGTTTAAAAATATGTAAAACTATACTTACAAAATCGTACTTAGCGGGTACTGTAGTGTAAGGTACAGGGTCCCAGTTAATGTTTTCACTCCAATTGTTAACAGTAGCTGGGTAGACCGCGGCCATGGCAGTCAATACTGTCATTTGTGTTCTCTTAGAGTCTGTAGATCGGATGTAGATTTCGGAGTTGTTATATTTTGGAGAAAGCAACTCGCCGTATCTTCGACGAATAAATTCACCCGTCTTGTAGCCAGTTCTTTTGCCAGCCTGTAAAAAAATAAACAATAAAATAAACCTATCGAGTTCTTAGATTTTCGCGACTGTTAAGGGCAGGCCACACCGCGAACGAAGCTAGCTAACTTAGTTTAACTTGGTCGCATGCAACCAATACTATACTATGTTCTAAATTAGTTAAATTTAGCTTAACTGGCATAGTTGGTTGCTAGCTTAGTTCACGTAGTTGCATGCAAAGCTAAGCTAAGGCGATTAACACAGTGCACCACGCACCGCGACGGTGCGCGAGACGCCGAGTCACGCGCGCGGTGGCGGAGACGCAGATCTGCGTCAAAGCGGCCCAGCGCCACTTAAAGTATTCGCTTCGTAGTTGATCGCCGTAGTGACTGTACATGTAACTGAGATCCTTATTTGACAAGAATGGTTAATAATACAGAACTCGTTCGGGACGCAGCAGTTTATACTGTTTATTTGGTTTGTCCCTATCTACCGACCCGAGAGATAGGGTTTTCCGGAGAGTACAGCGGGTGTCAGGGCCAAGCCCTCCGCCAGTGATACGCCTTCGCAGGCGTCTCTGGCGGACCCGGACTTGGGTATGAACTCGCTGGGGTTTGTGGTTAGCTGCAGACACGGACATGTGTTTCTGCCTCGGTTTTGAATGTTTCCGGGGCGTCTGTCTCGTGAGCAGCTAGTGCATCTTAGTGGCGGTTTAATTGAGGGTCTGAAGTGAGGAGACGCGCGGAGCACGTGAGTTGCCCTTTAAGTAGGAAACGATGTCCCGACATTGTCGCAGGACACTGCGACTGGCCTCTCCGGCACTACTAGCACTAGCCCGGGGAGCTAGTAGAGGATAAGTTAGATATCCTCCGGTCCCTCCAGCCGCTTAGGTTATTAGGAAATGGGGAGACGTCGTTTGACCAATGAAGAGATTTGGTAGTGGACTCAGAGTTGACAGCTTAGTGGTGGCAATCGCTGGTTGTGCAATGCGCAACGGCAAGTGAGCGTGCCTACAGCTCCGATACCTATCTGAAAATAGGGAGAGTAGTGACTATTCTATATATGAATAGTGACAGAGGTCTGTGACAACCCTGTCCACAGATTCCTGTGCGCGCACATCTTATAATGCTTTTCTCGTATGCCGCCCTCAGGGTAGGTAGGGATAATCAAAACTAACGTAGAAAGATATGGAGCTTGTCTATTTAGTTTCTGTTTACTCAAATAAGAAGATACCAAAGATAACATTCAACTTCATTACAAACTTAAGAAAATGTGAAGATTAATTTTTCAACTACACACGTACCTATGTCAACTAAATCTTTTGACTATGTGTTAGGGAAAATCCGAACGACAATTACTGGAATAGACACAAATTGATTAAAAATCTGCGCGGTAGTGCGGAACTTAGTGTGCCATACCTTGCGGTTCGCCGCGCCACTCGACGCGGGAGCGCAGTAGAACCGCGTGCGCCGCGTGGAGAAGCGTTGTCAGTGTGTTCGACGGCGCGTTTTCCGTACAAACTGAGGTACTTCAGTACAACGTTAAAAAACGCAGATCCGCGCTCCGTCGTGCAGTGTGTTAACCGCCTAAGAAAATACGTAGTAAGGGGAACGCTGCTAGCACCTTGGCGCGGGGACCTAATTTTGTTCATAATTTATTGTACCTTACCTGTTGTTTTAACTTATTACCTAATAAATAAAAATCTTTACGCGCGATTATTGATTGGTGATTTATGGCATTACCAGTAGTTATTTTAAAAGTTTATATTTTTTCGCGATTCGAGGAATGATGCGTCCGAGTTACAAGCATTATCTCTCGTGTAATGTGACCGGTAAAATCACGGACCGTGTGAAACCGTCTTTACAGCTTATCCTGTTTTAATAAAGGTGTTTTGATTATAGCCCGAACACGGGTAATGTTACTTTTTAAAGCATTATAAAACGTTCTATATTAATATAAAGAACGTGGAAGAAAAGCAACTGAATGTAATCAGGTATGCATTCTACCTTTTAAATTTGGAATTTGTTATGATTTGGCTCATTTTTACTAGGTGGCATTATATATTGTTTGGAAATAAAAAAGTCGACGGAAAACTTCCTAGTGTATGATTGTAATGTTTTATATTAAGCGTGGTATTGTATATTAATCTGCTTTCTAAACAATTAATTAAATATAACTTTTTCACCTCACTAGCTCGGAAAGGCTTTCCTTCTCATTAGAAATCTATGCACAAAAGCTTTTTGAAATCCGAACTTGACGATGGCCTGTGGTGCACCTAACTTTTTATTTCGATGAAAAAAAAACATAATGACACGTTTAATATTCAAAACAAAACACACTCCGTTGGTATACTTTATTCTCATTATTGTTGACATTAAATTGACAACGATAAATAATTTTGTTTATTAAAACTGATTTGTTATAGTTCTTTTTTCTTTTTCTTCTACCATTTTCCTCGCTATATTGAGGTGAAAAGTTGAGTGTTTCGCTAGACAGCAAAGTTGTTTCGCATCCTATTTACTTGCCTAAGCGCTTGGTAAGTCAAAAAGTTTCGGGAACGTATACTCTAAGGGCGCGTTCAAATTAGCAGCTGTCAGACCGCACTGCAGCGGCGCTGCTGCAGCGCGGTTGCAGTGCTTCTAGAAATTGTATGAAAAGTGACAGTCCTAATAAAAAAATAATATTTAATAAAAATTCGTATTGTTACAACAAAATAATTTGTAATGTAATAAAACAATGTAGCGTAAATTGGAATGTTTCTTTGTAAAATTAAAAATAAGGTATTTAATTAATAACTTTTGTAACTATACTGAAAAAAGAGGGTGGTTTGCATTAATATTGGAAATAACTGGTTGATGACTGTACCACCTCAGTCAACCGTGACTATGGGACCTGAAAAGAGCCAAAAACGTTGGTTTGTTTGAAAAAACAAATATACGCGATTTAAATCCAGAAAAGTAGTTTCACTTCCTATGTTTTATATTGTTTTTAAATTGTGTGCATGTACAAACAAAACACTATCAAATCATATTTTTTTGTTTAAAACACCATATTTATAAGATAATCTCAAAAAACTGTTTCTCGTGGAAAGATTTTTTATTCCATTGGCAATGTTTCAGGGATGAACAACCTTGGGCTGTTCTTAGAGTTTATTCGATTTTGTTTATTTGTTATGTATAAACACAAATACCTATAAGTAGAAGTGTGAATAATTAATTGCTATAAAACACTACTACTTTAATAATTTATTGAATGAAATGTTTTTTTTTATTGAGAATCATAAAATTAAAATAATAAATTGGATAATTATTATATTTATTACGGTGCAATATGCTCGCGCGCAGATTCGCGCGATGTAGTAGTGATGTCAGGGTGACATTGTTTAGAGCATATTGTTTATGTTTTTATACATGTCAACTCTGGAGAAGGTTCACAAAAAGATCTATGAGTACCATTAGAGTGCAGTATAATGATGCATATCGCATACTAATGAAACTGCCGAGAAGTTGCAGCGTATCGAGCATGTTTGCCGAGGCCAGGGTTCCTGACTTTTTTGCCATAATAAGGTCTCGCATCGCCTGTTTTTGGAGCCGCCTCCGTGCGTCCGACAACGGGATTCTCCGTACTCTCTGTGAGCACATGCACAATTCCTTTTTTAAATATTGGATTTCCGTGCATCGCGACGGGAATAAAAAATGACAGTGTTATCTTTCAATTTGTAATTTTATTGTAGCTTCTTTATTTATTTATATTTTTGATGACTTGTATTCACTTTATTTCAGAAATATTTGTAAATTGTAACATGGGTATTTACCTGTCAATAAAGAATTATTATTATTATTATTATTATTATATAGTGTTAACTATAATAAACTGAAAAATGAAAAGTCAGTTTTTGATCGATAGAGATGGATAACGGGTCAGGTCGTCGGGTTGCATCCCCACCAGTGCTTCACCGCGATTTTCTTCATTCGGTTTCTGACGGCTGTCGTTATCGAATGTATTCCTTGCTGTGTATGCGTCGTGTTGTTGAGTTTTTGTTTTTATTGTTGAGTTTTCGTTTTCTGTTATTTTTTTGTAAAGTTTTGGTTTTACTCCGTTGTTACGTTTGTGCTTGCTTGCGTTCGTGTGAACATAACTATTATAGAGACTGAACCAGGTCCGTCAACAAAAAAGACACTCATTCACCGCAGAAAAAAAGACCACGCCTTGCAATATCCGTAACAAAAATGTTATGGGTTATGAATGACTACAAGCATACATTTCATACTTGGCAACAAAATTAATAGTGGTCTTTGTGAAACTGTGCCAACAAAACAGCTGAGATTCTGGGTCTATCTAAAAGAACCGTTGAAAGAAAAGTGATGGAAAATCAAGCTGGAGAAGAATTTAAATCACCCGGAAAAAGTGGCCCGAAGAATGATATAAGTACTTAACAAACCTGAAAAGTTCATCTTTTCTGCCATTAGAAGAAAAGTACACGAATTTTTTTTTATAGAAACGAGAGTCCGACAATTGAAAAGGTCAGTACATTGTACGTGAATGTTTAAAGCTTTCTGTTTTTCTCAATAAAAAAATATCTGAATAGTAATTCAAAGTAATTAAATAAAGTTGTAAAGATTCGATGAGAGTTAAATTTACTAGTGTTTATCATTACTATAAGGAATCTGTGCTAATCTTAGAATAATAACGCATAGAATGATAGTTTCACATCAAACGAACTGTCACAAGTGAGGCAAAAATCTAATTCATGTAGGCTAGTTTTAGTAGTAGGTTAATTTTCGGTTTTAGTGAATATTTACATAAAAATACAAGTTCAAACGCTTTACTTCCTTGTGGAATGTGATGTTAGTATCTATTTTATGTTTGTCTGACGTATTTTTACACTCATTTAACGCACATTTCGTCATTTTTAGCTAAAATTCTTGATCTATTCGCGGTGCAAATTGACCTTGAGCACTGAAGGCCCGCCCGCTCGTGTAGGCCCTTTTGGCGCGCTTCAATTTGCCTCACTTAGCGTGTGCGGACTAGGTTTCTATGCGTTATTATTCTAAGGTTGACATATGTTAAACGATTTAAAAAAGGATAGCTGCTAAATTCAAGATTATTTTATCTCAGTCTATTCAGTATTAAGTTTTTTAATGTTTGTGTCTATTTTTAGATAGTTCAAGCTGCAAACGACGATTCTGATCTGCCTGATTTTTCATCCTATACCACGAGAAACGTGCTGAAATATTTGAATTTCAAGTATGCTACCCTCAAGCGCCACAGTAGTTTGATTGACCGGCAAGATAGCGTATTGTGGCGAAAACGATAGTTAATGACGATCAAGCAATATCACGATGAAGGGAGATTTATATATTATCAAGACGAAACTTGGAGTAACGAAGGTAATTTTCGGTTTAATCAATAATATTTATGATATGGAATAAAAAGAAACTTTTGATCGCTATTTTGTTCTTTAATGTTTCATATGTAATAATCAAGTAATTGACCATTGCATTATTTGCAGATCACGCGGTTAAGAAGACATGGGTTGATACGAAGATCAAATCGTCAAAAGAAGCCTTCCTCGAAGGGCTCACTACAGGACTAAAAAAGAGGGTTTTGTAGACGGCGGTTTGCTAATTTTAGAATAAAAAAGGAAAACCGAAGATTACCATGACGAAATGAATTCCGAGCATTTCGAGGAGTGGTTATGGGGCATTTTACCGAGATTGAAAGCTAACTCGGTCTTATTTCAGATAGTGCCCCCTATTACTCTCGAAAGCTAGAACAGAGCCCTACTTCTGCCTGGCAGAAAGTCAATATTCAAGAATGGATGAAATCAAAGAATATTACATTTGAAGACAGCATGATCAAAAAGAACTATTAGAAATAGTCAATAAAGAAAAACCTAATTATCAACAATTTGCCGTGGACAAGTTGGCTGCTGAACACGATGTCACCATCCTGCGACTGCCCCATTACCACTGTGAATTAAGTCCCATCTAATTGATTTGGGCCCACGTAAAGGAGCACGTTGCCAGGAACAATAAGACCTTCAAAATGACAGAAGTGAATCATTGTGAATTATCCTGGTATCCTATATTACAAGCTTATGCTTAGTTTAGGTACCAGTCTTTTGCAAACATAATATAAACACTACTTTTGTCTATCTTTCTTTTGTTCATGTTCAGTTGTTATGTTTGTGGAGAGAAATAAATACATTATTATTATTATTGTTCGAAGAAGGTTTCCAATTGGTGACACCACAGAGATGATTGATTGAGAAGTGATTGTGTTCAGCACATGATAAAAGTAGAGAACAAAATGATGCAACTAGACCATTTTATCGAAAACGTATCGTATAGTTTAATAATTTAATGTTGCCGATTCCGATTCAAACGTGTCGAGTGAAAGTGAATAAAAAAATATTACAATATACACTGGACTTTTATAGTTTTATGTAAGCTTCTGCTTAGTACAGGTACCAGTCTTTTGTCTATCTTACTGTGGTGCATGTTTTGTTATGATTGTGTAGAGACATAAATATGTTGTTAAAGAGAACGGTTAAATAAAAAAAAAATAGGATTAGATGATGTATTCAGTACTTGAATGTACTTATACCATGTATTTTCGTATATAAAAATATAAAACAGTTTTTGTCCTTTAATGTTAAAAAACTAATATGAAAATGTATAAAGCTTGCAGGTGGCGCAAAAGCTTCGACCCGTTATTTTTTCATTTCTAAAATCTATCTTTGTACGTGTACATGGTCAAATAGCAAGAACAATAGCAATTATAGATAACATTATACTAATACTAATATCTATCCTGTCTTTGTATCTCTTCTAATAAGTTTTTGAACAATGGCGAACAAAAACTGATAAGCTTTTGTTTATATGTTTATTGTGTAATACGTTATTTGTCCCTATTTTGCTTGAGTAAAAACAAAAGTCAACATTTGACATGTTAGCCACTGATATCGAAAACAAAACATAGTTTATGTAATATAAAGAATATTCTAAAGCAGAAATCGATGCTACGCCATTTTTAAGTGCATTGTACCATAAAAATAAGCAACAGCTGAAATATGGCCAGAAATTCTTATTACGATTAACTTACATCAGTGAGTTGTCCATAACCCCACGGTGTAATAAGGTCCAGCATTTTTTCGGACATTGCCACTGGCAGGCCTGACGGCACCGGCGTCCTGTCTCCATGGCGATGAGTCTGCGACAAAACAAAAACTTGTAATAATTATTAATCCAAAGATCGAACACAAATAAAAATCCCTTTGATCTCACAAGACTCAAACCTTAGACAATGCCACACTAACTGAGCAACAAATCTAGTCAGACCTTGGGCTGCTAACAGATTGACTGTGTGTTTGCAGTTAATGCGTGAAGTCGTAATAAAGCCGAGATCATGACTGCATGAAGTTGGCAACGACTTAACGCGTTAACTGCATGTAAGTAGTTGAAACCGACTTCATGTAGTAGAGGTCTCGGATAATCACTACACGCATTAACTGCGGGTAGTCGAAACCGACTTCATGCACTCGAGGTCTCGGCTGCATGAAGTCGACTTCACGCATTAAATGTAAATGTACAGTCAGTCTGTTAGCGGCCTTACGAATTTTGCTATTCATTTGTTACATGTTATATGAAAGTTTCTCTACACTTAACCTATGTACCTTTACAGGTGCCAGAGGTTGACAAGAGATATCCCTTTATAAATGAAAGAAGATAATCAGAGGTATGCTATGCAATCCGATGCTTGTTCTTGCTAGGCTTGTTCCTGATAGGTACGACGGCGAGGTCGCCGTCCACCGAATCGAACAGGTTCCATTGTTCTCTGAATGAATTCACAAAGGGCTTTATATACGTTATATGTTATAATTTTGCTGGTATATTGTGTTGGGTGGATAACCTGTAGTCCAGCCTATTGACAACAACGGTTAGGATGCTATTAGCGCTGCCGCGTACACGCATCATAAGTGAGGCAGCCTTCTTGTGCATAATGGCATGAAAGCCATCTGTGTGCGCCTCCGTGAACATACCGGATGCACTACAGTGTCGCGGCAGCCCCATCAGCATTCTAAAAGCGTTGTTATATTGCACCCTTAATGTATTCAGGGTTCTCTGCGTATACTTCACCCACAGGCTGCTTGTGTAAAAGTTTGATATATAGTAATAGATTAAGTTTTGGAAATAAATAGATAAATAAATAAAATGAAATATTTTTTTATAATATCAAAAGATGGGACGAACAACCACGGCTTCTACTTAAAGGATATGTTTAAATTGGCGGTGGAGTCGCCTATTTTAAAATGGATATATGCAGCGAATTTACAACCAAATTATTTACATAACTGTTTGTCGATTTGTATTGTTGTTACCTCATGAATATTTATCAACATGAAATATCATCCTTCGAATAAATCGAATTTAATTTTTTCTAATTTTGTCTAATTTCATTCTAGGCGACTGTACGTAACGTTGCTGAACGTAAGTTAAGAAATTGTCGCGAACAAGTCGGGCGTCTGATGGTAAGCTACACGCCTGTCCGTAACAGTTGCAATGCCACTCCCGAGCTTTAAATCGCAAATTTCTGAGGGGCACTGTCACTGCGCTTGTCACCGTGAGTCATAAATTGACAAGTCCCCATGTGCCTGTAAATTCACCACCACCTTTACCCTTCAAAATCGAAACACAGTTACGCTGACATTACTGCTTTGCGGCAGAAATAGGTAACATGGCAATACTTCCCTGGACGAACTCTTTCACAAGGAGCTCTACTGCTACTAAATAGATTGTAATTAATATCATAATGGTTATATATAATAAATAATTACAAAAGAAGTTGAAACTTCATTAAACAAACACCAATACGATTTTACACCTGTAAAATGCATCATTATCACAACGTGACACACGTGTCTGATAACAATAAAGTATTACACAACGTACTCTTTTTGTTAACTATTGTATCTACATTGCTTAGTTTAAGAACGCATTCCGCAGCAAATGATTCAATAATACCTTCAAAAACAAAGACATGAAACATTCAAGCGGAATGATTGAATAATTTATTAAAATGATTTTTCGAATTATGATCATTCGATATGTACATGTAATTACATGATTATATAGATACCGATGCAGTAACAGCTTTATACAGTTTTGAGAACTTATCTCCTTGTTTAGGCTCTAGTGTTGTAGTGACATCTCTCAAGTCTCTTGTGTATTCAACATTAGACCGTCTTCTCAAAAAACTGCATTAGCCGCTCACGCGATGCGCTCCTCCTACCGCAAAATGGCGGGTATTTGGTTTCGCAAATTAGAAAAGCATTCAGTTTAAAAACAAGTTTTTATAAATAACAATTATTATTCTGCATTGCTAAATAAATACCCTCCGTACTACCAACAAAAACATCTCAAATAAAATGCAGTAATACACCGCAAATCCTGCACTTAAAAAGCACTAATGAAATTTTTGGTGTACTTGGATAAATATGATAAAATTCCGTTTGAGTGGTTCTAACGTTTACCATGAAATTACTCCTTAAAGTATAGTTTATAAACATTTATATTCAGGGTAAACTTAAAAAACGCTACTTACGGTATGTTTTCAATAAATAAACACCGATATCACCAGCCCAAACAATAACACACATGATTGTCGTGACGTATTTTAGAAGTTGTTTATTTTTTTTAAATGACAGACCCAGACATTAAAAACTTTATGGTTTGCTAGAGTAGTTACCGAAATAGCAATTAATATTAGTTCTTTTACCTGTTATAACTTCGATATCCGATAAATCGGTATAAAATCATCACCGGCACCTCTAGATGTGGTACGCGTCTACGGCTGCATGTATCGCGTGAGCGGTTAAGTTCATTTTTCAAAGTATGACCACATCTCTGCTTGTCTTCCTCAACTAAATTCACGTCCGTGAATTTAGGTCTTTAAGAATTTTAACCAGCATTTTGGTCGACCCTGCTGCACCTGATTATTTATCTTAGATGTTAATTACAATTTCAAACCGCTCGGCTATGATACGAATTTCGATCTTCCTGTAGCCTTAAGCTGTTTATTCCTTCTCACCGTATTGATCGTTTATCTAATTCTTTTACTCTTCATGCAATTCGTCTTTGAAACGCGCTCCCGCTCCACGTAAGACAAGCATGTTGAGCAAACATCTGTTTGACAATTGGCAAAATTAAGACTCTGTATAATGTTGCTATGGACACTTTATTATAATATATATGAAGGTTTATTTACGTATGTTTAATAAATCTGTTATTTATTACATACCATATAAATTATCTATTATGTGTACAACTGCCTCTGTGGTCGAACGGTTAACATTCGAACGACTGCCACGGAGAGATCCCAGGTTCGGTCAGGGAGAAATATTTGTATGGCCTACTTTATTTCTCTCGTGAGTTTGTTGTCTATGTGTAAGTTCAGGGCACCCGCAACACACGGAAACCTGTTTTCCGTAGTACGGGGCTATGTTGAGTGTGTGCGTTATTATTATTAGCCTATAGTATATTGTTCTTCTTGTTTTAGTGTAGCACCAACCTATTGTTTTCTATTTTCTGTTTGGCTCAATGGTAGAGAACGCCTTATGGCATTAAGTCCTCAATTTGTAGTTCAGTGTATTGTACAATAAAGTTTAGTGTGTGTGTGTGTAATATATTTTTGACGTCTTAAACTTTACTTAAAAGTCGTGGTAGCCCAATGGTTTGACCGACCGCGTCTTACAGAGAGGCCTTGAGTTTTCCGGGTTTGTTCCTCTAAGTTTTCGTACCATGAGCCTTACAGTGAAAAAAAAAACATGAACAAGAAGAAACAGGAAGTTCCTAACCCACATTGAGCCAGCGTTCCGGCAAAACCCTCGCCTGAGAGGAGACCAATTCCCAGCCTTTGTACGCATAAGTTGGTAGACGATAACCTTGAAACTACAAAACAACTGCATGTGAAGGTGAACCCAAGTTGACACATTGTCATGGATTACTTATAGATATAGAATTGAATTAGTTTTAAAGTAAGTTTAGTCTAGTAGCAGTAGAGCTCCTTGTGGAAGAGTTATTTCTGCCACCAAGCAGTAATGTCAGCATTACTGTGTTTCGGTTTTGAAGGGTAAGGGTGCTGGCGAAATCACAGGCACATGGGACTTGTCAACTTATGTCTCAGGGTGACGGGCGTAGTGGTAGTGACCCTCAGAGTTTTGTAATTTAAAGCTCTGAGTGGCATTGCAACTGTTATGGACAGGCGTGTCGCTTACTATCAGGCGCACGACTTGTTCGTCCCGTCACTTGATATTATAAAAAAAAAATCCCCGTTCCCGCCGAGTCTTATACAGCATTTTTCTCAAACAGTAGTGTAATATTGAATTTCACATATTTTGAGTTACAAGACTCTTATAATGCTAATATAATTAGCTGTGCGATATGTGAAATTTATAACTCTCTTATTAAGCTCTCTTTCCTTGAAACTTCTCTCTTGAAAATGTTATAAAAAGAAAAATAAATAATAAAAAAGTGTATTTTTGAAACCATAAACCAACTCACCAAGAAGGCGAACTCAAGTTCGGTGTTTCGAATCACATTATTAGCGTTGAATGCACTCGTTTGATAAACGGTCAAAAAAACTACTAGATATACAGAAATCATTTTTTTTTGCTAACGGACCCTTTTTTGAACACCAGAAGGTTCTTTTAAAAAGGACCGCTGTGCTCGCCTTGTGCCGTACCAGTGACTACATGACACGCTAGGACAATAGCCATTTATAGTATTGTAATTTTATTGCTCTACCAATAGCCATCTTGGTGTGTTGAATTGAAAAATATGATAGGGATATGCCACGAATACTAGAGATGCCACGATTATTCGGTATTCGGTCTATTCGACCACTTTTTTGAATATTCGGTATTCGGCCGAACAGTCGTAGTACAGGAATATCAAATAATGAAAAAAAAAATTTTTTTTCCCAGCACTGGTTAGTAACAAACGATTGCGCTTTTCCTCATAAACAATTCCTGCTTGTGAAAAAAAACCTGTCACTATAAACACTACTGCCAGGAGACGATAGATAAATCTTAGCAAATTTTGATAGGCTTGGGTACTGCTTTGCGTTTGCTGACCACCACTTGTAAGGCTCTGCGCTCTGATTTAGGCGAACAGTTTTCAATAAAATCAATTTCACGTGCATTAGAACTTTTCTCCACATCCTCATTTTGCACATTATCTGAAGAAGTCGCCTTCAAAACAGGTCCAGAAACTGTCATAAATTGATTCTATCGTTTTATTATTTTTCAATAGAAGCACCCCATCCCGTCGTAACAAGTCACGCGTGAAATGCAAAGATCTTTAGCCGAACATTCGGTAGCCGAATAATCGGCGCTTCGGCCGAGAACGGGGCCGAATATTCGGTATTCGGCTAAATCACTATTCTTGACATCTCTAATTAATACTTCAGGGTTCAGTATCATTTCTAACTACTTACTTTTATCATTTTGACCTTATTTGGACTTCATCCTAGAGCCATAAAATAACGGTACTATTGTTTTAATGTGGTTTTCTCTTCTTCAGTCATTATTTACCTGATCGTGCCCATTTGAATAAGTGACTTCCATCCATTTGACCTTCATCTCACCTGATGGTAATTGACGATGAGGTCGACAATGTAGCATGCACATCTAAATAATCCGATTCATTCTCGCCTTGAAAAAGCTCAAGTTATAGCGTTCAGGGAACAATTCTGCAGGCAGAGAATTCCACTCCATAGCCGTTCGCCATATAAATGTGGAAGCGTAACGCTTCGTGCTTTCTTGGAATATTCATAATATAGGGATGGAACCGTAGTCTCTTAAACTTGGTTTATAAAGCCTAAAAATCTGTTCTTATAAAAACCATACTATTATCGTGTATTTGGGCACAAATTCTATGTGCTTAACCCTTATACAATGTCATAATGTTAGTTTATAACACGCAAATTTCAAATTATTCAAAATTGCTGGCAACAAGTACACGCAACTTATATTTGCCATATTAAACGTGTTTACACGGGCAATAGCCTTATAATAGCAACACCTGAGCTATTTATAAGGATGCTAAACTTATAGTTGTCATATTTGACATCGTTTAAGAGAGCAATTTTCTTGTAATGTAAATAATATAATAATAAATAAGCATTAATAAAGGCAAACGTTAATAAGGGCATTCATCCTTTTAGTCGGTGTGTAACGATTCCACAAAAAGAGACATTATTTACTTGTGTGGTGCGTATAAAACAAATCTCCTGGAAACCATTTTTTAAAACGTCTATGTGGAATAACTGTTTTTGTGCTTATTTCAAGTGAAAACTACGTGGGAATTTAAAAGTACGAGAAAGTAAGGTACGGTTTGTGGTGTATTATCAACGCGCCATTGATATGGAACTGTTTTGTGTCGAAAAAGTGTTTAATAATTTTGTTGTTTTGCCAGCAATATTACTGCTGCTACAAGAATAAATAGAATAAATAGTTTATGTAACTGTTACAAAATGAAAGGCATTAATATACGAGTAAGGGTTTATGAATCGAGCCGACAGGCGAGTATCATAAAAACATCTCACGAGTGTTTTAATGCCTAAATATGTACAGTTACATACACGGCTTTATTTACACACATACTTAGAATAATAACGCATAGAAACCTAGTCCGCACACACTAAGTGAGGCAAATTGAAGCGCGCCCAAAGGGCCTACACGAGCGGGCGGGCCTTCAGTGCTCAAGGTCAACTTGCACCGCGAACAGCTCAAGAATTGTAGCTAATAATGTCGAAATGTGCGGTAAATGAGTAAAAATACGTCAGACAAACATAAAATAGATACTAACATCACATTCTACAAGGAAGTAACGCGTTTCAACTTGTATTTTTATATAAATATTCACTAAAACCGAAAATTAATCTACTACTAAAACTAGCCTACATTAATTTGATTTTTGCTTCACTTGTGACAGTTCGTTTGATATGAAACTATCATTCTATGCGTTATTATTGTAAGCACACATATTATAAGCTCTCTGTGATGTGTTTAGGAACAGCATGTTACGACTGGCGAAATGGCGGCAAATAAAAACTTTTCTCACGCGTGTCACACAACTGTAGTTTTTAATTTTAATTTATAGGCAAATTAGAATCGGCCCCAACTATCATATCGTTCGATATGAAGTAACGTGTGAAGTTGTCAAAATTGTTCGCTATTGACATTTCATTTCGAATAAAACTTCATCTCGACTGATATTAGAATTGAGGTCCAATCAAATTGTTTTGTTTTTCAGAGATGTTCGAAATTGGAATGTAATAGTAAAATCGAATTCGATGTTAATAGGAAGCAATGAAAATTTTCACAGATAAAAAATTTGTTCTAACAAAACAGTTTATCTTTATGCTGGTCGTAATTTGCGGTTTTTGAACACATCATAGAGGTTTATGATATGCGTGTAGTTAAAGTAAATTATACAACGTTTATAAGGCGACTATAAAGGTAGTAATTACTAAAGCAGTAGTTATTGCTATGTTATCGCCATATTGATTATTATTTAGGCTTTTGGTTTCCTTATTAATAGTGTAATATAATAATCAAGTAAAACCAAATTGATATTATGTTTTCTGTAATTGAGAAATTAATCCATTGTGCCTGTAATGTCCGGTCCCCAGTTCAATAATGCTTATTTTTTCTTTGTTGGTTTTGAACAACGTACGCGCATCTAATGGTAAGGTCTGTGGCATTGCGTTGGTTATTACTTTTGATATTACGTTCAATGCTAAATGTGGAACTTTATAGCCCAATTCCTGATATTGTCACTAAAGTCATACTTTCTCACCTCTTCATTAATACCTCATCTATATCATTATCGCTATCAATTTTCACTTCTTAACACACCGCGCTTAAATAATTTTGTACGGAACCACCAACTCCTTTGTTTGTGTCGTGGTTGGTGGATAACGTCACAGAAGAAGTGCGGGGTGTAGAGTTTGCAGCCAAGCTCTCGTATTTTTTGGAAACATAAAACCGCCACTTCTTTTAAATCTCTTCCATTCTTGCAAATCCATTTCTTTATAAGAAAAGGCGTAGATAACCCGACCACGCGTTGCACTTGAACTGGCTGACTTAGTTATTATGTAAATTATAGTAATAATAATCCTAAGAATAATACTTTTCTAATTACTGTATTAGTGGTAATGAATTCTTTAAATTCTTATATAAACTATATAGCTAACAAGTATTCATTTGCTATATAAACGTTCTTTAAAAGATTTATAGCCTTATTTTTACCTTGTCCACTTCTTTTACGAAAACATTTACTTTGCTCTAATTATTATGCGGCAATTAAGCAATTACATTAACTTTTACAAGAAGAACATATTCGGAGGCTCTATTATAGTCATATTATTTGGGTTTAATAACGTTTAAACAGCCAAATTATAAGAATAAAAGCCGTGTAAGCTAAAACCTATTATAAAGAACTATTATAAAGTACATTGAAATAATTAATGTTTTTATAAAACAATTACAAGATTTCTAGCCATAAAGCCCTAACGTTATAAGGTTAATGTGCTAGTTGGGTTTCCTCTTCTCTATCCTAATCTCTGGTTTAGGACCAGGTAAGTAACTGGTGTTATGCATATTGTTATGGACTGATTATTTCTCAACTGATAGCTATGAGTTTGTTCCTATTATCTATACAAGGCATAAATCTGAATTTATTGTTCAGTTTATCCCGTTTAGCTTAGATGTGAGCTCTTTTTTTTAATGTAAGTAAGTAAGGGACAAATCCTCTGTTGATGCACATATATTCAATATTTATTGAATAAAAGTCATAGATATTTAATATTAAATAAAACTTTTTGGTACAAATATACTTTTTTAATTCCAAATGGCGGGACAAACAAGTCGTGCGCCTGGTGCAAAGTTCTTTGGGACTCAGCCACAGCGCCCGTTACCTTGACACATAAGTAGACAGGTCTGATGTGCCTGTAATTTTACCAGCACCCTACAAAACCGGAACGCAGTAATGCTCACATTACTGCTTGGCGATAGAAATAGATAAGGATACGTCTCAGGGCACTGTCACTTCATTTGTACACGGCATTTACGACAATAATTAGACACGGCATTGTGTCAGCCAGTGTTCGGAATATAAAGGCAAAGCACTATTAATGCAGGAAATTTACACAAGTAACATAAAGGAAACATTATTATGCTATTTTCTAGACTAAAATTTTGCATGTGTAACGAAATAGATAAGAAGAATTTATGCAGCACTGCAACATTACGTTTATTTTCGAAAAAAATATATATTGCAAGAAGTGTTTTCGTAATCTGCTATGTGAAAAACAATCTGAAAAACAGCAAACCAATATCTATGAATTCTTTTATAAGCTGTCCAAATATGTTAATCAAATTACCATTTAAACAGGGCGTCTCATGGCTGTGCCAAACGGAGGGAAAGTACCTTAAATAGATCACGTAGATAGAAAATATTGCTGAAAGGACTTCATTTTGATTTTAAAATCAATTCGAACAGTATTAAAATATATTTAAATAATCGCCTGTATGAGCCGGGACTCGAACTCGCCAAATGTGAAATAAAAGACACCCGTAATTTTACTATACTGATGGAAAGACATTATAAGGACGAACGTCGCGTAAACAAGTCTGCAGTCTGCGAGCATGTCATGGATAAACCTACACATTCAATGAAGTTTGACAAACCCCAGGTCCTTGCAAAAGAAGTCCGTTATCTGCCCAGGATGCTGCGAGAGGCCATTGAAATTAAAAAACATCCTAATTTCAACAGGGAAGATGGTTTCTCCGTACCACCAGTTTGGGATCCAGTATTTCCTCTAATGAAAAATCCCAAACAGACATAAGACTGCAGTACTAATTAATATGTTTTAATTTATTCTAATTTCTATTAATAATTAATAATAAATTAAACTTAATAAAAAATTCATTCAATAAAATAATTTGTAAAACTTAATGTAGCGTAAATTGGAATGTTTTCTTTGTAAAATTAAAAATAAGGTATTTAATTAATAACTATTGTAACTATAGTGAAAAAATAGGGTGGTTTGCATCAATATTAGACATAACTGGTTGAAGACTGTACCACCTCAGTCAACCGTGACCATGGGACCTGTAAAGGGCCCGAAACGTCGGTTTGTTTGAAAAAACAAATATACTCGATTTAAATCCGGAAAAATAGTTTCATTCCTACATTATAAGGATTGTTTTCTTCTATAATCTTAAATAAAAGGAAAACCTTCACATTTAACCATTGACTTACAAATAAATGGACGACGGGTCTAATACAAAAACCACGAAAAAAATGTCCCAAGTCAACCTATTTAAACGTAGTGACATGTCAAGGAATATGAAAAAGCTAAAACGTTGAATTTAAATTGTAATATCATCGCAGTACTGTCTAATTTTGCTTGCTTCGCTGTCAGTCGAACAAACGAAGACTAGAGCGTGAATGATGCTCTGTATACGATTTTAACGCCCTGTAAGTTCGGACACTTTTTAGCGCCGACCCGACGTCCAAATGTCAATGCATTTAACATTTAATTTGAAATTTTGTTCAAGAAAATGAATAGCCTATTCTCTGACTTTGCCGCCCTCATAACAACGGACATTATTTTTTCAAAGTACTATTAATGAGTACATATTATATCATATTTTAACCGACTTCTAAAAAGGAGGACGTTCTCAATTGGACTGTATATCGATAACTCCGGTATTTGTGAACCGATTTTCATGATTCTTTTTTTTTAATCTCCAGTGTCAAGTCCTGTATAGTGGCAAACTAGGGGATATTTCAATAAAACTTAGTAAATAGACGTAATTCCACTTACTTTTGAGGTCGGTTTTTTTAGTACTCTGTACTGAGATTACCATAGTTATCATTTAAAAGTGTTATTTTACACAGCAGTGTAGTATTTGATTTGTATTAAAATTTCACCTAAATATAAATAACAAAAGCAATCAAATACTTACTAGTTAGCTAACTGTTTTCCTAGACATTGCATGAGTAAAATGCAGATAGAGATTTTAAATTAAACGTTTTAGTTCCTTTACAATTATTTTTTTACATGTCGTCCATTCATTGGTAGGTCAATGTCAAAGAGAGACCTATTTAAATATTTTTATTTTTGTCTGATGAGTTATTAAAAATAATGGAACATAAGTTCTTGTTTTACGATATTCGAAATAATACAGTTTTACGAGGTTGTTAGAATTTCACAAATAACAGACAATAAAAATGCTTTGTTAATAGACTTTGTGTTAATAAAACAATGTTCAATATTTCATTTCTATATTGGTTCTATCACAGATTTTGTTATGCTAGTACAATCTTGGACACATACCCTATTATATATATATTAAGTGCCCTAAACTTAGAAAAGATTGATTAATAACTACAGCTAAAAATTATGCAATTTTGAAAATACTATAAGTCCTTGATGAAAAATTTTAATTTGTAAAACCGGAGGAAAGCTTCTTCGATGATAACAATGTTGTTGTATTAGGATAAGTTTCAGGTTACTATACTCGAATATTAAGCAATACTTATAACTGCCTCCGTGGCCGAACGGTTATCATGCCGGGCTGCCACGCAGAGGTTCCAGGTTGGATTCCCGGGCCGGGAGAAATATTTGTATGGCCTACATTTATTTCTCCCGTGAGTTTGAGTGTAATTTGTGTTTGTCAATGTAAGTGTAAATGCACCCGCACACAGGGTTACCCTAGTGCGGGGCTGTGTTGAGTGTGTGTGCGTTATCTTCATGATAACATTCTAGAATATTTAATTAAAAAGTTGCCACCGTTATTTGGTAGAAAAAACTAACCTAGAAATCACCCATTAATTTATTAAAATTTTTTGCACAACAAAACAAAATTAAAATGGCGGATTTAATACCATAAGACATTCTCTACTAGTAAATCATAAAAAACATAAGCCATATTATTTGATAGTTAATTTATATGGTAGAAACTAAGTATAGCATAACATATACATACAATATATACATGTATAACAATCATGCATATTCAATCAATCAATCAATCAATCAATCAAATCGTTTATTTGCATAAAACATGGTGGTCATGATAACACAGTAATATACAATATATAAGTACAAGCATGTTTCGCCCGAAGATAATTTAGGCATGTAAAATAAATGAAAAATAGGTCGTCACATGGTTACATTTACATTAAGTTCTATATAATTAATTTAAATTCTTTTACATAAAATTTATTGTAGAAATTCCCTAATAATGTAATATACTTTATTCTTTAACAATTCATATAATTTAGTCTTAAATAATGTAATGGGCAAGTGTTTAATGTCGTTTGGTAGTCTATTGTAAATTCTGACACATATACACATTGACTTACAAATAAATGGACGACGGGTCTAATACAAAAACCACGAAAAAAATGTCCCAAGTCAACCTATTCGAAATTTAAATTGTAATGTCATCGCAGTATCGCGCTGTCAGTCGAACAAATGAAGACTAAAGCGGAGTTTGGCGCTCTGTATATGATTTTAGCGCCTTACAAGTGCGGACACTTTTTAGCGCGGACCCGACGTCCATATAATTGTAAGTCAATGCACATACACAAACAATTTTGATTATATTTTTCTACCTTAGGTACGTCAAAAAAAATTAGTCTATTGGGATTTCTATAATTTCGATGGTTCACGTCAATACTCTTAATAAACATATGTAAATTATTTTTCACAAAAATGCTTCATAAATATATAAGGCAGGCAGGGGTAATAAACCAAGATCTTTAAATATAGGTTTACAGGATTCAAGCGGAGTCCTACCAGTAATTGCACGTATACATTTTTTTTTATTATATTAATACTCAGACTCAAAGTCGAATAATAATTCATTCCGTAAAATAAATTTACACTGAAAACATCACTTTTAAGCTACTGCTCGTTCGCTGTCCCGACTTCCTCAAGAGGAACGAACAAGAAACTCTAGGGATTGCTCTTTTCAAATAAACTTGAACGCTATGGAGTACACTTTGAATCAAATTTGTGTGGAATCTGGAGCCGCCGTCTTTCCAAACATCTTTAGTATTCGTAGTAGAGATGAGTTGAAGTTGTTGCCTATTCGTTTACGTAGAAATGCTCACATTTTATGCTTCCTCTATAAAATCCTGTTCCATCCCACTTCACCTAGCTATCTACGTGAGCGTTTTCAATACCGTCAGGGTATGGGTGACCGCCTGCGATCTGGCACCAATTTGTCCCTCGCCTTCCACAACACAGTTCCCAAAAATATTCGAGCTCGTTCACAGTAAATGCTGCCCGTATGTGGAACCTTCTCCCGGTCGAGGTCAGACAGTCACCTTCGGTTCTGGTTTTCAAGGGTGCTCTTTTGAAATGTTGGGATTGTTCAAACTCCACATGTTAGACCTTTTGAAATATTTATTTACATTCGATATATTTATTTATAGTTTTATTTTGTGCATTCATTTTATTATAGACTTTGTATGTGTTAATGTTATAACATTACTTAATATATATGTATTCGTATGTACATTTGATTTATTAAATTTATCTGTGTATTTATTGCGTATCGTATATTCCATTTCTTTACTTATCTATTTTTTAGTGCCACCACAAAAAACCAACTTTCCTCTCAGATTTTCAAAGGCTAGTTGGAAGAAATCTCTTTATGGGATAAGCTCGCCTTTGTACACAAATATTTAAATTGTTTCTGAAAATGTGTAAGTTACTTTGTGGTACAATAAAGTGTTTAAATAAAAAAAAAATAGTCTCCAGTTTTGTTATATTAATTAAAATATTTTTAATAATTTTATACATATATCCACAACAACCATACAACTATTATAGAGTGTCAACCCCATCTAGTACACCCGAAACGTACTCGAAAGCGTCCTACCCGATATCGCGATGACCACCCATCCTCGAGGAACTAGATTAGTCTTTGCGAATGTAGATGGCGCTTCTCGCCAGCGACCCTGTTTCGCCAAAATGTCACTTTTTCGTGACGTTTTATGCGTGATTACCGACCCGCACCCCCGTGCGCCCTAGTTAGTATCCAAGAGTCCGCGTTTAACACTGATTCCTATTAGAAGTTTTTTCATGTGCATTCCTGTTATAAGTATTTACTTGCGTCGTAGTATCTGTGTCATATGCGTGTGCTGCGTTTTTTTATATGTAATAAATACCCATAGCTTTACCGACAGACTTATTTATTTAGTCGTATAACTTATTTCTCGAACACAAATAGAAATCTTACTTGGTAAATTAAACCTGTCGAGTTTTTAGGTTTTCGCGATTGTTACACATAGAAAATGAAACTATTTTTCCAGATTTAATTCGCGTATATTGTTTTTTGAAACAAACCGACATTTCGGGCCCCTTACAGGTCCCATAGTCACGGTTGACTGTCAGTCAACCGTGTAAAAGGCCCGAGAAGTTGGTTTGTTTGAAAAAACAAATATACGCGATTTAAATCCGGAAAAATAGTTTCATTTCAAACCTAAACCTGTGTTATAGTTAAATACAGAAAAATGTAGAATCTATCTATGTAGAATAGTAATAATAATAATAGAATAGTAATAATAATCTATCTATGTATCTATGTAGAACAGATCTTGGACATTGTCAAAAAAATAGCATATATTTATATTTATGTAGCAGCAGAGCTCCTTGACCTATTTCAGACGCCAATTAACAATGTGGGCATTCATCCGCTCCGGTGTCGAAGAATGCTGGTGAAATTACAGGCACATGCGACTTGTCAAATTACGTCTTAGGGTGACGGGTGGTAGTATGGTGGTGCCCCTCAGATCTAGGCACTGCAACTACTATTAAAAGGTGTGTCGCTTACCACCAGGCGCCCAACTTTTTCGTACCGTCACTTAATATCATATGAAAAATATAAAATAAATAATAAAATAAATTGTATGAAAATAAATACCCGAAAAAAGAAGTTATCGGAAACCCAACAACTCAATACACACAACAACGCTTTTTAAATTTTAATTGAATTGATACTCAATTATTTTTTATGTGAAAAATAAAACACTAGTTTGTTATAATTATTAATACAAAGATCGAACAATCAGAAAAAATTCCTTCGATCTGGCCAGATCCGAACCGACGTCTTCTAGCATACCGTGCCTGACGCTGTACCAACTAAATCACGAAACGAACCAGCGGACCTCACGAATTTTTCTTTGTGCTTGCGTTGTATCTTTGTATTTGGTTTTTCAACGACTTTTTTTAGCTGTAGCGCCATCTATGAGAAATCTATGATATTTCGTCACCCAGTTAGATACCTTTACAACTACCAGCCCCGGCTAGACATGTCGCTCATTGTATTTAAATTTTCATTGAATTGATATTCAATTATATTTATGTGAAATTACTCCACTAGTTTTTTTATAATTATTAATACATAGATCGAACACTCAGAAAAAAATCCTTCCATTCGGCAGGATTCGAACCGACGTCTTCTAGAACACCGTGTCAGACGCTATACCAACTAAGCCACGGAACGAACCAGCGGACCTCTCGGATTTTTCTACGTGCTTGCGTTGTATCTTTGTATCACTTTTTAGTTTTTTTTATTTATGTATTCACGTTCAGATTATAAAGACCAATAAATACATACTAGACTAACATACATAACAATATAATAAAACGCAAATTACTAATTATTTTCACGTATTTACGTGTGACGCAACGTGGGTGCTCGGTAGCCGGCCTCGGAAACGTTGGTACATGATGACAGACGTTGAATTGGTACTCTCACCACAAATTAGTTATAAATTCACATTGTGGTGGGACCCCAACTTCTCGACCCTCAGGGTAGCATTGGTTTTCACTCGTATATACTCCACAATATCCATAGACTTTGTGGAGTCACGAAGCCGGGACACGTATGATAACAATAATATAGTAACATTTTATAGTCAGTATAATCTTATTTAAAAATTGTAGAATAGATGCATGGCAGTGCAATAGCCAAGTTGCATATTTAATCAATGCTCGAAGAATCTATTACGTAGTCCTCAGTGAATCCACATTTTGTACGCCAAGTGTCTACATCGAGGAGATATTTTGAGGTGATTTCAAGGAATTTGTCTAGACCACACGGGAGACCGCAGCCTTTTACGGGAAGATAGATTTCTGTCTCGTACGGTGACGGAAGGTACACGGGCTGTAAATAAAATGACGCATTAATAAAGATAACTTTTTCACCTCACTAGTTCGGAAAGGCTTTCTTTCTCCATAGAAATCTACGCGCGAAAGGGTTTTTTGCTAGCGAGGAAAAGGTTTTTGAAATTCGAAGTTAACAATGGACTGAAAAAAAATAATGACACGTTTGAATAATTTTCGTACATTATTTATTTATGTAATATAAAACCGTTGGTATATTTAATTCTTATTCTTGTTGACATTAAATTGATTGATAACTAATTGTGTTTATTAAATTATTTTAATTCGTTGAAGAACTAAAATAATTTCAATAATCACTTAATCTCACAAAATAAAAGTACGAGCTACATTGACTTACAATTATATGGACGTCGGGTCCGCGCTAAAAAGTGTCCGAACTTACAGGGCGTTAAAATCGTATACAGAGCGTCATTCACGCTCTAGTCTTCGTTTGTTCGACTGACAGCGAAGCAAGCAAAATTAGACAGTACTGCGATGATATTACAATTTAAATTCAACGTTTTAGCTTTTTCATATTCCTTTACATGTCACTACGTTTAAATAGGTTGACTTGGGACATTTTTTTCGTGGTTTTTGTATTAGACCCGTCGTCCATTTATTTGTAAGTCAATGACGAGCTAGAATAAAAATTGATGAAGTGTAAATTCAGAACGCATCCGAAAATAAACTATTTCTTTTCATTTAAAAAAACTGATCTTTTTTATTTCAATTGTTTTTCTTTCATCCAACAGGAGTTCTATGCGGACAGCCAGAGCGAGCAGACGTGCCACATGCGCTCCCGAGCCACTCGCATTCCCGAACCTTTTATTTACGTCATTATTCACCGCGTCTATCGTCCTTAACCGCGCGGGTTGTCTTATCGACAGTCAACTATTACGAAACTTGAATTACTCAAAACGAACACTCTAAAAACAAAATCTAAAAGTATGGGTTATCCTTAGAATAATAATACATAGAAACCTAGTCCGCACACGCTAAGTGAGGCAAATTAAAGCGCGCCCAAAGGGCCTACACGAGCGGGCGGGCCTTCAGTGCTCAAGGTCAACTTGCACTGCGAACAGATCAAGAATTTTAGCTAAAAATGACGTAATGTGCGGTAAATGAGTGTAAGAATACTAACATCCATTCCACAAGGAAGTAACGCGTTTCAACTTGTATTTTTATATAAATATTCACTAAAACCGAAAATTAACCTACTACTAAAACTAGCCTACATGAATTTGATTTTTGCCTCACTTGTGACAGTTCGTTTGATATGAAACTATCATTCTACGCGTTATTATTCTAAGGGGTTATCACTAAAAGTGCTTTTCCAAATAGTGTATAAACAAAAGTGCATCAAATTAATTACTCAAAAATAACACCCTGAAACCAAAATATAAAAATGTCGATTACCAGTAAAACTGCAATAAACTTTATATAAGTTGTATAAACGTTGTTCAAAAAGTGCAGTGCAAATGTTATTTACAATCAAATCTACATAGAGATCGGAACATTCGAAACAAAACAGCCGGCGACGAGCGAACCTGCTACCACCTGCAACATGCTCGTAACATACACACGAGACCATAAAACCCGGTGAAAGACACCCAAATCTTTTATTTAAACCAACTGCAGGAAAGATAGAATCATTGGTTACTAGTTAATTCTCCGACGCTTTCGTAAATCCACAATTTTTTTATCAGAGACGAAAGACGATTTCTATAAATTAAGTTATTTGCTATCCTATACATTTCGGAACCAGTGCGTTATAATCACACGCCAACCATTTGGAAAATTAAACGAGACTATCTAGGTATTAAAAAAGTTAAGTACAGCTGACAATAGATACTCTGCCCCCTTAGATCGATTTTTCATACAAACTGTCAAAATAACCATATTTCCCTTATAAAAATAAAGCTAGACAGTCAATGGCTAGACATCTAAAATATGCAATAAAAATCTTCAAAAACAAAACGCATAAATATAAAAAATAAATATTCCATTTCAATTTCCACGCCGGATAAATGCAAATTCCACAGCTATGATGTAGCAGCGTGCACAGCTGCATCATAAACAAATTATCCAAAAGACCGACAACAGTAACACAACACAGGTGATGCAATTTACTCTAAATGTCCCTTAATGAATTTCGAAACCCAAACATCAGCAAATAATTTTCCAAAGACTATAAAAGAATCGACAATCAACTAAACGACCCACCATCTGAACGAAGACAATAACCCAAAACTGGCGAAAGTGTCATAAAGCATCTGCTACTAACAACCCAAAAACCCAAGGGCACGCAGTCATCACGAATAAAAACATCAAAACTAGAATCTAACCTTTGTACTAACCTAACCTAGAGTAAGCTCTTTTCCACGGGTCAATCATAAAAATAAAACTAAATAAATAGTAGACATCCCTACAAATACTTCAATAGTTCAAATGCAAGCGGATGGAAACTGGGTTATTCTATACTACATTTGACCATCACGCAACCTTAGCTACAGTAAAGATAATGAAAAAGTCTTACGCCATATGTACGTTATGCAACAGTACCAAGATGGACAGTGGGGAGCAACGGATATTTTAATAGCAGCCGCTAATTTCTACGACATAGATGTCAAAGTATATCAACGAAACAACACTTCAGCACCTTCAGTAACTTTCACTCCAAAAACCAATGATGCAGTGGATAGCATCAACCTTACCTACAATTGAAACCACTACATAGTCCTGTAATAAGTCGGATCTCCGAGTACTCCATACCTATATACTACATGACCGATAACACCCCAGAAGAACAGCTGGATGACTCAGGATACATATTTGTCCAAATTATAGGCCCTCTGAGACAAACTGTCTCGCTAGAAAATATAAAAATAGCTACTTGGAGCGTACGAGGTGCAGCTACGCCAACAAAAAAAACCAAAAATAGATGACCAATTAGGAAACCTGAATCTAATCAAAACAAAAAAACTCGGACATATCCAACGTCATTTGGCCGAAAATCTTGCAAAGTTATTTGGCAACCACCAGAAATTTACCGTTAGACCATACTATCACACACTGACCACAAAATAATTTTTGGCGAGGTAAACCACCAACGACTTAAATCGAAAAACGTAGCATACATCAAAAGATACAATCACCGACAACAAAGAATTTAACAAACTTTGACTATCAACTGCTACAAGGAGAGAATATGGCAACCGAATTCAAAACGAAGTACGGGAAATACATTTAAAATCCAAAATGGACAGCAATGGTTTGATTTCCTGGTACTCGATACTAGAAATCATGAAGATAGCTGCCAAAGCCACATTATCTATCCACCTTAACATAAACAAAAAGCATAGAGTTACCAACGCACGTTTACAAAAAGCGAAATTTTTTAAACGATTCCAATTGAAGATCAATCAGAACTCGCCGAAGACATGAATGAGGAAATATTTGGGGAAATAATCATAAAAATGAAAAACGGCACCGCGCCAGGAATGGATCAAATAGTAACCGAATTATTTAAGGTAAGCCCGCCGGAGCTAAACAGACATATCATCACACATGAATTTGGCCTGAAAACAAAACAAAGTGCCACCAAGTTGGATCCGAATAGTAAAAGTCTCTATTCCCAAAATTCACACCCCAAGAACATCAATGATTAGAAAAACATCTGTTTGCAACACGGGCTATAAGATATGTGCAAACTTCCTATTGCAAAGACTAGATATACCAAGCAGTATTCCTCTAAAATAGATCAACAAACGACCACATTTTTGCGCTCAGGCGAATACTTGATGAGCCTTGGAAGCAAGGCAAACGTATATACATACTTACATTGGACATTGAGAAAGCTTTTGAGATGTAAACCTAAACCCACTCCGGGATAAAACTTCTTACTAGAAGGATTAAAACAGACAGAACTAACTAAAGATAAGGATAAATTTAGGCAACAAGTTGAAGAAATACAAAATTCCGGAAGCCGACACCGAATCAGAAGGGAAAAGAAATGGTACAACTCGAGCTCTATGGACGAGAACACATCCTCACCCAGGAGAATCCACTAAGGCAACAGGAAGCCCAACACCATCAGCGCTCATTCCTAACAACACTACCTAACCACCTACCCAAATAACTAACTACCCCTACAACATACTTTCTGTCACGTGCTGCATAGCCGGCAGGAATCTATCCACCGGTTGCGGCTGGTTGGTCTTCCCCTCCATAATCCCGGGCGTGTCACTCCCCGAAACTGTGCCCCCTGGTATATCCGGCTTGTCCGGGTCAGATTTACTTTGGTGGGGTGTGGTGCCAATGAGCAATGAGCAATTGTTTTTCTTTCATCTACCATTTTCCTCGCTATGGTGAGGTGAAAAGTCGTGTGTTTCGCTGGGCAGCAAAGTTGTTTTGCATCTCGTGCCTTGAAACCCTCGCTACGCTCAGGAATCTATTTTTGAACCACTCGTTTCGCTCGTGTTTCAATCTTAGCCTCCTTCGCTTGTTCAGGTTTCAATACAAGCTCTCGAGTCAAATAACAACTTTGCAGCCTTGCATAACAAATAACTATTTTGAAAAAAAAAAACCGACCTCAAATCTGTTTACCAAGTTTATTGTAATTGGTTAAACGGAAAGGTAGTGAAACGTAATAAACCGGATTCATCCTAAACCCTAATTATCACCCTCATTTGCCACCCTTACAGGTGTATTTTCTTCAAATTTGATGGGATCATTATTGAAGTACCCCTTTCCAACAAAAAAGTATAATCGAAATCGGTTTACAAATGTCGGAGAAACAAAAACACACACAAAAAAATACAGTCGAATTCTATCATTTCCAAAGAGTGTTGGGTAACTTAAGTTTTGAAGAGCTTTATACAGCACTTGTTCAAATTGAAGCAATCCTCAATTCACGACCACTTACCCTTCTCTCGAGCAATTCAGAAGACTTAATGCCATTGATATCAGGGCATTTCATCATCGGTAGACCTCTCACTTAATTGTCAAGCCAGGATTATCTAGATGTGTCAAACAGTCACTTGAATCGTTTCCAGCAAAATAAACAACTTCGACAACATTTTTCGTGCAGATGGAGCAAAGAATATGTTTCAGAACTTCAACTGAGAAATGACGTACTTCTAAAGGCGCATTGAAGATTAACGCTCTAGTAGTTCTCAAAGAGGATAATCTAAAATAGAAATTGAGTCGAGTTGTAGCTGTATTTCCTGGCACTGATGACATCAATAGAGATATCAAACTTCTACAGGAATTGTAAGAAGATCCTTTTCGAAAATGTGTCCACTTCCAACTAATTAAGTATTACAGGTTGATAGGCAAGGCGATTCAAAGGCAATTTCAAAGGCCGGCGGAATGTTCACACATGAAGACTTATTTTTATAAATAGCGCCTACATTTCATAAGGAGCAATTATGTTAATGGTTGATTTTGCTATACTCCAATTGAAGGCGTTTTTATCTCAATATACTTTAAGCAGTGAGCACCGTTTCCTGTGTAAAGTCCCGTATAGTGGCGAACTAGGGGATGAATCCGGTTTTGCGCACTTTCCGGTAACCGATTTCAACAAATCTTGGCAAATATGTAATTCAACGAACTTTTGAGGTCGGTTTTTTAGTACTCTGTTTAGTACTGAGATTATGTATCGATTTTTTTTAGCATTCCAATTTAGTATTTATTTTCTAAGTTTTTAGTTACCTAACAAAATTGATTGAACGTCATTTACCAGGACAACATATTCGCCAGTTTCGACAACCCTTCTCAGCTCCAAGGAGAACACAGATCCGTATTTAGGGGCTCCCTGTCTAGGTGTCACTTGGGACACAGCTTCAAGGGAATAAACGTTGAAATCGTGAGCAGAATACACACGAACCCGCTGGGTGTCTGTACCGTAAATAATCTGATTGGCGTATGTGAAGAATTCGTTCAGAAGAACACCTGAAAACATTATAATAATTGAATAACGTGTTCGATAATTCGAACACAAAGAAAAATTTCTTCGATCTCGATGACTCGATCTGTAACTCAGTTGGTCACCTTGCTTTGGCAAAGACGCAGGTTTGAGTCCTGTCAGATTGAATAAATATTTCCTTGTGTTTGATCTTAGTATTAATAATTATAACAAAATTGTTGACTGCGCAACAGAGAAATGTGTCATCAAGCCTATTAGTTTACAAAGGAATACAACAAGTTATGAAATGGGGACTACTTAAGAAGTACGCGTGCTTCAGAGCAGGAAAGGGGAGGGCAAGATAACGTTGAATAATTCAAGATGGGATGATGTTGTCACCGCTTGCTGTTAAACAAATTTTAATTAACATACACACACTCGTAGCTCCGCACATGGGAAACCCAGTATCGTGGTTGCTGTGCATTTGTATCTGTGTATGTCTACACACCCAAACTTACGAGAATATTAATATGCCTTGCAAACATTTCTCTTGACCCAGGAATCGAACCCGGAACCTCTACGTGACAGAGCAGCATAGTAACCGTTCGGCCACGGAGGCAGAGAATTATTATAAGAAACCAAATATTTACCAGCTTGCAAGGCAATGTAATTATCGTCACCCCAAATTATGTCTATTGCTTCATTTGCAGCCATTTCCAGAGCCGGCATCAATTTCGTCAAATCTGGACCTATATCATAACCAAGATGTTGCTAAAACCAAAATAAATGAATGAGTTGAAATTGCTGTATCTTAATTATTAATGTAAAGACTCGAACCGACGTCTTCTAGCAAACCGTATCAGACGCTGTGCCAACTAAGCCACGGAACGAACCAGCAGACCTCACGAATTTTTCTACGTGCTTGTTTGTCGGATCTTTGTATTTCAAAGATTTTTTGCCGTAGCGCCATCTATGAGAAATCTATGAAAGTATTTCGTCACCCAGTTAGTTAACTTTACAGTTACCAGCCCTGGCTAGCGATGTCGCTATTAATTGTAATTAAATTTGTATTGAATTGATATTCAATTATTTTTTGTGAAATTACTCCATTATACAGGGTGTAACAGCAAGGTGTGGTCATATTTGAAGGTCGGATTCAGTTAATGGTATGAAACTATTTAGCAAAGTTGTTTTAGTACACACTACGTTATTTATGGAAATTTCGCCATGAACAGTTTCGATCAGCTGATGTCATTTAACGAAAATAAATAGTCACATCACATCTCTATTGAGTATCATAATACAACCAAATTACGTAACTTGAAAAAATTGTGAAATTCAGGCATGTTATTGTAAATGATAAAGTACTTAATGCCATATTCTTATTACTATGTTATAATTTACTAAATTTATTATTATTTTATTCATGTAATATGCGTGTGAACATTTAATGAAAAATAAATATTATCGATTACTGTGCTAAAATACACTAGTTCATAATAAAACTATTATTTAAAACTTAGTACATAATAACGTAATATGGTTTCGTTAACTTCATATCTTCAAACATACAAAATACACAAATTTCCATTTAATATCCATTAATAAAACTAATGTCCTCTAAAAAACACATATTTTAAAGTTATCTCTGTTTCTTTTTACCATATCATATGTAATAATACGCATTCATCTATTGTATTTTAATGAATGAAATTTGTCCCTTTCTATCCGTCGGTACTGTTCTAACGCATGGCGGCTAGCGAATCAGTCGGTATGTTTCTTCTAACGCATGACGCAATATGACGCAATTATCCGACTAATACTTCGCACCCTTACAATGAAAGCGACCCAAATCAAAAAATTAAAAAATGAGTTTATACCGTAAAACCATCTTAAAAAAATATTTTGTTACATTAGTCACACTGTGGTGAAGATGAAATTGTGCAATTAAAGCTCGAATAGCACTGATTCATAAAGGTCCCTTTCATTTTGTTCTTTCAGTTTAAAAATTCTACTCCCGCGTCGAAATATTAACGCCGCATTTATTGTTGAATCTGCATTTGCAAAGACAACACGCTGCCACTGACGGATTAGCATTTGAGCCATTTTCGTTCCGAAAATCATATTCAAAAATCACTAGTAGCAGTAGAGCTCCTTGTGAGTTCGTCCAGGGTGGTACTGCCTGTAACATTACCGTGTTACAGTTTTGAAGGGTAAGGGTGCTGGTGAAATTACAGGCACATGGGACTTGTCAACTATGTCTCAGAGAGATGGACGCCGTAGCAGTAGCCTTCGAGCGGCAGTGCTACTGTTATGGACAGGCGTGACGCTTTCCACCGGGTACACGACTTGTTCGACCTAATATTTAAAAAAAAAAATATTTTTTTAGTAACTTACTTTTTAAAGGGACTTACTTTTTTGTTTCGTGGACTTTCTTCTTTTTTAATTGTGAAACAGGGACCACAAAACAATATCAAGGGTTATGACATCTTGCTTAGCTGATGAACATTAAAAAGACTTAATTCTTAATACGTTAAATGATAACAAAAAAATCGTTAAAAAAAAGACCTATTGGCGACTAGTTTTTGTAAATTATGTTTTTAAATTGTTGAACATTAAAATGATCAGAAACAATTTTCAGTTGTAAAGTTCCATTTTTCCTCATTATTTTCAAAGACTAATAAGGCCATCACCTTTAGTACTTCAAGAGTAGGTAATAAATAAAATAATATGAAAATATGTAAAAACTTGAAATCTTATTTTCTTTTTTATTCCCAAAAAGTTGAAATTTTGTATTGGGACACTTTCATCGTAAAGGTGCAACCTGAAGGTCGGTAAACGTCAAGAAATTAGTTTTGATCGTTGACCACGAATTAATTATTGTAATTTTAATTTAATTTAATTTTTTTTTATGATTGATTTAGTGTCTGTTTAAGTATATCTAAATGTTTTAAAATGAATGTTGAGCACAGTAATAATTGGGCACAGATATGCCTGTTGTATTAATTTTTAAGCGTTTTTATTTTCCTCACTTTCTGTATCTGATGTCTGTACATTGTGCCATAAATAAAAAATAAAAAATAAAAATAAAATAAATTTTCATCACTTGCTTGGAAATGAAAATATCGTGAGAAAACTTGGATTTCGGAGATAATTGCCGAAATCTTCAAAGATGCGAGAATGTCAAGTTTCCAACCAGTACTTACTATGCAAGTGTAGTGGACTAAACCTTGTGCAAAAAATAGTACTTTACTAACTTACATACGTCTATTGCTGAGCGCACGTTTCTAACAACAGGCTTACGCTTAATTTGACTTATCTACACACGACAACTTTCTGTGTATGAATTTATTACATGGTGAAATTGAAATAATTAATATCCGTTGAACCTATTAAGGTTCTTACTTCCTAATAATATCTACTCATCTAAAGAAATATTTTAGAATAGTTTAAATTAGCAATAGTGTAAAACCATAAAAAATCTTACCCAAATAAACAAAGTATCAAGATTAGTCGCCTTGCGTACGCGATACGTAATCGTAGCGAAGTCGCAAGCCTTTGGCGGCAACTTTGGCGGCAAAAATATCACCTTTGATTTTCACCGCCAGCATTTGATTTTATACATCGTGATGTGGAGTAGTGGTTAATGTTAGACTCGTTTCGGAGGTCGTGGTTTCGATTCTCATAGTTGACTGGCTCTATGGGGTCGTGAGTTTCCGATGGGTGACTGCCTCCTTAGTGCAGTATATCCGTAATCACCCAGTCAGTTCTTGCGTTGTGTGGAAGTGGTACGGGTGATGGTCAGAGCTTGTTTACAAACAAAAGCGTATGCAGTGCAACGTTGAAGGTCGTAGACGTAGGATATAGGTATTCGTTTAATGTGTATGTAATGATGTAATTTGTATCAGGAGAAGGGTCTTATTTTAAAAGGATGGTAATAATTTTAATTTCATCTGTAGGTACATTATGAAAACGTTACCCTATATTCCAAAATTTGCGTTTCAGTCGGCGTCCTTTGATGTGCCGCCGCTGAGGCAGAGGCGCTATTTTTTAATTTTTTGTAACAGTCTGTAATTGCCGTTTGCGTTGTGAGGACTAAATAGGTGTCATCGTTTTGTTTGTGTCTTGTTTTTGTGTTTATTTAAACTATGTCACGCTTAAGCAATAGTGATTACTAAGAGATGATGTTGTGCGTAGGCGCAGCCGATGGGAGCTTGCGCCAGGCTCGCCAAATTTATTGGGCAAAGTTTATTGATGGCGTCCCAGAAAATCGACGTCGACCATTTCCTACTGTGGAATGCTTCAGGAAGATGGTTATGAGACTTCATAATAGTGGATCGTTCCGTAGTTCCAGTTCTGAAGGCCGGCCGAGTTCACGAGACCCAGAATTCGAGGCAGATGTTTTGGAACATTTTCTCGGCAATCCAAAGACAAGTACTCGTCGTGCTGCGGCAGCCTTTGGTGGTGTGAACCATATGAGTGTGTGGCGTGTGCTACGGGATGATGGCCAGCACCCATACCATTTTCAAAGAACGCAGGAGCTGTTACAAGCGGACTATGATCTACGTTTGGCATTTTGCCGCTGGTACCGCGACCAGGTTGGGAGGTCTCCCGACTTCGCTTCGTCGGTACTGTGGACAGACGAGGCGTCATTTACGCGTGCGGGCATTATCAATATGCATAATGAACATTTTTGGACTCATTTGAATCCCCGCGTATCAAGGGAATCAAATTTTCAACACCAGTGGCGGATTAACGTGTGGGCTGGTATAATAGGTTGTGCCGTCATCGGTCCAGTGTTTTTGCCGGCAAGTCTGAATGGGGCCAATTATTTAAGATTCCTAACAGAAGACTTGGATGACGTTCTGATGGCCCTGCCAGTGACACAATACGTGAGACTCGTGATGGAACACAGGATGACTTTCTAGCACGATGGAGCACCCGCACATTTTGCTCGAAATGTACGTTCCCATATGAACGACCGTTTCCCGCAGTGGATTGGGCGGGGAGGTCCTGTACCCTGGCCAGCGTGGTCCCCAGACTTGACACCGCTCGATTTTTTTTGTGGGGTCATATAAAAATATTGTTTATGCGGAGTCCTGTGAAAGCGCAGAAGAAATGAGGCAGCGGATCGAAATGGCGTTTAGTCAAATCACTCGGCAGATGCTTCAAAGAGTAGAGCAGTCTCTGTACCGACGCACGGAAATATGCATATTGCATGGAGGTCGGCATTTTGAACCTTACCTGTAAATGTGTGAAATGTGCCAGCAGTGCGTGCAGTGATTGTACTTATTATTCAAAATTATCGTAAACAAGTCAATATTTCGTACATTGTACAACAGTGAATTACAATTCGTAGGAAATTCATTAAAACGTGTATGAATTGCACAGTAGGTAAGTACCAATTAAAAAAGTATCCACTATTGTAAAATTGTC
The DNA here is from genome assembly GCF_003589595.1 of Hyposmocoma kahamanoa. Lineage (NCBI taxonomy): Eukaryota > Metazoa > Arthropoda > Insecta > Lepidoptera > Cosmopterigidae > Hyposmocoma > Hyposmocoma kahamanoa. Next base: position 997,612 of record NW_020653561.1, on the reverse strand, counting down.
GTAAATAAATGTATTAATACAAAATTATGTACAATGTGTATACGATGAAGGCGTGCGTAACTACGGGCTTAATAAGTAAATAAATATCCTTTAAATTGTATGTAAATAAGTACGTACCTAGGTATGGCATAAAATAATATTGTTAGAAATAATTCGATTTTTCTAGGTATTTAAAGATTTTGTTACTTAATATTAACGTGTCATCAACATATTCAAATCATGTTTTTACAGTGGCATTTCAATTGTAGTCAGCTGTTCTTTCGCCCCGCTTGCGGCCGCCCAGGTTTCATTAATGAATTTGTGAAGTCGTAGTAACGTAACTAGCAATAGAGTTGTGACGCAGTGGTTGTTTCGGACAATCACTATTTATACAAACATAATTAAACTTATATCAACATTAAAAGTCACTTATTTTTATTTGATATTTTGCACAGAGGGTCTAGATCAAGTATAGGTTTGGCTCCTTTAATATGACTACACCTTGCGGTTACACCCTGTATACATATGGTGAATATATTGCAATTGTATTGACTCAATAAAGAAAAATAAAAAAGTTACTATGCAGCATCAAATCCAAAATACCTACGCTATAATAACCATGATGAAATGACCAGGCGCTCACTACGAGGAAAAAAGAACCTAAGCACTCGCTCAAAGATGTGAAAATAACGTTGCCCGCCGTGTGCAGTCGTGCGGAACCGAATGCTGGGGTTGTACAAGGGTTGTAATGTAAACAAAAGACTTATCTAAGCGCTTGCATTGTTGGCTATACACTCGGCGGTTTACCGTGTCAAACCAAAACACTATAATATGAAAAACAGCATTTTGAGAAAAAGCTGCGTAAATGATTTTTCGATTTGTTTTTTGTAATTTTTGAGGTTAATAACATAAAAATATACATTTTAACTTACATTGTATATTAGGTCTTAAAGAAATCTACCTAGCCATTATAATTTTACTTTGGAAACTAAGTTATTTCTATTGAAAAACGTATGCGTGTCTTTTCCTTCATTAACAGCCGAAAGATTCTTATTGTTATGAAATTACAAAACACTGTATTGAGCCTTGCAGTGTTTTGGTTTGACACGATAGAATGTTGTTTTTTATTGTCAAAATTTGACCCGCGACAAATGTTAGTAGACCCGCGCTCCTGAGACATTTACGCGATCTGTGAACTAACTCAGGCACCCCAACCTAAGAACCTACTGCGGCGTACCGTGTTATGTCAAAATAATTTCTAACTTTTAAAACTTACAGTGTATTTTAGTTTATAATATCTCATTAAAAAACACTAATATCTCCAAAGTTGAAACGTCAGGATATAATCACATGAGCTCTGTTAAATCAAAACATTGTTAGTAACTCAGTGAGGGTCGTATTCCAAAACTCTACTCAATGCTCAAGTCAGGATTTGAGCAGACTTGAGTATAATTTCAAGCACTGGAAATACGACCCTAACGGCAAGGACTTGAGTATGATTTTCAGTGCCCACTGCAATAGTAGAATTCTAGTAGAATTCTGGAATACGACCCTAAGTATAGGTTTGACACGGAAGCGGTGGCCCTTATCGCGTAATCTCGAGCGAGTGATGGAGTCCTGACCGAAAGGATGATGATGCTTCAATTCCATAATTAATGCGCGTGTAAATGTGTAATAAATGTGAATGTACCGCGAGACTATGTGAATGTGTGCGTCGGTACACGGCGCGGGGCGGGCGTTCACACATACAAGCTGCGCTGCTACGTTTGTGAGGAGTTACCGTACTTGTTTTATTGTAATATGTTAATACCTGTTTTTAATAACATGTGACACGGTTAATTTACAAATTTGAACCTTCTGTCTCCCGTTTAACACAACAAACTCAGACTGGGCTAGGTCCATATTGGATAACAAGTCAGAAAGTATGCTTACCCCGCTTACTAATATATCATAAAGAGCCATAGTAAGAATAGGCGTCTGAGTGAAATCGGAGCCGGTTGCTTCGGAAACTTCAGCTATGACATCTGCATATTGATTCATTCTTTGCGAATTTTGAAATATGGCACTATAGTACCATGACATGAAGTTAGGGCAGTTTAGTGACGCTAAATTCTGAAAGAAATTACGAATATGTAAGTATTTTAATATCAAGCATGTTCCGCTTTGTCGATGAGTTGCACGAAAGGACCCTCCCCTCAATGACATCTGTCATATTCCCAATACGTGAGCAACCCCGGACAACAATTCGCAATTCCCATGTACGTTTCAACAATATTATGCCGATTGGCAGATTTACAGTTCAACAATGCGGCTTCTAGTGGTATGGTCAGTATGACTACGTTATGGGCCGCGATAACAGTGGTTACCATCGATACGATAAAAAGAAAATACATAATATTAGTATAGCGTGTTATCTCTCTGCAAAATTAATTGAAATTTCAGCCAAGCTAAAGAGGTCTTCATTGATCAGGTTGAGCTCAGATATGGATTTTTTTTCTATGTTCCTTTTAACTTCCATCTGCCATCATTCCAGAGAGAAGACCTGTCTTTTTGATCAAATAGTAAATGAAGCCCATTTTAAATACTTATACCCACCATACCTATTTCTGTCGCCAAAGAGTAATGAAAGCATTACTGCGTTCCGGTTTTTTAAGGTTCTTAGTGACACTATGCTTAGCAGTTGCAGTATCACTCAGAGCTTCACATTGCAAAGATCTGAGGGACGTTGTCAGTCTGCCACTGCGCCTGTCACCCTGAGACATAAGTTGAAAATTCCCATGTGTCCGTAATATCACTAAAATCCTTACCCTTCAAACACGGAACGCAGTTATGTTCACATTACTGCTTGGCGGCAGAAATAGGCAAAGTGGCAATAGTTTCCTGGACGAACTCTTTCACAAGGAGCTCTGCTGCTACTTAAATCAGTACCTTAAACCTTGGACTTCCAAATTTGGAAGGAAGAGTGCTGGTGACACGACTGGCACATGCGGCTTGTTAACTTATGTCTCAGGGTAATAGAGGCAGTGGTAGTATTTCAACATTTCAACATCTCACTCCGCATAAATAACGATAGCCAGATAGATTTCGTCTTCTAAGATAAACTATTGAAATTTACTAATACTATGAAACTTACTTTTCAAAGCCAAGTTCACAAATATTTTACAACACGACTGAGGCGATAAATATGTAACTTTCGATGAAAGCAAAGCAATTGTAAAAAAATATAATTGTATGTGTTTGAAAAGTAACATATATATTTAAGTATACAATAATGCTTACAAAATCATACTGAACGGGTACAGTTGTATACGGTACAGGGTCCCAGTTAATGTTTTCACTCCAAGTGTCAAAAGTGGCTGGATACACCGCGGACATTGCAGTCAATACTGTCATCTTAGCTCTTGTAGAATCCGTAGATCGGATGTAGATCTCGGATTTGTTATATTTTGGAGATAGCAACTGGTTGTATCTACGACGAATAAATCTACCTACATTGTAGCCAGTTCGTTTGCCAGCCTGTAAAAAAAGTATCAACAATTCAATATAAAATGGTCCAGGACGTGTACACGAGATTCCGGAACAATACGACCCCGAGGAGAGATGAGTTAGGTACGCTAAGTCAGGGCGTAAACAACTGCGGACGCGCGGACCCGCCTCAAGCATCTCATGGATGACTGCTTGAGAACGGGGTTGTTCCCGAGATGCTGGAAGAAGGGAAGGCTCGTCCTGGTGCCCAAGCCGGGCCGACCTGCGGACTACTCCCCCTCGGGGTTCAGGCCCCTCGTCCTGCTGGACGAGGTGGCGAAGATCCTAGAGCGAATCATCGCCTCCAGGATCAACGAACACCTGAGGGGGACAGGCCCCGATGTGTCGCAGCGGCAGTACGTGTTCAGGGCTGGACTCTCCACCCTGGACGCCCTGGAGTCGCTGCGACACATCGTGGAGGAGGGTAACGGCGAGAGGGAAGGCGTGGTGGCTGTGTCGTTGGACATAGCCAACGCCTTCGGCACTCTCCCTTTCGCCGTTATTAGGCGCTGAGGTACCATAATATTCCCAGGTACAGGCACTGTAACTGTTATGGGCAGGCGTCTAGCTTACCATCAGTCGCACGACTTGTTCGTCCCGTCACTTGATATTATTAAAAAAGAAACGTTGGTTGAATGATGGAAATTATTTTTTTATAAAAATCTTGTACTTATATGTATATTGTAAAGAACTTAATAAATTGCAAACTATTGTATAGATGATATATGAGTAATTACTACATTTGCAACGAATATTCGGCCGAATACCTAAAAACAGGATTCAGAAATAAGAACATACATAAAATTATCATAATTAGTAACTTCTATGAGATCAAAAAACACTGCCTATTTATTATGTAATTTTGTCATGAACTGCTAATAAAATCAATCTAGTATTTATTATTTGTAAATTTTCGTAAGACCATTAATCAGGCCGAATAGTTTGTTCGAATATTCGGCTATTCGGCCTCGCTCCGGGCCGAATATTTGGTATTCGGCCTGAAGGCGAAATACTATTCGTTGCAACACTAGTAATTACGTCATAACGAATTTACCGCTAAAACACTTGTGTCAATATCACATGAGAATCGGAATCCAAAAATACAATTTAAAAGTACAATCGATAAGTCATGCTAAAGTACCAACTAGATATAGCTAACATTACTTGTTGATTAGCTAGTTGATTAAAGACTGGGCAATTAGTGTATTGATTAACATAATCTTTAATCATTTGTTGTACTTGCCGATGCTCGCGCATTGGATGCGACTACATGCGGTCGTATTGGATATAAATGTTGTTTTGTTTTTGTGTCACTGTACTTATGTATTGTACAATTAACTAACCCTTAGACCTAAGCATTTTGTAATTTACTAACAATTTATGGACCAGTTCCGAAATAAATGATTATTATTATTAATACCCGCGCTAATCACAAATTATTCAACAAAGTTGGGTAAATAGGATATCCACATTTAGTGCATCAACATTACAATTGAATATATCAATATCCAGGTCATGATTGCTCAGCACACTATCCAAGCTCTTGCTAGCTCTAAACTATTTTGTCTATAGTTAGTCCTCGCTAAGGGCTGTTCCCAATAGGGTGAGAGTGTCTCATAGAACGAGTAGGTACAATAAACGAAATATCACCCAATAAGTCAAAGCAGTCAATATTACCATTTTTCGGCGAATATTTAGAAGTAATAGATTCAGATCCTTACAGAGAGACGTGGATAGTCGCATGAATTATAAGGCTTACTCAATTTACAGCATAAGAATTTAATAAGTTTATTTTGGACTCGTTCAATTCTATCTATATAGACTTGATATCTTGGACTCCGACTTGGGAAGCATGTTCCAACTTACTACGAACATATGCACAATATAATATTCGTAAATTTCCTGGCCTGGAGAAACAGACTTAGCATTATGAATCCAAGAGACTTAGTAGCCTTGGAGATAACATCATCAATATGAGCATCAAACATGAGCTTTGAGTCGTGGATGACACCCAGGTCCCTCATGACTGTCTATCGTTCTAGACAGCGGTTTTTCAAACTATAAGAAGTAAAAATAATTTTGACCTTGCGTTTTATTACCTATCTAGGTCGATATGTAATCAGTTTTTAGTTCGTCAGTTTAGGTTCTTCAATACCGTTAAGATTCAAAAATATTTTCTTTTTAATTTTTTTATTTAATTTTAGGCTGCCGTCCTGAAAAGCGAGATGGAAATTCTATTCACTGGTATTTTCTCAAATTCTGAATTCCAAGCGTGCTTAAAAGAACTTAGGGAATGCTTTGTTGTTTTTTTTAACTATATACTCATACCGAAAATGCGTTGCTGAGGATAACAAGTCAGAGTAGGTTAAACTCACCTAATTAACTGGTATATTTTATTGGGTGACAAAATGTTTGGAAGCTAATACAGATTTAAATGAGAAAATTTTACACTTTTAAAATAAACGTTAAGTGAGTGTAAGT
>NW_020653561.1:955070-971627 GCF_003589595.1 Hyposmocoma kahamanoa | reverse complement strand
TGATCCCAGAGACTTACTACAGATTGATTGAGAGCAACGTGGTTGAGAAAGCGGAAAACTCTGGATTTTTTGTGCCAGATTTTTACCTGCATTAACGAAAAATTCATTTGCTTTGTTAACAGCAATACGATCAGATGGGTGGCTTTTTAATAATCCTGTAGATGATTTATGCTGTTTCGATATGTAGGTTACCTTTTTTATATATTTCCAAACCTTTTTATTGTCTGTACCAGCTTTTTCCAATTCTTTTTTATCATAACAGCTTTTAACTTTTTTAAGTAGATCGTTACAAAAGTTCCTATATCTTTTGTATGATATTTGTAGAATTAAATTAGCTGGATTACTTTTTGCCTTCATATGTAGTTTATCCCTATGACGCATACAGCGAATAAGTCCTGGTGTAATCCAAGGTTTGATATTGTAATTTTTACTATTTAATCGCATGACCTTGCTATTACTTAATATTGATTGCTGTACATTATTTACTAAGTAAGACATACAATAATCCGCGTCATCAGAATTATAAACTGGGTTAAAGTCAATGTTGCATAAATCTTCTTCAAGTTTATTTATATTAATTTTAGAAATTATTTGCGTGCGAGTCGAATTAAGCAATTTACAATTTAAGGTTAGTAGGGCAGCTTTATGATCGGTTATTGTAGAGTTAGTAACTAATGTTATTGATTTAAAAATAGATTTAAGCATAATATGGTCTAAGCAAGAGCCGCTTTGATGTGTAGGGAGAGTGTGGGCGGGTAGTAATCCATGAAAAGAGCATAGGTTTAGGTATTCTTGCGCACAGGAATCGATGCTATGTGGGAGAATGTTTATGTTAAGTCTAAAGCGTGAATGACGCTCTGTATACGATTTTAACGCCCTATAAGTTCGGACGCTTTTTAGCGCGGACCCGACATCCATATAATTGTAAGTCAATGGTTTCTTGGATTATTTTAATTAGTCGAAGAACAAATAATTTCAATAATAAGTTATTCACACAAAATAAAAGTACAAGCTCAAGAATAAAGAATGATGAATGTAAATTCAGAACGCATCCGAAGATAAAGTTTTTCTTTTAATTAAAAAAAACTAATGTTTTATAGTTCAACTGTTTTTCTTTCATCTACCATGTTCATCGCTATAGTGAAGTGAAAAGTTCTGTGTTTCGCTCGGCAGCAAAAGTTGTTTTGCGTCTCGTGGCTTGGAACTCTCGCTACGCTCAGGAATCTATTTTTGAACCACTCGCTTCGCTCATGGTTTCTTTCAATATTAGCTTCCTTCGCTTGCTTAGGTTTCTATACTCGTGTCAAACAATAATTTTGCAACCTTGCATAACAAATAGTTATTAATGTAAAGTTTTTGTTTCGCTGTAGTTATTAATCTCGTTAATAGTAAATTGTGAATATTAACTGGAATCTTGTAGAATCTTGTCCCTAAATGAATTTGCAATTTGAAATTGCATTGTAATCATTTTCAGGACTATATATAATATTTGTACGCGCCCCCACCCGCTACCTGTCGTTTCCTCACCGACGTCTGCATGACTTGTGTAATCAAAATTCTAATTACTTGGAGTCAAGATTATACGGTTTCCACGTGGAAAATCATTGTGTTATTAATTGGCTATGAAGAAGACCACAATTCATACCCATTTCACAATTCATTATTATTATCGAAAACAGAATAAGAAAATTAGACAAAATAATTAATAATACCTAATGTGCGTAAATTACCACACCAAACCTGCTCGTAAACTATGCAATTTACACCGGGAAGTTACCCAGAATACCCAGTAGCTCATTTCCCAAATTAATCTTACCGGAAAGACAGCCAGCGCTCATAGTACAAGTTTACTTAAAAACACAACAATGTAAACACACATGCCCTCAAACGTAAAAAATATATAAGTGCGCGTTTGCCTCTATCTCACCTAATGGAAAGTGACGATGAAGTCGACCACAGAACAATAAATACAGTAGAAGTAGTTAGATAGCGTCTGACTCGTGCCATCTACAGTTCTCGAAAGAACTGTCTGGGCTCCGTCCGCCGTTTTCGCTTTGTATGTGTCATTCTTTCGTGCAAATTTTCTAAAATTTAAAAAAGTCTTCTTATTATCTATTGCGCTGTTTTGGAGTGCAAAAAAGATAGGCGCACCAAAAATATTGCCTGTGGTATTTCATATCATCGGAAATTCTTAAGTTAATAAATTGAAAATTTTTTGTTTATCGAAATAATGACGCTCACACTCAACATAGCCCCGCACTAGGGAAACCCTGTGTCGCGGGTGCCATGGACACACACATAGACAACCACAAATTACACCCAAACTCACGAGAGAAATAAATGTAGGCCATACACATATTTCTCCCGGCCTGGGAATCGAACCCAGGACCTCTGCATGGCAGTCCGGCATGGTAACCGTTCGGCCACCGAGGCAGTTAAAATTTTTTTTTTGGTATAAGAAAAGAAAGTAAAGCTTATAGTCATGCAATATGGTATTTCATTCCATTTTTTTCTTCCGTGAGGTCGACGACGTAGCTCTCTCGCTTGAAAAGGTCCAAGTTATAGCGTTCAGGGAATAAGTCTGCCGGCAGGAAATTCGATTTCTTAGCCGTTCGTCATACAAATGTACAAGCGAGTTGAGGAGTTGAATAGTCCACAGACTATCCTGGTTGCAACGTCTATTTTAATCTTTTCTTCTTTATCACAAGTTCACAAAAACTTGTTACTCGGGTCAAATATGGCGTATCTTGCGAGGGCGCTCGTATGTAATTTATTTTTAGAGTCAATTGAATGACTTCTAATGAAATATGATAACGGAATTGTATTTATAACAATGTTACAATAATAAAATTACATATTTTTATTTTATTTAATAATCATAAGAAACATTATTTCATGTAGCATTATTCGAAATGGTAACAGCGTAACAATAATAGTTGCTACATGTTGAAGTCAAAGATCGCTTTTTTTTTTGCTGTTTTTACGAAAAATAGTTAATCTTGTTTATTATTGTTCCTTGTTCGCTAGTCGATCCTGCTCGAATGGACCAAACTGTTGAACCTTCTTATTCTGCAGGTAACCGCTTTCGATATCCTTGTGAAATGAAACTCCTTAATCATGTGAAGTGGACTGTATATTCATGAAAACTTATGTCGATCTGACTTACAATCACACGTCTTACTACATTACACGTCTAACTACTAAGAGCGCAAGACAACAACTAATCCAAGAATCTAATCAAACTGATAAATATAATCATAATCGCTTATATCTATACCGGTACGGTGTCTCCCACACCGTACCGGTCCTATCGATGGGTCGCCACGCCGCTCAGAGCTCCTGAATTATTCATTTTCCTCTGAATTCTAGCTCTGACCGGCCAGACGCGTACGCCTGTCCCTAACAATTATTTTTGGAGTAATGTACTAAATATGTGTGAAATGTTTTACTATTACACACTTATAACTGTATGTATTTATATATGTTATATTGCAAAGATTATGCAAGTATTTATTCGACACACTGCAATAACACGATACACACATAAGACATAAGTATTTACGTAGTTTATTTTATTCTCACTTCGGGACGTATACGATTGAAAACCAGCGTCACAGCCTAGTCTTGGTTCTGACTTTAGTTGAATGGGATCCGTTTACATACACAGCCGCACACAATTCTAGTATTACGTAACTTGTTAATTAAATGTTGCCACATTGTTTTTTTGTGTTATTTCTTTTTATTTATATTACTATTTTTTGTGTCTTTTTGATATTGTGTCGTTGCAATAAATGGTTTCTATTTTATTCTATTCAATGTTAGATCATTTGATCTACCATAGTACCATATTACTGTAGTACCATATTATTGTAGTGTCATCGGATTTGTTTTCATGATACCAAGTAATAAGACGAATAAGTCGTGCGTCTGGTTGGAGCGTTGGGTTGTCACACGGAACAATAAATACAGTAGAAGTTCTACGTACAACGCAGCACGTGTGCCATCAGTTTGCGGAGTTCCCTAAAATTGGGTTCAGTCCTCGCTTTAAACGTTATGGTCGTGTCGATTAATTCGAACAAAATCTCGAAATTCATAGAAAAATGCGTGTATTTCGCTACTTTGGAGTGTAAATAGTTGCATTTATAACATAGACTATGATGGTGTTCATATCATCATTAAGTCTTATTTTATGTAATTTTAATAAATTTTCAATTTTCTGTTAGTCACGATAATTTTTTGTTAAAGACGCGAAAGTAAACCCCATAACCTGCAATATGATCGCATTTTTTTAGAGAACTTAGTAAACGTCTCGATTTCGCCGTCGTTCAGCTATTGACCACTAGATGGCAGGACATTGATCCCAATTTCAATTTAAAATCAAAACGTCGTTGTAATAATAGGTGTTGATACTATTGAATTTTTAACGATACATAGACACGAATTACACCGAAACTCACGAGATATACAAATTTAGGCCATTTAGATATTTCTCCCGGCCCGGGAATCGAACCCGAAACCTCTGTGTGACAGAAAAGCATGGTAACCGTTCGGCCACGTAGGCACTTAAAATTAACTTAATCTTAGTTATGTATCGATTTGGGTAAAAATTCCGTGCGATATCGAGGTATAAATGAAAAACCTTTAAAAAATCTAAATATACCATATATATCATACCTTACCATATAATATACCATACTTTACTCAATTATGTATTGGCTATGTCGATTTACAATCTTTTGCCATTTTTCTGGTAATTTAAAATTCCATTTTCAATAAAGTCCTGCATTTACTTATAAAATACAGCTCTAAGGGTCGTATTCTAGAACTCTACTCAATGCTCAAGTCAGGATTGCACTGGAAACACAAGCACTGGAAATACGACTCTAATGACAGGGACTTGAGTATGATTTCGAGTGCTTTAAACCATACTCAAATCCTGACTTCAGCATTGAGTAGAGTTCTAGAATACGACCCTTAGTGTCATTTGATGCTCTATTTGTTATCAAAGTCGTTTTCATTCAATGAAATTTGTAAAGACAAAACAAGCGAATATCTGAAAGGGCTGAAAACCCGACATATCTCTGTACCCGTATTTCACGTGTGAGCAGAGCAGGGACGTGTTATACATCCCAATCTAACTGCGATAGTTTTACTATCTAAATGTGTGTGGTTTTATCATTATCACGACACAATACGACACCTGTATAATTCTTCAGTTCTGAGCATTTTCAATTAATTATACATAAACTTAAAACTTTCCCGCCCATTTTTAAAATATGCGCTAAATTTTTATTTAAAAAAAAATCGTTTTCGTTTTGCTAGTTTTCTAAAAATATTTGTTCTCGAATTAAGTTACTTTACTATTGATGGTGTGGTTTAATATCGTCATTTTCACTGTGAACTGTAACACAGAAAGGAACATCTAGAAAATAAACTAATCGATTTGCAATATTAACTGCTACAATAGATTATAGACGATGTGGCCACATCTGGAAATTAATCATTGAAGGCAATCACGCAATCATTTTTTAACCGTCAACGGTGATTTTATTCCTTCTCCCATTATTTATTCTAATTTTTTAAAGCCTTCGATTTTTTACTTTTTATTTATTTAGGGGCTTTCATCGTTATTGAACATGTCAGCCCCTTTAGAAAAACAATACCACAAGAAAACACTTAATAAAATTCAAACAGATTTAAACCACCCAACATTAAATGTACGGAAACCAGCACGTGCAAATAACTGCGCCCTGACAGGTTCCGTCCGAACCATCGAATATATAACCAGAAATAGAGACGAAATATGCGCCATCCATCCCTGGTACTCATCAGGTAAATGGGCCTTATATCACTTTTCAATATCAACTCTTTCGCGCTGAAATCACAAAGCAGAAAGCTGAAATAGTACAGCATCAACAACTGACCTGTGTATTATCTATAATTATGGGGGGCTGTTCCATTCGGTAGTGTGGGAAAAACAGCAAGACTTCTAATTACAAAATAAACGTAATCACATTACATCGTAATTAAATATTAAATATGTAATTTTTCAATTTTCGTCATTGTCGTTTCTCTATTGAAACAATTGACGACACCGTCAATTGTTTCGAACTCGGGTTGGCCAATTGGAGTGCAGTTTTCACTTTTAATAATTTGGCAGAATAATAAAAAATTAAATGAAATTTCGTCACTATTTCTGGTTATATAATAATAATAATAATAATAATAACGTTTATTGCGAAACATGTTGTTACATAATAGTTCTTATAGTAGTTTACAGTATCAAACATGTACCCTGCAAGGGCGTAGCAATGTCAATTTTTTAAATACACATTTTGATTACCATTAATTAAAATATCATTATAATGATAATTAAATCTAAACAAAATATTTTCTGAAAAGTCAATGAATTAATTGGAAATTGAATGTCAAATTGAAGTATAAAGTATTTCAAAAAAATTAATCGTCAAATTATTCTAGAATTATATAATAATAGTCATAACATTTGTCATTTTATTAAATTACATAATTATGTAATATTTTTTATAAATATAGTTAACATATCAAAATTCCTTTTTATGACGTTATGAACAATTTTCCTTGTCATTAAAAAAATCTTGCAATGAATAGTAGCATTTTTGAGACAGATGTTTACTAAGTTGATTTTTAAACATTTTTACGCTATTTATAAGTTTCAAAAAGTGAGGGAGTGCGTTATAAATTTTAATTGACATCGAATATGGCCCCAAGTTGACCATTTGTAATTTTGAAACTGTTGTTGCTAGTCTGCATTTGGGTCTTAATTTTACTGAACGACAATGTAGAGGATATGCATTCAAATTATTCTTGACAATAAGACACATTTGTAAAATATATATACATGGTAAAGTCAAGATATTATATTTAATGAAATACGATTGACAGCTTGTAAACGAGTCTATATTAGCGAGTATGCATATGGATACATTTCTTCTGTAACACAAATGTATACTCGATGGCCCGAGCACACTCCATGAGCAAATGATGTATATCCTCAGGAATTCCATACATTTCGCAAGCCTATGCGCGCTGACAAATTCACCCTGCTTAACATGATTAAACTAAGGGTCACGAGGAGGCTCATTCTGCATGGTCTTGTATAAGATTACTTTTTCCTGGGACCTCATATCGAAAACCTACGATTTAAAATTGAAACGTGACCATATTGCGGAATTTTAAAATATCACCAGCACACAAATATTTATGTCGACACTAGCGCCACTAATTCAAGATTCAGAAGTAAATTGTCACGATTTACTTCTTTTTACACTAACACCACTTTATATTTATAACAATTAAAGAACTTCTGTATATCTATCTCTTACTTGCACGCCGTTTCGAGAGTTTGAATAACAAAGACAAGAATAGAACATAAAGAGACTTACAGAGGCTTATGTAGGCAGGGAATAAAACTCCAGTTTCATAGCCTATTACTCCTAGTGTCTCCTTATTCAAAGGACTATGCTATTCCAAAGGTAACCACTTTACCCGACAACTGCCAAAGCCACCACGTAACCAAAGAATAATATAATAATACATCACAAAATCACTCTAAATTTGATTTGTTCTGTACAAACAAAGACACGGTCAGGCAGGAATGTCCAAACATCACTTTTGACACATCACGTGGCTGGCGATGATACCCTAACTTTTGTATATTTTGGTCCTCATTATTGTTTTTTTATTAAAAAATAAGTGCACATTTGACATCTATCTCACCTGATGGAAAGTGATGGTAAAGTTGATGATGGAACATGCACATCTAAATAATGTCTATTCACTCTGATTTGGCGACTAAATTACCGAAATGGAGACTCATAATCAAATGCTAGTTGAGCGTAATTATACTATCCCCGACGATAGAATACATAGAATATGCGTGATGTATGACTGTATTAAACGATATTATTAGGACCTTTGTTTAAAATACTTCTTGGTTCTTTTCCGTATATCTCCACAACGCAGAATGTACCCGGTTATCGGTTAAGCATCCGTTTGCAGCAATAGTATGCTCAACAAGTACATAGCAATAAAAGTTTGCCTCGCTTCATGATACTTCTGATTTTATGCATTGCACTTGGATAGAGTCGCTGATTGTAGGGATAGTTCGAAATTGCTTTTTGCATTTGCTGTCTTTTTACTTTAAAGTCACGTTGTGTTATAAATTGTAATTAGAATTAATAATACGCCAATACTGTGTTGCTGTTTTTTTTTGTTTTATTTTCGAAGTAAAAATACTATCGACAGCACATAAAGCTACACATTGACGTATCTTGCTCTGGATTCGATTTTCAAACAAAAGTGTGTAGTCTAATGTGCTGTTGACCAAATTTCAAAAATAGTCCAAATACTCAAGTAAGATACGTATCTTACTTGAGTATTTTTTTTTGTTTTTATACGTATAAAAACACAATAAAAGCTATTTAACCAAGGTGGAAACTACAACTACGTATAAATTATATGACTAAAATTGGATCCCCTCGGCAAGGTGCCCAAGATCCTGGAGTTTCTCCTTTGTATTGCTAGGCTAATACGTTGAGCAAGGTAAGTACTAATTTTTTAGCGGGATTGCTCGCCAGGGGATCCTTCGGCATGCTTACATGCAAGCGCTTACTGATGGCAATTATGCCGCGGTATCTCTAGGTACGACGCGGCATCCTTTTTTTTCCTGTCCATAACAGTTGCAGTGCCACTCAGAGCTTTAAATCGCAAAGATCTGAGGGGCACTGCCACTGCGCCTGTCACCCCAAGACATAAGTTGAAATGTCCCATGTGCCTGCAAGTTCACCAGCACCCTTACTTTTCAAAACCGGAATACAGTATTGCTCACATTACTGCTCGGTGGCAGAAATAGGATGGAGTACTTCCCTGGACGAACTCTTACACAAGGATCTCTACTGTTATTTATCCTTAAGCATGCCTAATCGTCTTTAGGCACGCCGAAGCATTCATTATGCTTGTCTCTCTTCAGATCAGTCTTGTCGTGCGTGCCTTCCCTTGCCTCTCGGTGTTCCGAAGCATTGTGAAGGCTGCCGAAGCATCCCCAAGGCTGACGAGGTATCCCTAAGCATACTGAAGCTTTATTTTGCAGCTACGATCATTATCATTGTAATAGCAAGTATAATGTCATTATCTTAAGATATTATTACTACACATGACGTAAAAATCCCATGCTGTCCCGTCCCGTCAGTGGGCACCGGGCTTTACGCATATCTCGTGATACCCTCTCTATCATAACTAACGCCGTTGTAACTTCCGTGGCACCTTAAGTTTTTTTCTTTCTTCGAAAAATGTCAGTTGCGCAGCTTTTGCTTAACGATAAAACCGAAACTAGATATGATATGATAGATATAGTTAATAACTTAATTTCGCAAAAAATTTCGATTACGTTAGTTATGACAGAGAAGGCAACATTTTTATCGAATTAGACAAGTCGGCTTGACAGTTGTCAGTCAGACAGTCATATCTACGGACGACCTGTCGTGATAGATTTTATGACATAATAAAATGCGACAAAATTCATACTTATATCTATATCGCTTAATACATATATCGCTTTTTATTACTTTTTATCTTCTTCGTATTAGATAATAGATTTTTTTATCTGTGTTTTATTGATAGGCTTAACTATATTTGGCAGGTTTATTATAGGACGTATAATGAATGACTTTGTTAATAATAATGTACGAGACAACACTACGAATAAAACAAAATACAGCACTTTGAAAGATGTCACACGGGGTGAATAACTTTCCTGCTGCATCCGTCGTTTCGAATCCGAGACTATGCAAATCTAGAAAACTTGGCCCCTCTTCGGACGTCACTTGTGCAATAAGGTGATTATCACACTGCACGGAGCGCGGAGCTGCGTTTTTTAACGTTGCACTGAAGTACCTCAATTTGTAGGGAAAACACGCGCCGTCGAACACACTGACAACGCTTCTCCACGCAGCGCGGTTTTTTTACTTTTATCACAAGAAAGTGATAAAAATAACGTGACTACATGAAACGAATTATGTATATCTTAAATCTTGTAACTGTCCTAGAATCATTATAATTCAAGTCGATTGCTAATCGCCATACAAGACAGCGTAGTCGAGTATTTAGTTCCTGTTTGTGCACCAGATGTCGCGACGTGTACTAAATAGGTATTTTTGTAACTTATTTGTTTTACATCGTCCTGAGGTCTAAGTAAACCCAAGATGATACGGATCTTGGCTCAGGACACTGAATGGGATAAATCTGCGCGAGTACACGTTGAACTAGGCTCTTCGTCCTCTTCGTCCGTCAAGCAACAGTAGAGCTGTGACGATGTGACCTCCTTACATCGTCATACCACCTTTTTATCGCCTTTTCTCTGGTTCCTGGCCACTTGTTTTTAAATTTTGAATCATGCTTTAATAATTCCTTTGCCTCGCCATTCTGATTTTTTTTTCGTTCCATCGTCGCTCTCTGCCCGATTGCGGCAGCGAACACGTTTTCTCGTTAATTTTTTTTGAACCGTTTACCAGTTACCAAAAATCTCTTGTGCGATAAACATTTAAAAGATCACAAATATTAATAAAATGGGAATAATATTTATAAAATTGGATTTATTACCACTATTTCTTTACCCTTTTGAATTTTGAACTTTAAACTTACTAAGCAGCTTGTATGGAGGCTGCGGGGGCTACTACTCTCCTGGCTACATTCAATCCTACAGAACATTCTAAGCGGTATCAGCAGCGGTACACGCTTTCAGAGCTTCTTCTGAAAAAGTTCGTCTAAGCCAAAGTAAAATAATCTTCATTTCATAGGTAAGCATTTACACTTGAAATCGTCATACTTATTAAACTCTAGGGGTTGCTATTAGTAAATATACATTCGAATACATTATATTTATTTATCATTATAATATTTAATTTACGTATAATTTACGTCCACATTAGTAGTTTTTTTTTTGATGGGGGGGAAATAATTATGGATACCCCTGAGTCTCCCTGGGCTTATGTGGGGACTCTCCCTCCACACTGGAAGGCCTACCCCACTAAAACCCCCCCGGGTTTCCCTCTCGCCGGTTGAGTCGGCGTCGTGGGATCAGTGAACATTCACCACGATGCCGCCCGGGTCCACATTAGTACTGCCTCCTTACCTATTACTGCCGCTAAGCATGAATGTGAGCAATAATACATACATTCCGATTTTGAAGGGTATGGGTGCTGGTGAAATTACAGGCACATGGGACTTGTCAACTTATGTCTCAGGGTGACGGGCAGTGCCCCTCCGACCGTTGCTGTTTAAAGCTCTAAGTGGCACTGCAACTGTTATGGACAACCGTGTCGCTTACCATCAGGCCCACGGCTCGTTCATCCCGTCACTTAGTATTATGAAAAAAAGTCCACGGACCGCGTATCTTTATACTAACGAGATTGTAATACATCTATCTCGTTATTGGAATAATGTAGGCTCTCTGATTGATTGATTGTGTAATCTCTTGGTATATTATAGAGCACTTTTGGATTTAGAGGCGACTTTATAATGAGCCGTCTCCACCCCTCCCTCAACAAGCATAGTAAGCTCTGCCTTCGTAATAAGGTGAGATTTTACACGACCTTGCGGTTGTATATTTTGAGAGTACACCTCGCCTTATTATGACGTACACCATCGTCGTTTTCGCTCATCCATCGCCTGCAGGCTTTCCAAAATAGTTTCATGCGCAACGCGACTGGTGTCCTGTGGTATGGCAGCGCAACGCCAACCTCCACACAGATTTACGGCTCCCCACAATAGCCCAAGTCATGAAACAGGCATCGAATAAATATTTCGACTCTGCTCCTTATCACCTCAATCCCCTCGTGGTGGCTGCATCCAATTACGTCGCCCTCAGGGATCATCCCCATCGCGTACGTAGGTAAGCCAAGGGAAGGCCTCAACTTACCTGACGATCCTATCACTCTCCCCACTTTAAAGGCCAACCAGATCGCTCACCACGTCCAACTCCACATGTACCAAAAGTCCTACCCTCATTTCAGCACGTACACTAGAGTACATTCTCTCCTATGGCACGCCCTTCTGGTGGAAGTCCCCAGTTGCGCCCTGAGCCGAGGTGCCCACTTGGGTGCCCTCAGACACGCTACTTAGTATTAGTTAATTTTTAATGGGTTAAGAGCCTTCAGCTCGCTCTTTTATTCGGTGGCGCAGTCAAGGCCATCAGCGGCCAACTGCATAGTATCCTTAAAAAAACATTCTGGTTCCTATTAGGTATCACCATCAGTGTTTCACTGAAAAACACCTTCACATAAACTAGCACTCATAAGTACGGGCACGCCATGATGACCGTTTTGACGTTTGTCCGCTCATCAAGTTTCGCATTAATTCTTAACTACATTGAAGGAGCTAATTGATGTGCATTGTTGTCAATTGTGATGTGCAGTAAAATTAATGGAATATTTAATTTTACGACACAACTCGGCATTTGTTGTTCGAAATTTTAATAATCTCAGTACAGAGTACAAAAAAAACCGACCTCAAAAGTACGTGGAATTACGTCTATTTGCTAAGTTTTATTGAAATATCCCCTAGTTCGCCACTATACAGGACTTGACACTGGAGATAATAAAAATCGGTTCTCACTACTCAAAGTATATTGAGAGAAAAATGCCTCAAAATGAAATGGGACCACTATGGAAGTACCCCCTTTCCAACAAAAAAAAGAATCATGAAAATCGGTTCACAAATACCGGAGTTATCGCGTAACATACATACAAAAAAAAAATAGAAAAAAGAACATACAGTCGAATTGAGAACCTCCTCCTTTTTTGAAGTCGGTTAAAAAATGACACCTAATGCGATCGTCACTTATGGGATCGCTGGCCAGCACAACTTCTACCTCCGGCAAACTCGCGTCAAACTCAATGCAAAACAAAGCAGTTCCGAATTGACCATATATGTATGTATATAATAAACTTTTTTTTATTTTTTTTTTTAATCAGCTACCCCTTGCTATACTAGTTTATAAAGTTTAGATTTGCGATTTGACCTCACTATTGTAATCTGTCAAAACGGCCATCATGGCGTGCCGGTACTGTAGCAAACTTATTCCTTTTTACACAACATAAGAATAGCCAATTATATTGAAAAAGCTATGTCAACGCCGTGATACACATGAGTCGAGTGAGCTCTGTTACTGACAGGAGATATTTGTACAGCGTTTGGATATAGGTTTCTGGAAGTTTAACCGTTGACAGAAATGTAACGGGTATATTATTGAATCTGCATTCAGAAATAGCTAGTAATTTTTCACTATAAGATCTAGTCGTCTGTCGTTTACCTACGAAACTCATTTATGGCTTTAAAACTAAGTCTTGATTAAAAGTAAGAAATATCGACATCAATCATCAAAGTACGTCGTAGGTTAAATTCTTAAGACGAGAGTTTAAAATTAACTTTTGACTTTAAAATGGGTTTGTTACTTAAACTAGTTCTGTGTAGGTGGCGACGGGGTGTGTTACTTGATATTGTAAACTTTTCTGTGAAATTTTATTTACCTAACCGTTAAAAAAGAATTAAAATATTTAATTATATTTCTCTGAAATGGCGAATAGAAACTAGACCAAAATCCCAAAAAATTCAAATCTCCGTTACATTTAAGAGGAATACAGCTCCTTGTTACGTTTTTACGTAATATATATGTAGATATATATGTGTAAAGATCTGAGGGGTACTGCCACTGAGACATAAGCTGACAAGTTCCATGTGCCTGTAATTTCACCAGCACCCTTACCCTTCAAAACCGGAACACAGCATTGCTGACATTACTGCTTGACGGCAGAAATAGGTAAGGCAGTATGTAACACATTTTTTTACAAAAACAAAAACAAAACAACAATAAAATTTATCTTCTCTCCTTGGTAATTTCAACATTCTTGTACAAAATGTCACTTTGACATTATAGTTTAAAAATATTTAGTAAATTAATTGAAACTCTGGACGAACTCTTTCACAAGGAAGTCTATTGCTACATAACGAATCTAACTGTGGTACATGCAAAAGCTTTCTATTTTAATTGTTATTGTAATAAGATATTATTTCAATTATTTTTGTAACATTTATTAACAAAACAATCAATCTGCGTGAAAACAATCAATCTCCCTAGCTTAATGTTTCTAGAATTTTATCAAAGTTCTATTTTCAAAACAACAGCTGAGCTACGTTTCGTTTGGAAGGTTTGTAATTAATTATTCCAGCGTGCCTTTTAGATTATGTCACCACTTTAACATCCGTAATGAATACCGGCATCAATGAATGCGGACGCTGATGCGGATGTTGATATTTGCAACAACTCCGGTTGCTACCTACACAGCGCTTGTCTTTATAACGGAATGAAAAAATAGCCTAAAATATTACTTTGCAAGAAATAGCTATCGTCTTTCACGTAACGTGTTGTTGTTTTTTTGATATTGGTTTAAGTGTATTTGCAAGTTGATTACACTATCTGTGGCTTGTATGTGCAGGTGTTTGGAGACGAACACGGCAGAAAAAAGCCAATGGAAGTGCCTTAGCCTCGATTACTATCAGAAGTAATGTCACCAATATTCACATATTCTTCCTTTGAAACACTACACAATCTTGATATTGATTGGACGTAGTTTCAAATTTAAAAAGAAGTAACAAATTCTGGATTGTTAATATAATTTAAACTTTACCCTGTTGACATATCGCTGAAAGTTCTATACCATCGATACCTATTATTGCAAGTTACGACGTTTTGATATTATATTGAAATTACAGTCAATGTGCTGCCATCTAGCGGTTAATTGCTGAACGACGACGAACTGGAGTTATCAATTTAGTTCTCCAAAAAAGAAGCAACTAAATTGCAGGGGTATAAACTTATATACTATATAATAACGCATTTTTCTAGGATTTTAGAGACTTTGCACGAAATAATGACACAACTATACCACACAAAGCGAAAATGGCAGACTGAGCTCAAGTAGGTCTTTCGAGAACTATGGGTCGTATTCTAGAACTCTACTCAATGCTCAAGTCAGGATTTGAGTATGGTTTAAAGCACTCGAAATCATACTCAAGTCCCTGCCATTAGGGTCGTATTTCCAGTGTTTGTGTTTCCAGTGCAATCCTGACTTGAGCATTGAGCAGAGTTCTAGAATACGACCCTAAGATTGGCACGCGTCAGACGCTAACTAACCACTTTTACAGCATTTACTGTTCTGTGGACACGAAGGACACACCAGCACGTGCTGCATGGTCGGTGTTTTTTTTTTTTTTTAATATATAATAGACACACGCTTGGCCACAATCTCACCTGATGTTAAGCGACGATGTGACCGACGATGGGACGCGTTTGCCTAAAAAATGCCTATTCACTCTAGCCTTGAATAGCCCCAAATTGTACTTTTCGGGAAATACAGATTAGTAGAGCATTCCATTCCTTTGCCGTACGCATCAGAAAGGAGGAGGCAAAGCGCTTAGTGCGAATAGGTGGAATATCAACGACATAAGAATGGAGTGCTCCGGACCTTCTAGTCGACCGAAGGAGGAACGGTGAGGGCGGAACCAAATTGAAAAGTTCCTGCGCACACTCCCCGAAATGTATCCGATAGAAAACCGACAAGCAGGCTACTTTTCTGCGATGATCGAGATTTTGGAGCTTCGACTCCACAAGAGGATTATTGTTAATAAGTCTCTTTGCTTTACGCTCCACCGAGTCCAAGGCAGCTAACTGGTATTGGGCAGAGCCGTCCCAAAGGTGGCAGCAGTACTCCATACAGGATCGAACTTGTGCTTTATACAGATTTAAAAGCTGTTCAGGTGTGAAGTACCGCCTGACCTTGAAAAGTATGCCTAGTTTTCTGGCAGCAGTTTTTGCCAAGCACTCGATGTATCGCCCAAAGTTGAGGTTGGATGATAAGTCCAGACCAAGTAGCTCAAGGTGGTCCCTTATCGGCACGGATACACCTCGGAAAGTCGGAGTAAGGTGTAGGGGACTCCGTTTTGATGAGAAAAGACACGCCTGTGTTTTAGCCGCATTAAACCTGACCCTGTTAGCATCTCCCCAGTCGGAAGCAGCTTTCAGACTCAGGTTCAACCGGGTGACCATCGCCTCTCGCTTACACCGTATATTGTTAGTATATTTACATAAGGTAGATGGTCCATTTCCGGTTTTATAACAATAAAAAAACATTTTAGAATTGTTTATTGCTAGTTAAAAGTCGATTTATAATAAAACTTAAGCTATTCATAATATATAATATGGAATAAATTGCACAAAATAAAAAAATAATCTTCATACAGCATTGTTGGACAACGCGTAAATGTAAAGTAACCGCGTAGGTTATTACTTTATTACCAATTATTTTATTATTCTTTATTATCTTATATTATGGTCACAATTAAAAAGAAAGAAACAGTCGGCTGGGGTCAAGGACTCATGTTCAACAACCAACGAATAATAATGCCGTATCGAGCAACACCGCTTTCTACACTAGTACTGAAAGAAACACATTTGAACGAAAG
>NW_020653561.1:939525-955060 GCF_003589595.1 Hyposmocoma kahamanoa | reverse complement strand
TTGCGTCGTGTCTTTGTACTTGGTCTTTCAACGACTTTTTAGTCGTACCTACCTATTGAATAGTTTCTTTCTTTTTCGTTTTCTTGTAAAATTTCGAGGTAAGTTTGTGTTTTTTTTTCTATCGTGAAAATTTTTAGGAATAGTGTTTTCATACCCTATAGTAATCCTCAATTTTACTATATACTTTTTTGGCCTAAGTTTTTTTTCCAAAGTGATTTAATATTTTCACTGCTATGCAGAATCGACCAAAGCTATTTGAGATAGTACAGACAATCAAGAGGTTAATAAATTTTTATTGTTTTCTTACAAAAGCATATAAGTATTATTATTATTATTACTAATTTCGAACTCTTGGCATGCCGCATCTGCAAAATGACGACTTTTCAAGAGCGAAGTTTCAAGGAAAGAGAGCTTAATAAGAGAGTTATAAATTTCACACATCGCTATTAGCATTATAAGAGTCTTGTAACTCAAAATATGTGAAATTCAACATTAGACTATTGTTTGAGAAAAACGCTGTATAAGCCTCGGCGGGAACGGGGAATTTTTTAAACAATATCAAGTGACGGGATGAATAAGTCGTGCGCTTGATTGTAAGCGACACGCCTGTCCATAACAGTTGCAGTGCCACTCAGAGCTTTAAATTACAAAACTCTGAGGGTCACTGCCACTGCGCCCGTCACCCTGAGACATAAGTTGACAAGTCCCATGTACCTGTAATTCCACCAGTACCCTTACCCTTCTAAACCGAAACACAGTAATGCTGACATTACTGCTTGGTGACAGAAATAGCTAAGGTGGCAGTACTTCCCTGGCCGTACTCTTTCACAAGGAGCTCTACGGCTGCTAAATTGCTTGCTTGACTTATACTAATACAAGGCCACGCAGACGCTCGGCCTTGTGGCTAGTACTCTACCAGCATTCCCTTATTTCCCGGCCTCTGCAATAAAGTACTATTCATGCATTTATTTTCAGTACGTAACAAATCTTGCCGGCGCTAAGTCCAATAATAGACTCCTTGTCGTGTGCTGCTATCTCCTCTCGTAAGATATCGTCGGCTATTCTATAATATTCTGGCAAATTGGCTAATGTTTCGTTCTCCAATTTGACTCCCATGCTTTCCTGGAATTAAGCCATCAATGATTAACAAATCTCCATACTGTCATTGTTTCATGAATGATTTAAAATTATTCTTCACTTGCAGCTTGCGGGTTAATTATACGCGAAAGACTTACAGAGCTCTCAATAACGCACGTAACTATCTATTACATATCTAATATAATAATGTACGCAGTCATAGTCCTGTATTTCACGCGGTATACCCTGCGTTATTAGCCTTTACACGTACGCTCTTTCCGTTGTAACAAAAACAAACACGAGCAATCGCGCGCGAAAGACGTTACCTTAAAAAATTTCAAACAGGTAATCGCGCACAATTGCGCGTGCAGGCTTTCTCGCGCACAATCCTGTACGCTCCCGATCACGCGCGATAGAATGACTGTATAAAGGGGGCAAATAACTCACAAGAGTTCTATAAACGTCGGCCCTGATAAAGGCAGGTGCGTCTATGGAAATTTTGTATATGCATTCATTGCTCTGCGTCTCGTTAATTTTCGGTGTTTGTAATTCGTCCGTACGCCATCGAGGATAAACTGAAAAAAGTTGTAAAGACGACGAAACATTTATTAAATAAAATACATATTACAGCTAACAACAGTTTACATGTTGTAGTAGTAACAGTAAAACTCCACGTGAAAGATTCGTCCAGGGAAATACTGCCACCTTACCTGTTTCTGCCGCCAAGCAGCAATGTGAGCATTACTGCTTTCCGGTTTGGTAAGGTTGCTGGTGAAATTACAGGCACATGGGACTTGTTAACTTATGTTTCCGGGGGACGGGCGCAGTGGCAGTACCCCTAAAATCTTTGAGATTTAAAGCTCTGAGTGGCATTGCAACTGTTATGGACAGGCATGTCGCTTACCTTTTAACATATGTGTAGAGCCAACTAACTTTATCTCTGTCTTTGTGTAGTATTTGTGATACGAGTTTTACTGTTGAGTATCGTCCTGTATGTGTAATTAAAGGTAGCTGGATATACATGAAATGGTAAGGGAAAGCTGTAACTTATCACAAACAACCCTACGTTCCTACCTAACAGCCTAGCCCTAACCATACACTACTATATATACGTATATAGATAGGTAGAGGAAACCTGTTACCATGCGACCTAAGGTAACAGACGGAAGGTGGGAAGGATAAGGGGTGCAAGGAGAGGATTTTCTCACTGCCAGTCTCACAGACTCACGAGACTGATCAGATAAGCTGACGGCTAAGGGTGTCTCGGCCGCAGTGAGAGGATGCTGTAGTCAGGAGAGTTCCGTCGTCGTCAATGAGACAGCGTTGATGTCTGGATTCAAAGAGATCTTTACTTTTTAAGGACCATTTCAAGGTCGAATCTCCACTTGATTCCTGTGGACTTGTCACGCCAAGCAACCTATATGTACATCTAGTAAGAATGTTTTACTTGCAATTAAAAATATGAAACGAGGTAAGTCTCCAGGGCATGATGGTCTCAACATTGAGCACTTACAGCATGCAGGCCCACATATACACACATCAAAAAAAGTTTGCGATCAATAGCATAAGCTCCTATAATTCTTTAAATTTAACTTTATCAAGAAAAAATCTATGTTGTATGCTTTCTTTAAATAGGAATACCCTGTTTGAAATTAAAATATAAAACTATTTTTTATTATTTATTTTAAAAAATTGAGCCATTAATCATAATGTAATAGTGATAGAAATTTCATAGAAAGAAAAAGACTGTTTAATTAAACTTAAACAACAATTTATTATTAAAAGGTGTGAATTCAATATAAAATAACTCCTCCCCTGGCTCGAATACATGCGAAGATCCTCCTGGGCATGCTGAGGATCAAGTTATCCAGCATTTCCTGGGGTAACCTATCCCATTCTTCAATAGCGGCTTCCCTGAGCTCTGGAACTGTCTGGGGACGTGGCTCACGGTTCCATACTGCTCGTTTAAGAGCATCCCACGCGTGCTCTATTGGGTTTAAGTAGGGCGAGCCGGCAGGCCAGTCTAATCGTGTGATATCGTATTCTTGAAGAGCAGCATTGACTCGTTGAGCTCGATGTGCGGGCGCATTATCATCGACCAGTACAAATTGGTGCCCATGGTTTACTCGGAATGGTCTAACGATATCATCAATAGCAACTGCTTTGTACATGTCTGCTGTCATGAAGCCCCGATACGGGATCAAAGGCGTTCTAGCTCCAATCATAATGCCACCCCAAAAGGACACCGATTTTCCGCCTTGCTGAACTGTTCCAGTGGCAGTTCTTTGTCTTTCACGGTCGCCTGGTCTTCTCCAGACACGGACACGTCGGTTATCTGGATGAGTGCTGATTCGGGATTCGTCAACGAAGAGACAGTTTTGCCAAATGTTTTCGTCCTCACCTTCTTCATTTTGCCGAAGTCTAGCCCACTGCAATCTTCGTTGTTGACGTTGCCGGGAATTGAGCGGAGCTCGCCAAGACCTCCGTGCTCGTAATCCAGCCTGGTGCAAGCAATTGCGAACGGTCTGCGTGCTAACTTCAAGCCCAGAGGCGGCCCTGACTTCTGCTTTTATTTTAGTGGCGTTGATTGTTGGATCACGGGCTGCCAGCAATCTAATATAGAGCTTTTGGGCAGCTGTCAAAACAGTTGGGCGACCACTGCGGGGTCGGTCAGCTAAATTCCCCATTCCGTGATACCTCTGCAACGTAGCCACGACACAGGATTGGGATATAGCAAGTCTGCGTGCTATTACTCTCGTGGTGTATCCTTCTTCCCTCAAAGTTACTATTCTAGCTCGTAAAACCTCTGATAATCCTCTTGGCATTTTTTCAATCACAACTTTCCGCGAAAAATATCTTGAATCGCTTATAATTGACTAAATCAGATTTCTGAATGAGCGTAAGCTAGGACTGAAAGCCTTTTTATATGAAAAAACAATTGAACGGGGTCATTGTTTTATGTTCTAATTTATTTTTAAATAAAGAATCTAAAAAGAAGAAAAAATCATAATATAATCTACAGTAACAAAAAAGATTTCAGTTTTTCGAAGTGATCGCAAACTTTTTTTGATGTGTGTATATAGACTTTTGTCTATGTTATTCACTTGCTGTCTGAGACACACATACTTACCTCCGGACCTAATGAAAACTGTTGTAATACCTCTGGTTAAAAACCGTACACGTGATATTGCAGATAAAGGCAACTACAGACCTATTTCCTTAGCAACTGTGATAGCAAAAGTCTTAGATAAGATAGTTGCTAATCACCTTAGCAGCTATATAAACTTGGAAAACGCTCAGTTTGGTTTTCGGGACGGTATGTCAACAGAAAGTGCTATACTGGCATTAAAATACACTGTAGGCTTAAAGAGGAAGACACCTATATATGTACACGTGCTTCTTAGACTTATCAAGAGCATTTGATTTGGTGTCATATAACATACTCTGGCCTAAATTAATAAACATTGCCGTCTCTCTTGAGGTTGTAGGCTTGCTGTCACATTGGTATAATAACGGTCAGAAAAATGTTGTTAAATGGGCGAATTCCTTTTCTAGCGAATACACGCTTAAATGTGGTGTGAGTCAGGGTGGACTGAGTTCTTCTAGACTTTTCAACATATATGTGAATCAGCTGATCGGTGAGATAGGAGCACAAATATTGACTGTCGAATAGACAATGTTAGTATTAATAATGTCAGTTATGCTGACGACATGGTGCTGCTGAGCCCATCGATCAGTGGTGTGAGAAGGATACTGAATGTGTGTGAAAGTTATGCCGTGAGCCATGGATAAGGTACAATGAAAAGAAGAGTGAGTTTCTTGTTTTTAAATATAACCGCTCACGCGATACATGCAGCCGTAGACGCATACCACACCTAGAGTGCCGGTGATGATTTTATACCGATTTATCGGATATCGAAGTTATAACAGGTAAAAGAACTAATATTAATTGCTATTTCGGTAACTACTCTAGCAAACCATGAAGTTTTTAATGCCTGGATCTGTCATTTAAAAAAATAAACAACTTCAAAAATACGTCACGACAATCGTGTGTGTTATTGTTTGGGCTGGTGATTTCGGTGTTTATTTATTGAAAAGATGCCGTAAGTAAGCGTTTTTTAAGTTTACCCTGAATATAAATGTTTATAAACTATACTTTAAGGAGTAATTTCATGGTAAACGTTAGAACCACTCAAACGGAATATTATCATATTTACCCAAGTACACCAAAAATTTCATTAGTGCTTTTTAAGTGCAGGATTTGCGGTGTATTACTGCATTTTATTTGAGATGTTTTTGTTGTAGTACGGAGGGTATTTATTTAGCAATGCAGAATAATATTTTTTATTTTTAAAAACTTGTATTTAAACTGAATCCTTCTCTAATTTGCGAAACCAAATAGCCGCCATTTTGCGGTAGGATGAGCGCATCGCGTGAGCGGATAAAGACCTAAATAATATTCCACCGCTTCTTCTAAATGGTGTACCCTTGACTCGTGTCGCTCGGTTTAAGTACCTAGGACACATTATTAGTGAAAATCTTGGAGATGATTATGATGTTCAGAGGGAGCGCAGGGCGTTGTCGGTACGCGGTAACATGTTGGCACAGAGGTTTCCAATGTGCTCTGTAAATGTAAAAATAACTCTTCAGAGCTTACTGCCAGAATTTTTATACAGGTGCGCTGTGGACCAATTTCACACAGCGAGCGTATAACGCCTTACGTGTAACGTACAATAACATCTTTTGGGTTCTGTTGAGGCTTCCTCGCTTTTGCAGCGCCTCTGGCATATTTGCGGATGCATGTGTTGGTGAGTTTTACGCAATCATGCGCAAAAAAAGTGCGTCACAGATGTTTGCGATTGCGTGGGAGCACCAATGGTATCCTAAAGATGATATCAGGAAGAATGGACTCTGCAGTTTTGCGTAGGTTCACCGAGTTGCACGTGAACTTATAATAATGTATTTATAATAAAAATGTAATTGTAATTGCTCTTCTTGTTTCTACTAACTTAGCTTGTAAGATTGTTACTAACAAATAAGGACTAATTGGTCTGAAAATAAATGAATTTGAATTTGAAATTATTCATAAAAACTAGACTATTTATACAAATTCTATTACATGTGTGCGTGTATATCTACAATATAATTTTTAAATGTAACACAAAGGAAACGTCTACACAGCAGGCTGGTCTTGCGTATTGTTATTCGGTCATGTCACGTGTACGTGAACAATATGCATGCCTCCGGAGTTCCGTAATTATTCACTTACAACCATTGACAATACTTCCTGGAATCTTATATTTTTTAATTTTAGTGAAGCGACGTGCTCCTTAGCGCCGATATTTATCGAGCAAACGGATAATGTAAGGAAGATTATTCGAGTTGATAAATTTTGATATCTGTCTAATAAATTATAATGAATTGAAATAAATTGTAAATAAATAGAATAAATTCTTATTGTTTATTATAATGAATCGTCGGATTCTTTTCCAGATGAACGGGAATCATCACGTGAATCCTCATTAATATTAATTATTAATTCTTGAGTACACATTGTCAAACGCAACATCACGATCCCAATCGGATAATATCTTCTTTTTTGAACCCGCTCACATTCACTATTAAAACTTCTTCATAAATGAAATCGATTGTTGTAAAAACTCGAATCGGAAACGCATTAGGACATCACTTATTAATAAATTAAATTTTTATTGAATTGATATTCAATTATTTTTTGTGAAATTACTCCACTAGTTTGATATAATTATTAATACAAAGATCGAACACTCAGAAAAAACACTCAGAAAAAATTCCTTCTATCCGGTCGGATTCGAACCGACGTCTTCTTGCATACCGTGTCAGACGCTATACCAACTAAGCCACGGAACGAAACAACGGACCTCACGAATTTTTCTATGTGCTTGCGTCGTGTCTTTGTACTTGGTCTTTCAACGACTTTTTAGTCGTAGCGCCATCTATGAGAAATCTTTAAAAGACACGACTATGACTTCTTTTTATTTTCCCGATAATTCGGAACGGTTGCACGCTCCATAGTCACGGGTTGACTGCTTTAATAGTGCTCAAATAAATGGTTGGATGGAGTATAAGCGTACAAATGCACAGGCAAATGTCAGGCCAAAAAGTTTCTTCATCTCAGAAATAATAGTGAAATATTTTAAAACAAGTATTTTTGACGCTGCTAGCATCAACGAACAATATTGATAAGTCGCACACACACATCACACAAACACACCGGGCGCTTGTCGACGTCGGAACTATGGCAAATTTTCAGTTGTTCCCGGTAGTCTTACCCAGTAGTCTTACCAGTAGTACTACTGGGAGTTTTCATCCCAATAAACTTACTAGTAAGATTACACGGAACTTTGTTCCTAGTAGACTTACCAGTAAAACAAAACAATATTATAATGTAGACCTGAGAAGTTGTTATTATGACCACACAATGACATATTATAAAACATTTTCCTTGACATCTTGTCACATAATATCCATCAAAAGGCTCAAATTATTTTGAAATATTCTACTCAAAAATGTGTGATATAAATATAATAAAAAGGAGACGAGGTGAAGTGTTACTATTAAATGGTTACCAGTATTACAAATTAAAGAATTACAAAGATGGAGGAATTATATGGCGATGTGCTCTATATCGTAAAAGCAAATGCGTGGGATCGGTTACTATAATTAATAGTATTGTGTCCAAAGCGGTTTCTCATTTACCAACATGTTCCCCTGATTATGCCCAAAATGAAATAGACTTAAAATTAGATGACTGTAAAAAACAAGCAAGTGCATCAGATACAGTGTCTGTACCCAAGATCTATAGTTCTCCGCTGTTCTTATTTCATTCACTAATTTTCGACGCGAGTGGTGGTTCCCCGCACCTCACCACATAAATTGTAAATGTAAATACGTCACCTTAAGAGGTGGCTCGCCTTTAAAGTAACATCCTCTATAGTCAACTTAATTCAGCCTCCGATAGGGGAGGAATTCCAAGAAGAAAAAGAAGATCATTCAACTTAAATAAAATTGTACAAGATTAAGAATAGATCGATAATTTTTAAATAATAGTATTAGACAACAACACATACTTTGTTCTGATCCCAAAGTAAGTAACGAAAGCACTTGTGGAAATCGGAAATAACGACAGTATCACAAACACCCAGACACGAGACAATGCAGAAAAGATAGATTTCTAGATTGACCCGGTCGGGGATCGAACCCAGGATCTCAGAGATGGCGACACCATGGTGTGCCCGCCATTCGACTAGGAGTCAATTTAAAGGTTCTACTAGCGAATCCAACAACAAAGCACAAAAGAAATTTCTTCTCCGTTATAAACTCAACAAAATGCTTTCAACTGGCTGTCTGTCTATATGGGAAGTTGATTAGGTTATTCGGGTCTAGTACAAAGGAACAAAAAGAAGTTATTTGTTTTATACAAAGGAACAAAGAAAACTTTATTCTCTAGGTGGAAATGTCAAAAGTCCTACCGGAAGTGAACGTCCCAACGCGGCTGTGTGACACAGCGTTTTTTATTGCAAATGATATTTTAAACTAGACTAGGACGCGTCGGCTTTTCCCGTCAAAATTACATCAAATAGAAATTATAGCAAAAGCTAAGTTTATCGTTAACTCAACTGTTTTTTATATTATCTCATGTGCCCGTAATTTCACCAGCACCCTTACCCTTCAAAACCGGAACGCGAAATTGCTCACATTACTTCTTGTCGCCAGAAATAGATGAGATGCCAACAGTTCCCTGGACGAACTGTTTCACCAGAAGTTCTAATTCTACTAAACCATGTGTCATACCAAGGGTGCGAATTGAGAAGTAACCTTTTTCCTTTTACTAAATAATTGTAATAGTTATAAAATAATTGTAATATTTACAAAATAATTATAATATTTAAAAAATTATTGAAATACTTACAAAATCATAACCAACAGGTACAGTCGTATACGGCACTGGTTGCCAATTTATATTTAGACTCCAATTGTCTGTGCTAGAAGGGTATACAGCCGACATGGTGGTAAGACATGTCATTTGACTACACTCCAAGTCAGTTGACCGAAGGTAGGAGGCTGTTGTAACGACTGTGTTTGTATTTGCCGAGTCTGTAGGCTCTTTATTTCTTCTATTTTAGAATTTCAAAAGGGTACAATTTTCTTCTTTAAAAACATAGTCCTACAAAGCTGTACATAAAAGTTTTATACAATCCGCCCGACTTTGCTGGCTAGGATATGTGGGAAAAAAAGAGGATCGAGTATCCAAAAGAGCGTATTTCGGGCAACCTAAAGGTCATCGTCCAGTGGGCCGTC
Source organism: Hyposmocoma kahamanoa (assembly GCF_003589595.1). Classification (NCBI taxonomy): domain Eukaryota; kingdom Metazoa; phylum Arthropoda; class Insecta; order Lepidoptera; family Cosmopterigidae; genus Hyposmocoma; species Hyposmocoma kahamanoa. Next base: position 945,643 of record NW_020653561.1, on the reverse strand, counting down.
TGAGATATTGATGGAAAGATGAATTCACAAAACACCTGAACGAGCTGAATAGTCGAAACTGGCACAAGACCGAAAGAAGTGGTGTACTTTGTTGTCGGAGGTCACTTTGGATCGCCGAGCCAGTGAAGTATCAAATTAAATTTCACACATACTTAAATTCTGAAAAACTCTAAGCCCGAATTGGAAGCAAAGGCCTCTGCTAGAGCAGTGGCACGAGCAGGCTACCAGGACTTTTTCAATTCTAGAATTCAATGCTTTTGAATATTCGTTAGATATTGAAACTGCTTCTTTAAAAAAAAATATTTAGAACAGACGACTCTTCGATAGGGAAGAAAATTCTACATTTAATTTCACATTTAGGGTTGAAACACGAATACCGCTAACGAGCATGGTCTAATTAAAAGAGTTACTAATTAAAATTTAGTACCGCTAGCGCTTTTTGTGAAACAATTCTTCCCCGGAAATACTGCCACCACCATACTTAAGTATTTCTGTTGCTAAGCAGTCAAGTGAGTATTATTGGGGTCCTGTTTTTGTGGGGTCGGAATTTTAAGCAGCGATGCAAGCGCGCGACTGCACCGATACAATCGTCTCCGTCCGTCCGACATCCGTCCGAAACAATTGCTGCCAAATAAACAATACTTGACCAAATGAAAAAACGCGTGATGCGAATGAAGCTTCACACTTGTTACCTGTATTTTAATTTTGTCGAATATTACTTATTTGACAGTAATTGATTCGGACGGATGTCGAACGGAGATCGCGAGTAGACGAGACGAGAGGAATTTTGTGAGTTGTGAGTTGTGTTTTTTTTGCGCTCGACCGAAATTCGGTTGGAGCGCCAGATGAACGTAATTTATTCAGTTGCTTTTTTAAGCGTTTATACGGGGCGTTTGTGTCGTAATAGTGCAATGGATCCATTAAAAATAGTATTGCTAAAAATAGTAGTGCTCATTTATGAAGCATTACAAGACGATGTTCGAAAAAGAAAAAGAAGCCAACATCCACTCAACGTGAAACGATTAAAGTGTGGGCAGTTTCATTTATTATATACAAGTTTACGTGAACATCCAGAGATAACATCAATTTGTTAAGTACTACCACATGACAATAAATGTTTTTCAAGAATGATTAAGCCTAGTAAAAATATATACGCGATACAAATATACTCGATTTAAATCTGAAAATATAGTTTCATTTCCTATGTGTAACAATCGCGAAAGCCTAAGAACTCGATAGACACCTTACATGTCAAAATCCATCCAGCCGTTTTTTTATTAATAATTTTGGCTTGGATACAAGTCCTTTGAGCCATGCCTTCGTTTAATTATGTTTCTATAAATATGGCCGCCACAAAGAAGATAGGCAATTTGAGGCGGCGTGCTTGGATTGACTCGGGATTCCTTAGAATGGGCCGATATGGGTGTTTTAATTCGAGATTCGTATAATTTCGCGTTTTAATCTTCGATTAAGGCACAATAGCACTATCCTATTCCACTTTAAACTAGATTTCACAAAATAATTAAAAGTCAAAATAAAAACGACACTTTTCCCTCCAAAAGGCCCAGAGCGAAACTCCCATCCAGCCGTTTAGGCTGTAAAGCGTGACACAGAAATGAATGGACATGCACACATGAAAAAAGTAACCGTCCTTCTGACGCAGCCGGGTAAAGAAGATATATGGCGAAACTCCGAACTAACCTTAATTAATTGCCCATATCGAATTTGCTGCATTACTTTCAGAGCTTGTTCACGTTCGTTTGGTGCAGTATATAACAACGTGTACGCAATAGGCGTCCTATGTCCATGTCTGTGTGCCTGTTCCGTAAAAAAAATTGTCTTACAAATAATTAACCGACTTCAAAAAAAGGAGGAGGTTTTCAATTCGACTGTATTGTTTTTTTGTGCGTGTATATTACGCGCTTAATCCAATATTTGTGAACCAATGTCAATGTTATTTTTAGAGAACCGTATTCGACGGTTTTACTACCTCAGTATGGTTGTAGTCGCATTCAAATTCGAAGAAGATATTTCACCTCTACGAGTGGCAAATTAGGGAATAAATCCGGTGACGGGACGGGCTGGGAAGTCGTGCACCTGATGGTAAGCTACACTCCTGTCCATAATAGTCACAGTGCCACTCAGAGCTTTAAATCACAAAGATCTGAGGGGCACTGCCACTGCGCCCGTTACCCTGAGACATAAGTTGACAAGTCCCATGTGCCTGTTATTTCACCAGCACCCGTACCTCTTAAAAACCGGAATACAGTAATATTTTGGCGGCAGAAATAAATAAGGCGACAGTACTACCGTGGACGAACTCTTACACATGGATTCTGGAGGACTCTACTGTTACTAAAACTACTTGGGTAATAATTCCAATAAAAATAATAGTTATAATAAAATGATCTGACAGTGCACAATAGCCACCTTGTGTTTGGGTTCAAATGAAGACTTTCATTTTCGACGTTTCCGAGGCCGATTACCGGACACCCAAGTTGTGTCACACATCGCAAGCCGTAGGGTAAAACCGGGTTAGATGCCCCATTTTTTTGAAAGGGTCTCCTTGTCTTGTCCTTTGCCCCGGCCTATACCGCGAAAAATCGAGGCGATTATCCTATTCGATATGAACAGATGCCCTTTTATTATTAAACTAAGCTATATACAAAAGAGCGATTATTGACGCCTAGGTGCGCATTTAATGAACCAGTGTATAGTTATAATAAAAATAAAACGGAATTTACTATAACTTACAAAGTTATGCGACAGTTAATACTTGCGTCTGAAATTTTGAACCGTTTGTCGTGTTCGTCGCGAAGTAAAACGTATGCACAAGCTAAACGCGTCTATTCCACACGAAGCCCTGCCGGAACTTTGATGAGTGGTGTCTGTACTCTTTATTTAAACTAATTATTCTTTGTTGCGATTTGTGGAAGTTAGGTTTTTTGAAAACGAGGCACCTGTTCCACTGCGGTATCTATCCCGGTTTTACCCTATGTGAAAATAAATAAATAAATAGTGCTTTTTTACAATGTTATTATATTCTACGTACGTTAGTGCTTAAGGTATTTATTGTCAGAGAATAAAAAAGTAACGAATGAGTAGACACTCTCCGCCCCTCCCTAGCTTTAAATGTCGTACCACGCCCCGTACATTGACGGTCACATTGACTGAATGACAACAAGTCTGTAGGCGAGCCGTTTTCGCGCTAAGACGGCTTGGATATTTGAATATAGTTTTCTTTTATTCATTACGAAACTTGTACGTTTATTAATATATACTGTCACTGTTTATAACGGTCGTGCTGTGTATGGCTGTTTATCATCATATAAACTTATAAAGAGGGCGTATCTTTCGTTTTCCGAAAGACGAAACGAGATAAGTAACAAAAACTTATGCCTGAGAGTCATTCAGTTATTGTTTTCTTCATTTAAATATTTATATTAGTGCAGAGTAATATGTAATACATATTTATTATATCAATATAATGAGATGTCATAAGTTCGTGAACTAGTAGACAAGGGTGCTGGAATTTTCAATTTGTTTGCCGGTAAATATTTATTGAATATAATTACTAACTAAGTAATGATGAAAATGGACACGTAATTTCAAATACCTTTGATACCTTATTTGAGAGTACCTGTCCAAAATATAACATTTTAGGTGCATTCTAGGTATTAACCTTCAGTATTATTCTAGTTATTGAATTAATGGAAAATATAATATTATATTGATAATAAAATATATAATATAATATAATATAAATATAATATAATATAATATAAGTATAATATAATATAATATTATCTAATGAATATGTGTAATTATTAGGATTATTTTAATATAATTATATATAACAGATTCGATTAGAATTTTGGCTATGTTGCCGCTCTCCCCACGTAATAGCACGTGTAAGTAATAGGTAACCCTACCACTTCACGCACACATTTGCGCGTGTGCAGATAGCTTTAGGTAAATTTGCTGTATGTAGTAGTAGTAGGTAAATAACTTTCGACCGTTGTATGGAGTTGTATGGGACATGTTGCCTGAATTAAATAAATTAATTAAAAAACAACGCTCAGCATTAACGCAAAAATCAACTCTGTGCCATTGTCAACTTCAGTGTTGTCTTTTTTCAATAACGTGACGCTGTCTAAACTCATGTTGATTAGCAGGATCATGAGAACGACGTATAACCCCATTGCTATTGCAATTCTGTTTAATGACAAAAGTTTTAACTGCAATGAGAAATTACACAATTAAGTAAATAGTGCTTGGTTCGGGTTACAACCCTTTCACGCCCGAAATCGAGGTCAAAAGCTATTTACAACGAAATACTTGTAAATAACTTCTATATTCTATTGTAGTCGTATTCTATTGTTTTCTGATCTAGACAATTTGATTTGCCTTTCTATTGAATCGATTCGCTTGAAAGTCGCATGGAAATAAATCGATATACAATATTGTTAGTTCGTGTGCATTTGAATCGATCTTCATAAAAATTGAATCGTATTGTGCATCCTTGGTAGTGAGAATCCATAGGATGGCAAGATGAATATTGTATGGAGTTACCTCTTTTTGTTCTAAAAAAGATTTTTTACGTCGAAATGTGTAATAGTAGTTCGCCGTTTGTGTCCACAATTGTTGGTAGAAATGGGTTAAAAAATCTTGGGCGGGTTGAATGGGTTTTCAACCCGCCCGAGTTTTTACCCACTGCCCACCTCTTTTGTTGTAGGTGATATTGTTTTAAATTAGTGTTAAGTAATGTGGGATAAACACACATAAATATGCACATACGCACGCACACACTCATACAACTCGCGGACTCGGACCCGGACTCGGACCCGGACCCGGACCCGGATACGGACACGCTCGCGCATAAAAAGGGGTAGAGAGAGAGAGAGAGAGAAAGAGACACGTTCTATGTTGTTCTTGATAACGATGTTGTATCTACTTATTATTAGTATATAGGCGAATGCGTAGCGTACCTTATTGGGTGAAGATTAAGTAGTGTGAGCCCTAATTCGTAAAACAGTACCTAACTTTGTGAACTAAGGTGGCGGCAGACGAATGAAGCTCGGATTATCACGGCCTTTTATTGTTCCGAAGGGACGCCCCTCAGAAGTATTTACAGACACGGTAAACTTAATCAGACCTTAAAACCGGATTGGATACACAAATTGAATTACTTAGGTACTTTGTTATTAAATAGTGCCTATTTAGATAAAAAAAATATTACATTTTTTATATAATCATTCATTTCAAAACCATGAGTTTGCCGATGAAGGAAAACGTCGTGATGAAATCTGTACGTCGAAGAAGGTTCGACGGACGAATAAATGGGTTGACGATGAGTATGAATTTGTCATTAAAGCGGAGGTCGAAGGTTACAATCACTATGGCAGCATGTACCTATAACGTTACATGTGCGTATGTACTGTAGTCTAGGCTCTACTCTATGAATAGAACCACTGGCTGAGTGAATATAGTTTTGTATTTAGAATGTGTTTGAAAAAATGAAATAAAAAGAATTTAGGAGTTCGAGATGTAACCTCAATGAGTGAAAATGTAAAACGTACAATACATATTAAGTTTTGAAGTTAATCCCCGTTTATATTTATAAAAGTACCTCTCGCAACGCAACACGAGGTACGCCCAAGCTTACAAATGGTGGAGTTCGCCTTACAAATGGTAGAGTTCGCCGGCTTACAAAAAGTGGAAGGAAGTCTACAACGGAAGAGATATAATATAACTCAAGCCTACAAATGGTGCACGCAAGCTTACGAATGATGGAAAAATTCCAATGAAGAAAAATCTGTCGTGAAAAATTTTTATATGTTTTTACGAAAAAAACCACCAGGAAAGCGTACATAAGGTCGTAATTTATATTTTTATATTTAATATTCTTTTATAATTGATACCAGTGGAAAGTGCAAGAAGAGAATATGTATGGTGTACAGCTTGGACGTAGCTCGTGTTGCGTAGCGAGAGGTACTTTTGTAAATATAAACTGGGATAATCTTCAAAACTTTCTTTATTGTACTATTTTATATATTTTCTGCCTTGGGTTACATTACAAACTATCAAGATGTTCTATTCTTTCTTTAAACAAACAAGA
>NW_020653561.1:860795-934525 GCF_003589595.1 Hyposmocoma kahamanoa | reverse complement strand
TGTATTTATATCGTGTTCTTAGGTTGTCGTAGTTATGTCTGATTAATGATAAACATAACTAACGTTATAACTTGTAACTATGGTTCAATGGAAAAAAAATATAAGTATTCGATTTAGATCAAAAAATTCGATTTAGACAAAAGTTTCGTTACCGGTATTACGTTTATGTTATTTCGTTGTTTCTTTTTCCATTAATTAAAAAAAAAAATAACAGCCTGTTACAACTAAAATGTACTTAATGCTGAATTACAGATTTTTGCGGATTACATAAATAATTTAGTCGTAATAATAATAATAATAAAAATAATTAATACACTCAACAGCCCTGTGTTGCGGGTGCCATGGATACACAGATAGACAACCACAAATTACACCTAAACTCACGAGAGAAATGAATGTCGACCATACAAATATTTCTCCCTGCCCGGGAATCGAACCTGGGACCTCTGTGTGGCAGTCCGACATGGAAACCATCCGTTAATAAACAGATTACTTCCGGAAAAGTAGTTTCATTTCCTATATTATAGTGTAGTTAAAATTAACAAGGCACTTACCCTGAACATAATTAAGTTAAGCGAACATGTTTTTTATATTCTTACTTTAGTATTGAGTTTATTACTTTTTCTCAATATAAATTAGTATCAATTGAAATAAGAACACTTTGTTGCAGCAGGGAATGAAATAAAAACTCAGACACAAAAAAAACTATCACAAAATAGCAATGCCTCATTGCTATACTGCACACGTAAATAAAAGAATCCGATGACATGTCATTGCCCTCCGCTAAATTGACTTAGTGTATTTTATACTTAGACTGTTTAAACCAAAGGACATGTTATATTGACATATATAAATCAGAAGTTATATGTATATGATGCATTTAGACGTTGAAAACATAAACATTTTATTGTCTTTGTTTAACTACTGCGTGCCGTCGTAAGCCAAAAGAGATACCAACTACATTGATTTATGTCAAATACGAGAATCGAAACTACGTAACGTCATTTTAAATGCCAACTGTCCTCATTTTACCTTTTTTGGAGTACCCTTTGACATCTGTATCGGCTGTCAAAGGGAAGTACATCAAATGTCAAAACCAATGTTTGGCCAAATGTTTTACTGAATTATTCGCATGAATTGTAATAAATTTGGACAAAAATATTGACAGTGAGAACAATTAAGTATTAATTAAAAAGCGTCGCTGCGGCATTAAGGGATGCGGCAGTAGAAAAGGCGGAAATCAACTGAATGTTACATTACACCGACTAAAATGTATTATTTTTTGGTCTATAAATCATACAATAGCCCAAATATCTCATGTAATTAGACTCATTTAAGAAGTTTATTCATAAGTCTTGCCGAATTTTGCTTTGGTTACCTTAGATAGCCTGTTTGTCAGTATATTTTGAAGATTGTTGATAACGATTATTTTGAGATAGTGTTGTTCTTGTAAGCTGACATATTATCGATATTCTGTTATTAAAACAATGCACTACGAGGTTTTTATTTTTTTCATTATCATTATTTTTATTTTTGAAGTAAAAAATTATATGGAAGTTTTAGATTCACGTAAATCAAAATCACAGATATACCAATACAAAAGAGCTTAAACTATTTGGAAACTTAAAAAAAAATCTAATATCAGTCTTGAGATTGGAAATGCATAGAGATCTCCTGATCGACATTATTTTTCGTAATATGTGAGCATTTATAAATGTAAAATAATAAATTCAAAATCTCATATCTGTCATCCCGGATATTCGAATATGACAATGAATATTGATCTACTTTAATTAGAATAAGAATAAGAATAAGAATAAGAATTAAACATTTTAATACTTCGATTACAGTAAAGTACACAAATTACAAACTTAACAAAAAACAGTTTCAACATTCAAGCCATACATTTGTGACATCGATATTGACTTATCGATGATTATGGTACAACACTAAAGAAATGCGCCATTTGTGGTGGACATTTTTGGTTTAGGTAGGGACATTTATTCCATAGATAGGGGAGCTCCTTTCCTTTATTTTTTTTCCATCTGAGATTTTATACTGAATGTCATTTTACTATTTTTTTTTCAATCTACCTTCGATTATCATTGATAACTTAATTTGATTTTAGAATGTGTTTTTTTTATTTAGTAAACAAGACGGACCACGAGAAAAGACGAAAAGTTTATTAGTACCTCCTTGTGAAAGAGTTCGTCCTGCAAAGTACTGCCACCTTACCTATTTTTGCCGCCAAACAGTACGCATGACTGAGCATTACTGCATTTAGTGTGTTGGTAAACTTGATAAAACAGATACATGACACTTTTTTGTCTCAGGTTGAGAGGCAGTGCCTCTCCGATGCTTGTGATTTAAGCACTGAGTGGCACTGCAACTTTTATGAACAGGCGTGTCCCTTACCACCAGGCGCACGAATTGTTCGTTCCACAACTAGGGATCATAAAAAAAAAAGAAAAATAGTGTGTGTGACACAGTGTCTATCATTATTGATGACTTCGGTGCCATACAGTCATCGAGTATATAACCAGAAATAGAGACGAAATAAGGGCCATCCATCCCTGGCAACCCATCAGGAAAACTTATGTTACTTTTAAATATCAACTCTCGTTTGCACTGAAATCACAAATTAGAAAGCTGAAATAGTACAATGCCAACAACTGACCTGTGTGTACGTCTCCGTATATTCCAAAAATATTCTCTATTTGTTTTAATAAAGATATATCTCTAACTATGGGGGGCTGTTCCATTCGGGGGAAAAACAGCAAAACATCTAATTACAAAATAAACGGAATCACATTACATCGTAATTAAATTATAAACTTGTAATTTTTTAATTTTCGTTCAATTTGGCAAAGCTCATGTTAAACTGGTCAATTTGAAGTAAAACAATTGACGACGTCCGTCAAATGTTTAGTAAAACAATTGACGACGCCCGTCAATTGTTTCGAATTCAGGCTGGCCAATCGGCAGAAAAGCGCAGTTGTCACAGTAATGATATGCCAGAATAGTTTTCAAACAAATTAAATGACATTTCGTGTGTATTTCTGATTATATACTCGATGCCATTGACTTACAATTATATGGACGTCGCCGTCGGGTCCGCGCTAAAAAGTGTCGGAACTTATAGGGCGTTAAAATCGTATACAGAGCGTCATTCACGCTAGAGTCTAGAGTCTTCGTTTGTTCGACTGACAGCGAAGCAAGCAAAATTAGACAGTACTGCCACATGACATTACAATTTAAATTCAACGTTTTAGCTTTTTCATATTTCTTGACATGTCACTACGTTTAAATAGGTTGACTTGGGACATTTTTTCATGGTTTTTGTATTAGACCCGTCGTCCATTTATTTGTAAGTCAATGCTCGATGCCCACGGTTTATATCTTTTGATGAGGATGTTCCCGGTCTTTTTGTGAAATTACTCCACTAGTTTGTTATAATTATTAATAGGTACAAAGGTCACCCGCTGTTACCTCTAAAACCTGACTGAATGAAGAAAATCTTTCATAGTTGTCTCATAGGGCTACGACAAAAATCGTTAAAAACCAAAAACAAAAGGTCTGCAACAAGCACGTACGAAAATTCGTAAGGTCTGGTGAAACGTTTCGTACATCAGTTGAGAAAGTGTTAGCCACGGTATGGTGAAGGCGCTGGTTCGAATCCCGTTTTTTCTAAGTGTTCGATGTTTGTATTACCTAATAGTTATAACAAACTAGTGGAGTAAAAAGGTTCTTTCTGTGGCTCTAGTTGGCATAGCGTCTGGCACGGTAAATATTCAGGGTAAACTTAAAAAACGCTACTTACGGTATGATTTCAATAAATAAACACCGAAATCACTAGCCCAAACAATAACACACACGATTGTCGTGACGTATTTTTGAAGTTGTTTATTTTTTTTAAATGACAGACCCAGGCATTAAAAACTTTATGGTTTGCTAGAGTAGTTACCGAAATAGAAATTAATATTAGTTCTTTTACCTGTTATAACTTTGATATCCGATAAATCGGTATAAAATCATCACCGGCACCTCTAGGTATGGTATGCGTCTACGGCTGCATGTATCGCGTGAGCGGATAACGAACTTTTTTAAAACAAGTTCTGGTCGTGATGTTCCGGGAAGAGCCCCAGAATAAATTCAGTTGCTCTGGTCTATGAGTATAGTACAGGGAATTCCCTATTTTGACCAAGCAATTGGTGTGGTGATCTGGCACATTTGTTATTGTTATTTTTAAATTATTAGTGGTCGGATAATTGTATGTTTGCAATTTGGTTTTTCGCTAATATTATGCTAATGTTAAATGTGGTTTTTGTCAAAACAATCCCGCGACACCGGGATTGATTAAATTATTGATAAAATGTATGGAAAACTGGCAAAGTCTTTATTAGTTGCACAATACATATCATTTTTCTTTGACCCAGACGCTTTCCACTTATTTATAATCATTATATTCATTGACTTACAATTATATGGACGTCGGGTCCGCGCTAAAAAGTGTCCGCACTTGTAAGGCGCTAAAATCGTATACAGAGCGCGACACTCCGCTTTAGTCTTCATTTGTTCTACGGACAGCGCGATACTGCGATGACATTACAATTTAAATTTCGAATAGGTTGACTTGGGACATTTTTTTCGTGGTTTTTGTATTAGACCCGTCGTCCATTTATTTGTAAGACAATGATTATATTACTAAAAGGAAAAACAAATGAAGTAAAATAAAAATATACGGTTGAAATTATTGATGTTGTGTTATTACGTTATGTACTTTTCCTGGCGGAAAGGCAAAGGTCTTTAGAACATGCAGCCCAGTCCTTTTATATATTTTTTAATTTATATTTGGTACTATTTTATTCATCCTCAGTTATTGTGTAGTCAGAACACTTTTTTGTTGCTTATAAATCTATGATATTGAAGTGTTGTGTCTTCACCGCACATCAGTGAAAAAGCGTGTGTATAGAACATCGCATCTAGAATCTACATGGATATCGTTGCCTTTAGGTATAAAAAGCGGTGGTAGTCTAATGGTATGACCCACCGCCTCTCAAGCAGAACCCGTATGTTCGAATCCGGACTTGCACCTTTTCGGAATTTATGCGCGAAATTTCATTTCCGGTGAAGGAAAACATTGTCCGTGTTTCCGAATTCATACAACCCGGGTATCTTTAAGGTACGACTGAATAGGCATCTTCTGGGCAAGCTCGTTCCATCGTAGATCCAATCTTTGCTCCAGAACTGGGTAGTGGTTAAGAGCAAATCCATTTCATAAAAAAAAAATCTTTAATGACACCTGCACATATTTATAAAGCAATTTGTACGAATTTCCTTATTTACAACCCAAGCCCTCCCATTGTGAGAAGTGGCCTGTACCCAACAGTGGGGCCAGTAGAGCTCCTTGTGAAAGAGTTCGAAGGAAGTATTGCCACCTTTCCCAACATCTGACGCCGAATGTGACCATTACTGTGTTCCGGAGGTTCTGGTACTACAGGCACATGAGACTTGTCAACATATGTCTCAAGATGACGGGCGCAGTGGCAATGTCCCTCAGATCTTTGTGGATTTAAAGCTCTGAGTGGCACTGCAACTGTTGTGAACAGGCGTGTATCTTACCATCACGCATACGACTTGTCCGTTCCATCATTTGATATTATAAAAAAGCTTTTGGCTAACTAAATATATGCATAAAAGTATAGAAACATTCAAGTATGGATTTGCGCTCATCCTTTAGTCCGACTCATACCAAATATTGAATAAATGAGAAACAATAATTCAAATAACACATTTTTTATTAAAAAAGGCGTACAATGAACTTAAATTGACAAAAATAGCGCATATTTACAAAAGTCTACAAATATTATTCTGAATATTTACAATACAAAAAAGACAACAATATTTACAAAAGAATTTAGAAACGTCTTATTTTTTAATTAATATTTTATTAAAATAATCTAAGCTGAAATACAAGCCGTGAAGAAAGGAATACCGCTTAAAAAATAATCGTGATTCGCATTATATAAAATAAAAAAGATATGATTTGCACAACTTAACATGTAAAATAAATGTTACAATTGCGTGAGATAAATACAGAGCCGTGGTATATCGAAAGGTTTAATGTTACCGTATAAAAACTATTTCTTCCAAAGTCTGTCGAACTTCCGATCGTTAGTAGAAACGGTGGCTTAAATGGCAACACCTTATAAAGTTAGACAGATTTATTAAAAACAAAGCCTTCCGGTAAAATATCAACGCCACCAACCTGGGGATCGATTTAGAACCTTAAGATAACTCAGTTGTCGGCCGATTTCCATTAATTTTTTACAACACCCGAATTGAACGTTAAACTGTCGTATTTGAAACCGACTCGAAATGACCCGTGTGATTACTCGAATTTCTTGACCAGCAAAAGCAACAAACTTTATTTAGAACACAGTTATCGAATGAAAGTTATAGAACGTCCTATTGCAATCGCCGCAATCCCAATGGAATTACAATTAGCAGTGGTTTTTAAGAAAATTATCACACTTGGAGTTCTGTTTCTTATTATCTTACGCAACTGATAGAAATAAATTACAAAGAACTATTTGGTTCTTTTAACCACTAGAGTCTATGCACACGGTTGTATTTTTAACTGTTATGACGTGTAACGTTTCTCTTTCCATGATTCGATCCAGTGACGCGTTAAACACGATAAAAAAGCTTCGAACAAGCGTTTTATCTTACTATTTTTAAGCAGCTTTCAGTGGCGAGGCGTCTACATAACACGTTTCCCACCGGCTTGCCTAAAACTTTCCACATTTTATTAGTAAGTCACTAAATGTTGTGCTCAATTTTATGTATAGAATAACTTAACCAGTGAAATGTAGTATACTAGTATCTTGAGTGCCAATACATGTTGCATTTAAGTGTCACCAAGACGTCGCTTTTTGTTAAGTTAGATGTTTTTTGCTTTGCTCCGTGTGTGCGACAGCACCACTCTTTTTGAACTGTTTTTATTATATTGTCTTTGTTTCCTTTATTGTCTATTACATGTACTAAAGTCCGATGCTCAACCGTTATTTTTGTCTTAGAAATATTAATATACAGTATTAATACACATAGAAACTACAACTCCTAGGAAGGCCCTGTACTCTAATTCTCTGTCTGTCTCAATTACTGTGAAATAAGTAATAACCGACAAAATTAAAGGAGGCATGATGCGAAAGAAGCTTCACACTTGACATTGTCTTATTACTTATTTGACAGTTATTGTTTCGGACGTAATGTCGGACAGAGAATGAGAGTAGACACCTAACCGAACCCGGGACCCCTCCGTGGCAGACCGGCAAGGTAACTTTTAGGCCAGAGAGGCAGTTAAATAAACAATAAACACAATTGGGTTTTTACCCTCTTCCACATACGTCATCGCGTAAAAAATACGCCGTGTGTATAGTCACCTAAGACTCACAAAATGAACTTTGAGTTCAAGTAAGCAAAGATGGTGAGCTGAGCAATGTTTTCGTATTTACATTATATGAACTTTGCCTACGTTTACACGGCGGAAATTGGTAAGGAGTCAGTGCTTCCCTGGACGAACTCGTTCACAGGAGCTCTCGTAATTTGAAAAGGCGAAATGGGAATGGCCCGTGTAAAGTATATGGTGATCGACCGGTTTCGCGAGCGTGGAATGCACGGCTCGATGCTTAATGACCGTACGAATTTTTATTGTGTTCGGATGTACTAAATAGTTTAATTTTTTCATGAAATACCCACATGTATTATATGTCAATATGGTCTAATTAGGTATATGTATGCTAGAATTAAGTGTGTGAAATAAATATTAAGCGTAAGGATAGAATACGAGCTCACCAGTATTGAGTCAAACCAGCTATGGTTTTTACAATACTGTATGCTTTAGTAATGTCATTGATATGTGTGTTAAATAAATAAATAAATAAAATAAATACTGTTACTAGACAATTACTTGGTAATTTCTTGCTTAAACCATGGATCAATAACTCGATAGCACGGGTAATCTCCTTACTAGAGATCGTAACTCTGAAATGGTCAAAATTCCATCTTACACCTAGATGGCGCTGATCAATAGACTGTAAGTAGTTTATGTTGTGCGAATGGCCGTGGATATCAATCAATTCCTCCTTAATATGAAATATAAGTCAGTTTTTTTCATTCAAATATTGATCATGAGCCAAATTTATTTCTGACTTTGACAAAATTGCATGTCAATAGATGGCATTGTAGGCTACAAACTAATTTATAAATAACGCTCCCTAATAAGGGTAGATGGCGCTAATTCTAAACAAAATAAAAGATCAGCCGGCACTATCTATAAAAATCTGTGCAATAAGCGCCATCTAGTAGATTTGTTTGTTAGTAAGTGGAGTAGCATTGGCAAATTGCAGCTTGTCAATGTAAAAGAAATTAGTTACAAAAATAGCTATTTGGTATTTGTCGTGACATCTGCAGGTCGATTGCACCTTACGATAACTCATTTCTTTTCATTTTTATTCACAATACCCGAAACGAACATCAAACTGTCGTATTCGAAACCGAACCGAAAAGACGTCACATCCGTACGATACGACGAAAGGCTACAAACGTTATTCAGAACACAGCTATCGAATGAAAATTACCGAACATCATATTGTTTACAAAGCAAGAATGTAACATGAAAATCCTTTATTATTTTAAATAAAGTCTGGATTTTGTTCAATTTTATTAATTTATTTCAAAGCCAGACTAATGCATTCCTATATATTTTAGACCTTTAAAGTCTTAAAAATGTATATAAAAGGATTTCATTTTTCTTATAATCTATATTCGCCGATTAAGTCCATAAACATTGTCGAATAACGATATCGTATCCCAATCCGAACGTTTTAACTCGAATGTTCTAAATAGCTCGGAAAGCGCCCTTCGATTCGAGAACGATATCCAATCGAAAGATTCGGTTAAGATATCGATGAGTTCTGAATCGGGATCCTAGTGTACCAATAGGTACTAAATACCCGATTACGCCGTCTTGTATCGTGTTTAGCAATCCTCTTGACTTATTAGGGCATGCTTAAGCTTAGGTAAAGTTCTTTTGTAAATTTGAAAAACTTGCATAGTTTTCCATTTTTGCTTAGTCCAAATCAAAGGTCTTTTTATATATTCCAGCCTGCAATACCTAAGTTCCAAATCCCCATATGAAAAAAATATTTAATAAGTTGTATACATTTCACAACCACTAATTGTCAAATGCATCCAAATACATTAGATTCCAACGTATTATTATAAACTAAAAATATTTTCATAACAAATGAAAAGTAAATTAAAAAATTAGGGACATTAAATGCATATAAAAGTAGCCTAGGGTTTGTACCTACTGCATATTTTAAGTTCTGAACGTGGTTATACATACTCGATTACGAAAATTATAGTTACTGATTACATAGTCTCTAGGTTTCACGTGAAAATTAAAAAAGAAACACGATAAAAATTGTAAGTGTACTTGACTATAACCACACACATTTCTGTCACCAATGAGTGTTACTGGGTTCCACTTTTAAAGAGCAAGAGTGCTGGTGTATAATTTGGTCGAGCCATACTCGAGTATGACTCGACCAAATTATAAGAAGCATGATACGACTGAAGCTTCATACTTAAACATTGTTGTTTGATTTGGTCGAATGTTTCTTATCTGACAGTAATTGTTTCGGACTTATGTTGGACGGTGAATGAGAGCCCCCTGATCATCTTTATATGTCATCGTGTCGGATGCAATGGCATCGTTCTTCCTTTGCGATGTAAAGCTCTGAGTATCACTGCATGTCGCGTATTCACCATTTTTTGAATACCATTTGATTTTTATGATTATTAGAAAACCATTGAAAATAGAGCGGCGAAAGAGATAAAAGATGATAGAAGCCAACATTGGAAGAGGACAACTATGAAAGACATTGTTAGCTCAAGTAATAGATCATAAAGAAATAAAGGAAAAGAAGATCAAATGAAAAAGAAGAATAATAAAGATGAAGAATACGAGGGCGCCAGCTCAAATCGAGAACGTCGAAATCGAACGATATACATACATGTACGTAAGTATTTTTTATGAAACCATTCATCAATCTCATTTGTTTAACAGTTTAAGAAATTCTGACGATTGCTTTCTGCGGTTTATACAATTGGCTGTCTTCGGAATCATCTCTAAATATATACATAATAAGCAATAAATCCGATTTAGTGTCCCTAATTACAGATTTAATATGGATAACATATAATATACATACTTTCTCTTTAATTCACAACTTCACCTCTAATAAAAGGTCTGTACAACAGCTTCCTTTACGTAACACAATCACACAACAATGGGATGACTATGTTTTGATACTCGCCATCGTATGACATCGACTTTGTTAAAAGATCTAATAATGTTTTTCTCAATTATCTTAAAACAGTTTTAAATTTCAAGTTAAAATAATGTTTTAGATATAATTTTGCACTAAGAATTTACCGACTTCTTTGATTCCATAAGGATTTTATTTCCAAAATTACAAGACAAAACTTTGACTTTGATATTGTAATTTTTACGCCGTCATCACTTTAAATGTGAAAGTTTAGCTTGTCAAATGAAATTTTCCAATAAGTCTTCTGCTTAATCATTACGACAGGTATCAAGAATCATCCCTAATAATTTCCTTATCGCAGCCAATCCTATTGTTTTGCTTATTTTAAGAGGCAGTGTAGATAATACATACAGCTGAAATTTTATCATTCAGCAAGGAAAACATCTAAATAAGTTATTGATGATTACATTGAACTACATGACGTCAGACAAAATAAAAATATTCATGCAAATGCAACATAATCTATACTATTTTATTCAACATAGCAGAAAGTAAGAAGCGAAGAATAGAATTGTAAAATTAAAGATCCGTAGGATTGGCTGTGAGACCGAAAATCCTAAATATCTTATGCTATTTTATCCGAAATATTGTGGTCCGTGATAAAAGTGGTCTGCTTTTCGATCGATGGCAACGAGGTTTGCAGTTTTCGCAGGGGTACCGTGGTGGTATACCCACTTCTTGCCTCCAGAAGTACCGCCTTTCTGAAATTTGGCTTTTCCATGCGCACCGTGACTGTCATGACCAACGGCTGATTTGTGTCCCTGTGAACAAAACATGCAAAAATATATCGTTTAATCCTTTACTATCACCATATATCTACAGTCACTAGGTTGTGCTAGAATAGAACAAAGCAACGACATTTATCTATAAATAATCGCTGCGACTAAAAGCCGCATCTCAGACTTCTGAGTCTGCGCCTGCAGATTCGATGCCGAATATTCCATGCAGTGCAATGCAACTAATTGACCATGTCTGTTTACTTTACAAAAATATGAATGATTTACTAAGCATTACATTGGAGTATAACCCCCGATCTCACATAGTTTCCAATCAACTTTGTTATTTAATTGTTTTAGTTGAGTCTACGCTATTAGAGACATTGCTGTTGCAATCTTTGGTGCATATTTCCATATGGTGCAAAATATTTATGATCACTGCCCAGCGACACCACAAAACGGAAAAGAATAGACCTGCTTGAATTTGATTTGAATAAACAAAGAATTGCCACTAGAACAGTTAAGCAAGGCAGTGATTATAAAATCCATTCGATTTGTGTTTTTGGATCGAATCTTTCTGATGCCACATCGTAATCAGTCCTATAATGAGCACTATTCCTTTAACATGATCATGATGATCGCACGAAATCAATCAAACTTTGTACAGTAAAGTAATTATAGGAATTTAGAATATTGTTACCTTTTGAACGTGGACATGGCCTCCCTTCTCGAAATGACCGGCGTCTCCTTTGGCGCGATCGTGATGTCCCGCGTGCAGCTTGCTATTCTTGAAGTGACCGCCCTGCAAGTTATGAAGTAATATTTGTATTACTAGACAAGTTGTTACTTCTATAGCAACTAGTATCTACAAACACAGGAATAAAACAAAAATTGCGCCTGACTTTGTAATTAATATTCATCAGTGGTTACTAAGAGACTGCTACCCTACCTATTTCTGCCGCCAAGCAGTAATGCAAGCATTACTGCGTTCTGGTTTTAAAAGGTTTGGGTGCTGGCGAAAACAGGTACATGGGACTTGTCAAATTATGTCTCAGAGTGACGGGTGTAGTGGCAGTGCCGTCCTGTCACTTGGTATAATAATAATAAAATCAAAACTCTAACAATATTGTTGCCGTTTTTGTCTACAGATGCGTAATGGAGCAACTCTGAAACCTAGAAAGCTAGTAAAACCTAATGTGACTACGATGTTCTGACAGGCTCCACGCAGCACTTGCTGGTGTGCCTCCCTTACCCAAATACCTGGATGAGTACCTATACCTTTTCACGACTACAGATAGTACAATCCAGCGTGCTGATTTTGATTCAAATTGGATCGACCCGATCGGGTAGTCTCTAAATCAGATGGGTTTCTGAGCGAGAAGATGATTCCGACAATATCTTTCTAACTTAAATCAATTATTGTTGCGATTAGAAATTTCAAAAGTTTCCGATCGGGAGAGGCAATCAAAATCAAGCTGCTGGCGGCAACAAATTATTAGATAATATTACTTTATAAAATAAAAGAAGCATCTACACTACAAGAGGAATAAAAAGAAGCTGTTTTTCATTTGATCGTTGAAGCATGTATACGAATAAGCAATCCTCTTAACCGTATAATAATCAAATTTGGATTGAAAGCTGAATCAAATTAGAAAACGAATCAAAGACAAAGGGAGGCAATTCAATAATGTAAATGCTGACAGATTATTTGGTCGTTGAATTGTTCTTTATAATTCCACAATGAAGATCAAAATTTGACTTATCACCATTTAAGTAAATGGAACTTATTTGCTCTGCAGTTAAAAACAAACATTCTAAAAATAGCCAGGCCAAAAATAAAAAAAGAACTGGTTTTTCATAAGCTGATGAGCTCTGAATTTGACAGTTGACACCCGAATTAAAGATTATCTGTGAAATCCATGCAAATTACTTCTGGAGTTGGTTTGGGTGTTTCTCAACCGTAGCAAAAGTCGATTTGTGTATTGCCTGACGACTTGTTGCGCAGAAATGACCTTCGACGCTTCACGATTTATTTATTAAATAATGAATTTAACCACGTTTAACTCGTGTCATTTGCTATTTTAGTGGAGAACTACTTCCATCATTGAATGTCCAATATTTCTCAAATAAATTTTGCGTAATGGCTTTTAGTGATTTATGTTTTGGGATCACTATTCGTGGCGTCTCTAATAATATAAATTTACACTTGAAAATGAAAATTACATTTCGTGAGCTACTGCAATCAAATTTGTGTGGAATCTAGTGTCATGTCGTCTTTCCATATATCTCAACTAAAATTCTTTTAATGTAAGTTTTAAACTTAGGAAATGATAATCTTGATATACGACCCGGAATGTATTGTAAAAACGTATACAGTTCCCCGTAAAATAATCGTTTACCTTAGTTAAACCACATCGTGGTTGTACTTTGGACGTAGTTCTAAGGTTAATATTATGGATATTTTTTTTCTTAATTAAATTAAGTATATTTTACGAGCATAAAAATATTTGAGTAAATGTACTGTGATGCTACAGTCATCACAGTACATCAGTCTCCTTAAATATTATAGGACCGAGCTAAAAATATAAAAGAAACAGTGTAGGCTTACCGATGAATGGGCCTGGTCGCTTTGATATCCGCCATGTTTCTCTTCTTCCGCAGAATCCCCATCCTCTTCGAAAAATTCCACTTTTTTTTCGTATTCTTCCTTCTTATGAATATCGTGGCTGCCCTTTGTGGAGTGCCCTTTCGAATGCTTACCCGACTCTTCATACTATTGACATAGGGTATTAGTAAAATATTATAAAATAAACATTGCAACAAAATAGGCATCAACAATTGTCACAAATGCCCTTACTGCTATCTGAAGTATCTATATTTTCTGTAGTAAAATAGTGATGTTTTCGCATATTAAAATAGTCTCGATAATATCAAAGTGCCGTCATTATTTAAAGAATAATTTCTAAATATTATATTTCGATCACATTATCCCGAACACAATCCATTTAACTTTATATACCGTTGGGAAAAGTTAAATTAATTCTATACAGGTAAAGGGTTAGCCAATGGTTGTAGATTCGAATAGAGATCAGTATAATATGAACTCAGGATATTAATATTTGTTAACGGTTCGGGGTGAATTTCTGTTGGTTGTTGTCTTAAATAAATAAACTTATTTAATCCTCGCAACAAACCAAATTCATTTACATTTACGTGTTATGTAAATACTTTTTAGATATATGTATAAAGATAATAATTCAAAATTTTAATAGCTTTAACGAGTTTACTTGGTAACGTTCTGAAAGCAAGTCAGTACAATTGTCGAAGCTTTCTATCAATGCAATAAGAGCGAAATAGACGTTGTAAGTTTCGCTTTGGCTCGGAAGTAGCCACTCGACACAGGCTGGCAACGAATATCGGCTTCCTGCAAATTTCCGAATGCGTCTGCACGACGCAGATGACGGAAGTATGGTAATATAAGATTGGCTCAAGCTAATTCTGCGTAAGTAAGTGTGATCACTCCGTAATAAAACTTAGTAGCAATGATATTCTCCTATATATGAAGTCCTGGGTTCGATCTTCACCTGGCGGCCTGTACATCTGACTCATTTTCAACTTAGCAGTTTAGCTTTCTGTTTCTAATTATCGTTTGCTTTTACATCGACTTAGTTGTATCCTGTGTAATAACATCTAGTCCTGTTCCAACAGTTCGTTTATGAAATGATAACGTATAATGCCACTAATAGGTTTAATATATTTCACAAAATCGGATTTTTAAGCAGTAGTACAGCGTTTTGGCTCTGGACACCATTCACTGTCTAAGCCCCTCCTAAAACTCTCGGTTTCACACACATCATCATCATATTATTGTAGATAATAATCCCACAATCATTACAATGAAATGGTTTTAACGATGCCTTATAGCTTCTTTAATACTTCGGTTCATTTATTTCCTATCACTTTACCGAACTCCCTATTAGATTTCTCACGCGTGATCTTGCATCCTGAAATGGCACTCATGATTTTTTGAGGTAATAACAAGAGAACTCTGAAATGTTTATTATTAGAATAAAAAAGTCTCTTCTAGGTCGAAAATTTAGAATTAAACTTTACCTTTGCATGTTTTTTCCCATGTTCCTCATGATGGTGCGCTCCGTAATGATCGGATGCAACGTGGTGTTCCTTTTCAAATCCTCCTCGGTCGGCGTACGATCCTTGGTGGCTTTCCTTATCATGATGCCCTTTTTGAGCCTTCGTATCCTTGTGCAGACCCTGTCGAGGTTTTTAAAGAGATGCTTTAGACTTGAAGTTTGTTTATTCTACCAGCTCTATACGTTGTGAGTACCTGGATCCATTTGTCCTCTTTCATAGGTATTGAGAAACAGTTTCCCCAAATTACAACTCCCTATGAATAAGAACTATACTGGATTCCAGTGCTGAATTGAAATGTCCACCCCAACGAACTTGGCTTTGGTGCGAGATTTTAACAAAGAATCTATCCATTTGTTTTATTTTTATTTACTTCAGTGAGTAAGACACTTTAAATCCCTCAGAGTCTAAAGTGTGTCACGTCTGATAAAATAACATGAAGGAGTTGTAAGGGCGCGTTCTCAATATGTCATGACGACAGATAATCGTACAGTTTAAAATGTCGTGGCTTGTATATTTAAAAGAAGTTGTTCGCATAGGTATAATACAACACGATTAACTGTCGTTTCGACACAAAATAAGTCTTTTTGACGCTACGTCGACAGACTGTAAAGACAATGGGAAGAGCTAGAACGACAGCCGTCCGACTGACTATAAATAAAACGACGCGGTAAATACGCGGTATCGCAGCTACTATTGTTGTCACGTTTTATTTATCGTCGTCTCATATATGCAAACGACTAGGCGGCGGCTTTACGATCCAGTGGGAAAAGCAAGACATGACTATCGCTCAACGGTAAAAAACAGTCCACGACACAGTCTCGATAAATAGTCGTGGTATGAGAGATAGTCATCCAACAATAAATAAAACGTTACGACATAATGGGAACGCGTCCTTAGAGATCTTCACCATCAATACACACATGCACAATGCACACATCAATACATAAACTTAACATAAACGATCTCGTCTAAAGAGAAAGGTAGATCAAACACACATTTATTACTGATTACATTTATCTACTTATAAAATCTAAAGAAAAGTGACACTGGAACTATCAATTGAGTTCACGGAGCCCGTAATTTTATTTGTACTATAACGAGGAGATCGGTAAAGATCCGCCACCTTAGGATTTTGGTTGTCCGTGAATGTATGTTTACAAAATGGGTTACCTTGACGTGACTAGTACTTGTCACCAACATACAATAGTTCGTTTTCATTTATATTTTCGTAACAGAAAAAACAAATATAATCCCGTTGACATTGATTATTAATACAGATGACAAACGTACAAAATAACCAAACATGTAATATGTGCAGAATTTCTCTATAGTTTTGGACCCAAATATTCTCCAATACATATGAAGAATCATAAGTATTAGAAAATTTGATGTGACTAAGGTTTAAATACACCTTTATATTCGCTAAATGCTTCTTCTATTAATAAAGATGAGGTATTAATAAATGTTTTTGACTTCTGCAGACTTACCAAATTCGTGCTGTCAGCCTAGAAAGTTTTTGTTTATTAAGAGTCGGTACTACCTCAGCCCGAATACAACATTTTCTCGTACTAAATCAGTTCTATTGTTTGGGTCGAGTGGCAGGGACACTGGCTTTATTTCATAATTTATTTTTTTACTAGCGAAATTAAAATAATTTAAAAAAATGCATATGTTACACATAGGAAATGAAGCTATTTTTCCGGATTTAAATCGCGTATATTTTTCAATTAACTCAACCGTGACCATGGGACCTGTAAAGGACCCGAAATGTTGGTTTGTTTACTAATTAACCAATTATAGTTTACAGAGAACACATCGGCGCTATTTTACTTAGCTCTCCAGCTATTCGTTGACCTATACAACGATAAAGACGCGTCTGTTGTTATCACTGTCAGTAAAATCACCGGACGTCACGGACCATGAGAGGCTGCCTTTACTCAGTTACAATAAATATGTCAGATATGAGACAGATGACATATTTTGGATGATTTTTGGGCATCGAGTATATACGTCTCCGTATATTCCAAAAATATTCCGTATTTATTGTAATAAAGATAATATTATTATCTCTAATAATGGCGTGCTGTTCAATTCGGTGGTGTGGGGTAAAAACAGCAAAACATCTAATTAAATACGAAATGTGTAATTTTGTAATTTTCGTCCATTATAGCAAAGCTCAGGTTGACTTTCCGATTTAAAGTGAAACAATTGACGACTCCCGTTGACGACACCCGTCAATTGTTTCGAATTCGGGTTGGGCGATCGGAGCGCAGTTGTCACAGTAGTGATATGTTAGAATAGTTTTCAAACAAATTAAATGACATTTCGTCTCTATTTCTGGTTATAATATACTCGATGTTTTTGTGTATTGCTATTTCTTTCATTAATATTTGCGGTAACTGAAAGGTCATAAGCAGTGAGCCAATTGGCCGACTGATTAAAATCACCGGATTTCGCTGCCTTACAATCGCTAGCGTTATAATTGACTTTTAAACTTTTATAACCTACTATGTTGTGTTTGCCGAAGAACTCGAAGGAA
Organism: Hyposmocoma kahamanoa; assembly: GCF_003589595.1. Classification (NCBI taxonomy): domain Eukaryota; kingdom Metazoa; phylum Arthropoda; class Insecta; order Lepidoptera; family Cosmopterigidae; genus Hyposmocoma; species Hyposmocoma kahamanoa. Next base: position 916,721 of record NW_020653561.1, on the reverse strand, counting down.
AATCACCAAAAATTCATTATTTATACTTAACAATGCATTTGAGCGGTACTAACCATTCTACGTTCTCCCAAAAGACGTTTGCTGTTTAATTGAGAGTTCGATGGTGCCGGGGACATGAATATGCGTTTCTATAAGTCTTTTATTATTAGTCGTCAGTTTAATTGTAATCAAACCTCTTAATTAAACCTTATTTTATAATTTTATCAAGTGAAATATATACACGTTCCTATTTTATCACATTAATTTCAATTCAATCACATTGTAATTTATCACGCATGACATGGTACCTATTTTATTTTATTTTTAGTAAAATACGTTTACTTTGTGTCGTGTCGCATGTATGGCTGTTACCGAGTCCACTCAAAATCTGCGTCGTAGCACTTTCAGTGAGACGACATTGAGTGGACGACGGATTCCGTAATAGCACAACGCACACACTATTCCTTATTTATTTAGAATAAGTCGTATTACTTATTAATAAATCCTGTACAATTGTATTGTTTTATGTGTCGAATCATGGTCGAATCATATAATGTGTGTGTACTGTGCTGTAAATTATTAACGGAATAAACAATAGAGCTTCTTGTGAAAGAGTTCGTTCAAGGGAGTACGGCCACCTTACCTATTTCTGCCAAGCAGTAATCTGAGCATTACTGCGTTCCGGTTTGGAAGGGTAAGGGTGCTGGTGAAATTACAGGCACAAGGTACTCAGGGTGACAGTGCCACTAAATCTTAAGATTTAAAGATCTGAGTGGCACTGCAACTGTTATGGATAGCCGTGTCGCTCACCACCAGGTGCACGACTTGTTCGTCCCGTCACTTGGTGTTATAAAACGAAAAAAAAAGCAGAATCCATGGTGACCATGGTGTTGGTGGATGCAGTACTCCATAAACGACCTGGCGTATGCTTGGACATCAAATAAAAAAAAAATTTGCAAACTCGATTTTGTTTTTAAGATATAACTCAGGGACGGTCAACATTCTTTTGAATCATAAAAAAAGCCAATGGTAGGGGTATAGACCTGGCTGGAAACTTAGAAAATTAATTTAAACGAATTAGAATGGAAGTCTGCTGTAGGAGAGAGCAGTTGATATAATCAAGTTTGTCGTTAAAACGGACAATGTCGGGTATTAATTAGTCGGAAGCCGTTTAGTAGGGTGGAGTGATCCACTTTATCCAGCGGTTTGTAAAATTTGAATACAAAAGGGTCTCCTGTAAGTTGTGGACTATATAATAAACAATAATATACATAAATTTTAATGATTTAATGCGGGAACAATGTGATATAATCATACCTCTAAAATGTTTTATCACACGAAAGTCATAAAAATAACAATAATCTGGCTTTTTTGGAGATGGAGCAAAATGACAGTTCCATCTATTTGATATATTAAATTCATACTTTCTGTATTGTACTTACATATAGCACCTCCGGTCACAGTTAACACAGCACTTAGTAATCTTTTAAATAAAACTTGAACAATAGACGTTGTCAATTTTGCTCAATCTGGTGACGTCATTTTTACGTCGAAAACAACTCGCTTATTTTTAAAATTCTCTAGATATAAATTCTTCTTCCCAAATTCATTTCTGGAAGAGTTTATCCAAGAAGGTACTGCCACCTTTCCCATTTCAGCCGCCAATCGGTAACGTGACCGTTATTGCGTTCCAGTTTTGAAAAGTAAGAAGGGTGCTGGTGAAATTACAAGCAAGCACTGTCGACTTATGTCTCAGGATGACGGAATTTAGTTGCAATCCTCTTTGAGATAGCTCTAAATGGCACTGTAATTGCAGGCGTGTCTTACCACCAGGCGCACAACGTTACGTCACTTTGATATGATAAAAAATCTGTTATTATTAATTTTTTAACTAATATTCTCATTACTATTATTGTTTCGTGTATGACATAAATATGACTATTGAACCATAGCTCTTCATTACAATGAGTTCTTATTATAGAACTGAATCTATTATATAATCGAAGTAATCGATTATCCAATCGTGAGAAGACATTTGTTTTATGTTAGGCGAAACTTAATTTAGACGCGTGGTTTATCTTCCCATCATTGTTTTCTGTTTGATCTAAAACATTGCCATTGATCCGTGACGTCATCGTTCGAAAGCGTATTTACATGGAAAGAAAAAAATATATTTGCTTTGCGGATGACATGAAAATGTTTTGCCCATGTGAAGTCATGAGACGAAGCGGTGGCCTTGCAGTCTGATTTGGATAGACTTGAAGCGTACTGCCAGGTTAATGATCTGCATCTTAATCCATCAAAGTGTTGTTTGATAACTTTGAGTCGGAAACGTTATTCTCTATGATTTAATTAATTATTATCTCAAAGGTAGTACTACAAAATTAATCTACTGTACGAGATCTGGGAGCTTTACATGACAAGACTTTACATGAATTACTATACGACTCGCATATTGATAGTATAGCGACTAAGGCCTCTAGGTAACTGGGTTTTATTACCTGCTGTGCCAAAGATTTTCCACAGGTGAAAACTATAAAAATACCGTATTGCTCATTTGTCCGCAGCACTTTAGACTATGCCAGCCAAATTTGGAATCCACATTTATGTCTCATGGCTTGAAATTATACAAAAAAAGTTCATTCATTTTCCGTGTTCTACAAAGGACTGTTTTATTATTTTAAAATCTAGCTGACAACCCCAGTATTTATGTTTTTTTTTTTATAATTTTAGTGACGGGACGAACAAGTCGTGTGCTTGATTATAAGCTACACGTCTGTCCATAACAGTTGCAGTACAACTCAGAGTTTCAAATCGCAAAGATCTGAGGGGCACTACCACTGGGCCCGTTACCCTGAGACATAAGTTGACAAGTCCCATGTGTCTGTAATTTCACCAGCACTCTTACCCTTCAAAACCGGAACACAGTAATGCTGACATTACTGCTTGGCAGCAGAAATAGGTAAGGTGGCAGTACTACCGTGGACGAACTCTTTCACAAGGAGCTACACTGCTGCTAATGTCCCTGTTTGAAAGTTGATGTGTCAGTTTAATCATGTTATCTGCGATTTTTGTGATTTTCTTAATAAAATAATATGACGAAGACGTGCGAAAGCTTTTTCTTACTATGATTAGTAAATTTAAAGAGAAACAACTGGAGAGACTAATAGTTTTCAAGCAAACTTAAGAATATTTGCGTGAATTTCCGATATCATTGGTTAGTACGACGTAATAATTTAGATCTTTTCCATGAAATTTGTAAAGATGTGCTCATTTTTTCAATACATGGTAATTTTATTTAATGCTAATATTTATTTATAGGGTATGTGGATTAGTCCGGAAAAGACCTCAAACACTTTCAGATTTGGATTGTTTTGACATTGATGCTACAGAGAACGTGATAGAATTACTAAGGACATGAAAGAAATAATAATAACAGTACAAGAAAATGAAAGAAGCTGTTCCGATATATCATTTGAGGTTAATTTTTTAAAGTCTAATTACGATTATGATGAGTAAATATAAAATTACAAAAAATTTTTTTTTTTTTATATCTTATATCCTACATATATCTTTGTAGCACTACCGAAGTATACTATACTATATATTCTAATATACTATTATATATACTTCTATTATCGTCTTTTTATACTTTTTTAAATTGTTTCATTACAGAGCCTTCGGGTATAGGTCTCCGACAACAAATTAAATTACGAACACATACGTGATTGACAGATCAATTCGTGAAATTATTTTATTGCCATTGTACTTGTGTCAAAATTATATTTTCCTTCTGCACCCTCTTGTCCCTTGTTTTCCAGTTTCATCTTTCGTTAACCAGACTCTACCACTTAAATTGCGTCGTGATGTTAGTGATCTAATGTTTTTAATAAAGATAGCATCAGGTTCCATTGATTGTTCGGAATTATTATTACAAATATCATTAGCAGTTCCCTGTAAATCTTTGAGTAATAATTCACTTTAGGGTCTACTCCCGGCCCTTACTAATTATCCGCTTACGCGATGCGCTCATCCTACCGCAAAATGGCGGCTATTTGGTTTCGCAAATTTGAAAAGGATTCAGTTTAAATACAAGTTTTTAAAAATAAAAATTATTGTTCAGCATTGCTAAATAAATACCCTCCGTACTACAATAAAAACATCTCAAATAAAATGCAGTAATATACCGCAAATCCTGCACTTAAAAAGCACTAATGAAATTTTTGGTGTACTTGGGTAAATATGATAATATTCCGTTTGAGTGGTTCTAATGTTTACCATGAAATTACTCCTTAAAGTATAGTTTATAAACATTTATATTCAGGGTAAACTTAAAAAATGCAACTTACGGTATGTGTTCAATAAATAAACACCGACATCACCAGCTCAAACAATAACATACACGATTGTCGTGAAGTATTTTTGAAGTTGTTTATTTTTTTTAAATGACAGACCCAGGCATTAAAAACTTTATGGTTTGCTAGAGTAGTTACCGAAATAGCAATTAGTATTAGTTCTTTTACCTGTTATAACTTCGATATCGATAAATCGGTATAAAATCATCACCGGCACCTCTAGGTGTGGTATGCTTCCAGAGACGCATGAATCGCGTGAGCGGATATAGACAGAATGTGTTTTTGTGGCGTGTATTATTGTGTCAAATTCAAAATAATCTTTATTTCATAGGTAAGCATTATTACACTTGAAATCGTCACAATGGTTAAACTCTACCGCTCATTCGTAAGGCAGATTCCCCTGAGAAGAATGAGCAAGAAAGTCTAGGGGTTGCTCTTTGTAAATAACATTTACAATATTTTTTTATTTGAAACATCAGATTGAGACTACCTCCATGAGCTAAATGGGTTACTACCACGGATTTTTGTCATCCAAGTACGCAGAAGTTGTATAATAACCTTTAGTATAAAGTTTTTGTTTCACTATAGTTTTAAACCTCGTGAAAGGCAAATTTTGTATATCAACCGGAATCTTGTTATAGAAGCGTATACATTGCCCCTTAAATGATTGTTTGACTTTGTGAAGACGACTATCAAGAAAAGCTAGTTTATTTTTATTCCTCGTATTAATGTTATGTCTGTCACTATATTTCATAAAGAAATTACTATTCCTTTTAACATAAATTATATTTTCATAAATGTATTGTGAGGCCAGTGTAAGAATGTTAATTTCCTTAAACTTATCTCTCAAAGATACTTTGGGGCCCAGATTGTAAATTGCCCTAACTGCACGTTTCTGCAGGACAAAGATTCTATTGATATCGGCGGCATTACCCCAAAGCAAAATGCCGTATGTCATTAGACTGTGAAAGTAGCTGAAGTAAACCAATCTAGCGGTTTCGACGTCTGAAAGTTTCCTTATTTTTTTAATCGCGTACACTGCAGAGCTGAGCCGTTTCGACAACTTACTTATATGGGGACCCCATTGCAATTTAGCATCTAACGTTATACCTAGAAATACAACTGTATCCACAAGATTCAATTTTTCGTTTCTAACTACAATGTTTGTAACCGTCTCTCTAACATTGGGTAATGTAAATTTCACACAATTTGTTTTTTTCTCATTAAGAAGTAGGTTATTAACAGCAAACCAATCAACTACTTTAGATATAGCATTGTTCACATCGTCATAGGAACATTGGTGCCTTTTAACTTTAAATAATAAGGAAGTATCATCAGCAAACAATACTATCTCATGTTTTATACCCTCCATAAGGCTAGGTAAATCATTAATATAAACTAAAAACAAAAAAATTTGTGTATTATTGATGATAATTTTAACATTCTATGTACTTTCTTTGACCTGAATCTTTTCAATACGAGTGTGATTTCTGAAAGGAGAGCACTGAATGGGCATTTCTTTGACTCATAGTTAAGCTTGCAACTGCGGTTGTCTTTTATGTTTTACGTAATAAGTTGAGTTTTATGCGATGGGTTAGTTAAATTATGCATCCGTATATTATATTTCTATTTGTGAGGATCTGTAATTGGCTCTCGGTTGTTATCTTTGGTTGTTACTATCATTATATAAGTAATAAATAAATATAAATGATTAATTAAGAAAAAACCCCTTTGCCCTCCTAATTTTAATTTACAATTGAAAATAGGAAATGAAACTATTTTTCCGAAATTAAATCGCGTGTATTTGTTTTTTCAAACAAACCAACGGTTCGGGCCCTCTACTGGTTCCGTGGTCACGGTTGACCGGGACCTGTAAACACAGTATAATAATCTTTATTTCATTGAATGACGCGATTTTTAGAATTCCGAAAACAACCGAACATAAATTGTTGTCTAGTAATTATTAGATTTATCATCTATAAGAAATAATTTGAATTTAAATTTATGTCTTTTATTGTAGTTTTGCTTCTTTTATAATGGCAGATGATAGGACGAATAAGTCGCGCGCCTGGTGATAAGCGACACACCTGTCCATAGCAGTTGCAGTTTTAAATCACAAAAATCTGAGGAGCATTGCCACTGCGCCTGTCATCCTGAGACCATAAGTTGACAAGTCCCATGTACCTGTAATTTAACCAGTTTGTTTTCGCCTAAAAGTAAGGATCCTAACTTCCGAACTTTTACTACATCATCTCTCTGAGTTAGAATTAAGGTTCCTTGAAATCGGGTTGTGTAATACTAATAAGGGCATTGTTAATTGTTATCCAATAAATTGGGAATCATTGTTACATCTTCTCCTTTCCACTCACAGAATCTATGTGCAAAAAAGTGGAAGCCTTCGAAATGTGAATGTATAGCAGAATGTTGAGAGTATAATGGAGAGACAATGTCACAAATGAAAGGATGCTGGTGTAACTTGTTGGTAGAAAACGTATTAAATACCATTAAAAGAAGGAAACTGGAGAATCTAGGTCATATTGATAAACCCAAAGTGCAACCTATTATAATTAATATTCCAAGGAAAGAGAAGTGTAGGAAGAAGGAGAATATCCTGGCTCAGAAATTTGTGCCAATTGATCAATAGTTTATCTTGTTTATTTATATGATAATATTTAGGATCCGATCCGAGTTTCAGATTGCCATTATGATCACTGTCCCTCATTAAAAGATGGTACATGAAGAAGAAGATGCCAATTCATTCATAAAATTTAATTCTAGTTTTAGTTTATAGTCTTTAGGCTTTTATTGTACCTTACCTGTATATTTTAACTCGTGTAATACACAACGCACAAAAAAAATATTTGAATAAGTAAATTTGTATAGAATTGACATTTAATTTTTTTTGTGCAATTACTCCACTAGTTTGTTATAATTATTAATAGAAAGAAAGAAATAAAGAAAGAAAGAAACATTTAATTAAAAATTTAAGATTAATTAAGAAAAATTTAATACAAAGATTACTTAGAAAGAAATCCTTCGACCCGGCCGGATTCGAACCCGACGTGCTCTAGCAAATCGTGCCAGACGTTAAGCCACGAAACGAGCCAGCGGACCTAACGAATTTTTCTATGTGCTTGTTGTCGGATCTTTGTATTTGGTTTTAAATTACTTTTTAGCCGTAGCGCCATCTATGAGATATATGGCGCTCATTTCACTTGATATCTCATCACTTTTTTCAACAATATTTATTGGAATAACAACTTAAAATCTTATTAGAAAAATGTTAATCCCAAAGTGGGATTATTTTTCAAATGTAGAAGTATGGATAGTCTATGGTTGGCGGAAAAAAGTCATTCGGTTCATTCAATCAACTTTTTTTTAATCGAAGATTAAAATTACAATCGAACAAATATTAAAGTGTAAGGTTTTGTAGAAATTTTACATTTACTTTTATAGGTCATGTGAGAAAAAAGACTATGTAATGTATGTATAATGTAATAATATGAAAGAATATTAATAAAAGTACACCGTGTACTAATTCTATATATGAATCTGTATCATCACTTACTATGGAATCACATATTTTTTGTTAGTAATCAGCAGCGAAATCACAAAAATGACTGTTATTCCTACTGCTTCAATAAAAAAATAGTCGATTTGTAGTTGGTAGTACAATTGAAATCACCACGTGGTCGGGTCAGTGACCTGTCATTTAATTTTGACCGACTTCAAAAATAGGAGATGGTTCTCAATTCAAACCAGGAGATGAATGACTTTTAAGGTCAGTTTTTTTGGTACTGTGTATTGAGATTATAAATATTATGTATAATGGTTTAAAACGAACTATAATACGAACGACGAATCTCCATTTTGTTGTTAAGAACAAAAATAGGTTGGATTACATTTATTCGACAACTATTCTTGACGGTACACAACATACCCCATAAATATAACCAAGTTACTTAAAAGATAACTTAATCTATGACAACAATAAACACAGATCAGTAGTTAACACTTGTGTTACACAGAATAAACTTACGAATTGGAAAAGTTCCGATGTTTTGTTCTTGCACTCCTCTTAATCATGTAATGGATAAGTAAATTAAGTTAGATATGTTCTGTTAAGTATGTTAAGTAACTGAGTTACGAAAAAAACAGCACTTACATCAAAATGGGAATAGTACCACGGTCTAGGCATCCCTTCCGAGTCCCAATCGTCTAGTCTTGCCCTCATCAGTCTTATTTCCATATCCTTTGGTTAAGTAAAGATAGTTAATAAACGAGTCAATGCCTCTTTGTTTTTTAAAAGACGACGCACAAACCATTTGCGATGTTATGGAACCTCCAGTATTGCAAATACGTAATAATAAGTCTTAATTATATAACGTAACGGAAACTTTGTTGTCATTGTATATTTTTGTCGATGTATCGTACTTTCGATGTAGCATACTATCGACGTAACGCAGCATAGATGTAGCGTACCATCGATAAAGCGTCAATGTATAAGATCTTCGATGTATTGTCCTGTCGATGTGACGCACCATCGACACTTTAACGAACATTCGCTGTAAGGATTTCTCAAAAGAATACAAATTCACTTAGCGAGAAATACAATGTATCATAAAACTTCTACAGAGAGTACGTGTTGACAAAATGATTAAATAAGAAATGTTTTCGGTATTATGAACATCGATGTAGCAACATTCGATAATGTGTCTCGACGTGTTCAGTCTATACTATAGAGTCACAATTTTCTTTTATACTATAGAATGTTAAATATAAATATTTCAGCTCTGACCGGTCGATTGTCGGAGACGTTCTCTCAGTTTCTTGCCCCAGAATATCAAGATTGGGTTCTATTGCGTGCTCAACCGGCAAGCACTGATTAGAGACCAGTTTGAATTTTAAAGATTTGTTGTATAGGATTATTTTATATAATAGGTAATGTGAAAAAATCCTTTCTGTCACCGGTATTTTAGATAAAAAACAGTAAGGCTCTGAAAACGTACAACAACATGCACGTCACCGACATTTTCCATGACATTTTTACGAAATTTAAAATTGGAAGTAGTCACCAACGTCATGCTATATCTTATACACTTTTAAGAATCGCGAACAATAAATATACCTCTCAAATACTTGATCGTGAAGGGAAGATCGTCATATAAATTTTATCAAGCCGTAAACTGGCTTTATATGCGGTGTCAAAAACGGGCGTGACGTCCTTACAGTTCAACTTGCTCTTTCTGTAAATGTAGTGACGTTTAGGTGAACAAGATGTAACGTTATTTTTCTTATTCTTTGTCGTTATTTTTTTATTTAATTTTTTCAAATTCAGGTTACAAAGACCCATAAGTACATACCATATAGAATAAACATACATAACAATATAATAAAACACTAATTCCTAATTATTTACATATTATATTTATTTATATTCTACAATGTGTAACACAATGTGGGTGTCCGGTAGCCGGCCTTGGAAACATGGCACCCATCGGCCAAAACTCCTCCTTCATGAAGATAGATAGATGTTGAGTTGGTACTCTCATCATAATACAATCATCAACCTCGTGGCGGGACCCCAACTGCTCGACCTTCAGGGGGCCTATTAAAACCTCTTAAAACAATATTACTTTAACCTTACATTGACTTTTTGTGCCATGAAGCGCTTAAAGTAAGCCTATTATAATGTTAAGACTATGATGTTTTATTGGCAGCTTTGTGACTATTCATTCACTCAGTTCGTACTATGACGCGACTTTAACATTAAAGTAATATTTGAATTTGACATAAGAAATGTCAAATTTAGCAATCTTTAAATATACCAATCTTTAAATAGTTACTCGGACGCAGTGGAAACAATATTATTTTCGAATTTATTGTCTAAAATTGATTTGTGATGATTAAAAGTTAAGTTGAACTTATTTATTTACATAAATCTCTTCAATATTTTTTTTATTTAATAGTACATAGGAAATCATTTCTCGTTAAATAAAAATACGCGATGGTTATTCCGTAAAATTATGACAGCGACGTCTATATGCTCCTTGGCGACACTAACATTTGACACTAGACTATGATTCCAAATTCACAACGTGACTATCAAGGCTCAGCTTGTTTTATTTATTTTTCTTTGTGAAAAAGCAGAAAAATAATTGAAAACAACGTAGTTTTAATAGATTTTATTATTACATACTTTTCTTTTTTTAACAGTTAAATATCTCTGAATGTAAATAACATTAAGTACTTAAACATTATACTGCGATAAGACAATTCGGAACATCAAAAAAGAAAGTGATGGTGTTATATAGTTCATATAGCGTTATTTCTTTCCTATTTTTAGTAAGACAATATTGAGAAATCGTTCTTTTAATCATGGTACGAATATGAGTAATATTATAACAAGCTTACTTTAAGCTCACTTTAAGCTTAATTTGAAATAAGAATGTTTTTGGAAAGATTATGGTACGCCCCCAGGGCAGCATTGGCTTTCTCCCGTATATGCTCCACAATAGCAGGCTTTGTGGGTAATCGAGCTGTGACACGTGTAATAACATTGTCGGTATCGCTGAGCGCAGTAAATAATTAGGGCCAGTATTTATAAAGTTACTTTTTCAGACACAACCAGCATTCGAGTGACATAGGAACTTTGTATACTTTTTGTACTAAAGAAAGGTTGCGTTCGAATTAACAGATCGGCAGTTTCAATCATTTTGGCAGTATGTACAATCAACAGCACACCAAGCTATTATACACTTTCGTTCGAATGTCACCGCAGAAGCAACGGAATAAGATCCGCCAAAATGTGGTTTGAAGCGCTGCCGTTTGCCGCACTTGCGACCTTCATTAATAGAAATTATTAAATTACATTACAAAAGCCTTTGAATGTATTATGTACTTTTAAAAATAAAATAATGTGCCCATGAAGCAAAATACCCTATCTACACTATTTAAAATACTATCCTTCGTTGTTCCATAGCTGATATCAATGTCTTTGTAGACATCGTCCACATTCCGATCCTTTCTTCCAAAATGTTATCTTGTTCCATAAAGGTACTTCTACTAGGAGGTTATAGCGACACCTGTCTCGAGCGAGCGCAACAAATTTCATGTACAAAATGTCGTTTTTTGTTGCTACTGCTAGATGGCGTTGTACAGTTTGTCGTTCAAAGTTGATAGATGTTTTACATGGTGGCTGTGAACTGTGATGAAGCCACAAAATTCACATTTCTGTATAATTTTCCCCGTTTTATTGTGCCACAAAAACTAATCGTCAAGTGTCAAATCAAAAATAAATTGGTTTTGGAACTTTATTCTGGTTCATAAGGTAGCGTTATGTTTGCGGTCAAACACTGATCAATCGTTCTTTTTGTACAAATGGCATTTTGTTGTTCTTGTTATCTGTATATGTCACTCCCTACGCTAGCTGAGAGATGAATATGTGTATATTTTTTCCTCTAAGGTCGGATTTTGAATATCTAATTCTATTCACATGTTATAAACTTTTAAATGGAATACGCCCACGAATTTGTGTAGCGAAAATGAAATGTAGCAAAGATAAACTATAATCCACTAAGTGGATTCCAATTTTTGTGGACATTATTATAAGTTATCATTTTAATATAATCTCAGTATGCTCTTATATGCCTTTAGGGATGTTGTTAGAAAAGTAACGTTAGGTAACCAAATTAAGAACCAAAAAAGACTAAGTCCAAAAGAACCAAGAATAAAAGAGAGCGCATGAAAAAACTAACAGGAGCGTAGAAAGAGAAAGAGAAATGTCAAGAAAGTAGCAAATCCTTAAACGAAAATGTTACATTGTCTTGCATTTGGAGTGGTCTCAGAGCGTTTGCACCATACGTCCGATTTGTATCACTTCCGAATCCGAGAAATGGCAATCCGAAATGTCACAAGCGACTTCCGAAGTGGGTCCGAGTTTCTTAGATTTGTATAGTCTCGGATTTGGAACGAATAAAAATGGAATCCAGTGCGTGAACGCGCTTACTCTTCATGGTAAACACATGTATCTGACTTTTGGAGAAAAATCAAGACTTATGTTGAATAATCACGAATGAAAAACAAGTCCACAAATGAGGTAGAAGTGTAATTCAGCGGAATCCCGGATACAGAAGCGTAGGCAAGCATCTGAAGCTGTGGACTAAAGGCCATGATGGTAGGCACAAAAGGTCGGAAGGAATGGCAAGTATTGGAACAGACCTACACTCACAATAGTGTGAATAGCGGTTGAAAATAATGAAAGTATTACAGATTTTAAATTATCGTCTAAGTTTGTAATATACTACAAGTTGTTAAAAAGTTACGTCTGAATTTTCCAGGATAACTTTAACCACGATGCTAAACAACTTTCTCTAATGAACTCCCATTCGGTTTTGCGAAATTTCAACTTTTTGTTGTCACCTTTTTGACGCCAGCTTGCTTTGTATTGCCAGCTGGCAGACTGACGGAAAATTGGACTTGTGTTCTTTTGGTTCAGGTGATTATGTACTTTATTATCAACGACTTGAAAAAACTGGTCTAATAAAAGAGCTTGACCTTGTATCCTTTACTATCTTTTGCACCTTAGATAATTCATAAAATTTCTTTTTCAAAGATCAAACCTCTTATGTACTTATGTTTGTTTGTAATTTTCAATCAGCCATAAGCCGATTTGTTTTGGATTATTTAACATTTTCCTCCGCTTAGCCAGTTTATTTTATACCCTAAAATGAGTCGTGTTTGTGTTGTCAAAAGAAGAAATTTTAAATTCCCGTTTCATGGACGGGTTAAATTTAATTTGTCAGTCTGTGATGTCGTTTTCGTAATGATCAATTCTAAATTTAATAAAAGCCCAATCAAATGTAAATATTATCGGATTGGAATATTACCAATCAGAGTTTTATGTTTAGATCACAAACTCGTAAAAAAACCTAATGCTAGCATAGTGCTAAACAATCTACTGTACAATGGGTAGTGTAAAGAACTTTTCTAGCTTACGACACTAATTGACACCGAGTTTATACGCCTTTACGTTGAAAGAGTTGAGGCAAAAGACAGCTTATAGCCTATAAGGTAATCGATATTCCCTCTTTCCGGCCTGACTGTCAAACTTCATGAAATTTCAACGTTTTTTGCCTTACGCGAAGCCTAATGGGTTAAGCAACGCTGTTCATTGTACTTCTTTGTAGAATAGGCGTCTCGATTTTTATAGAACATATTTTTGCTCGTTTTCAGGTTTGGTATCTGTCCCGTTAGTCATAAATCGTCGATAGTGACTGCGTAAAACATTTATATTTACAATTTTAGTTCTTTATCTAAAATTTTCAAATATTTGATGTGGTCGTTAGCCACCATCAACCATCACCATCAACATAGTAATGTCATAGATGAGATTCTCTTGTAAAAGCGTAATCGCTTTCCCAAAATACTAACTTTAACGTGTCCTCTGTATCTAGCCGTGACACTCATGATTGATGACTTCGGAGTTCGTAGAAAGCTATTTTGTATTGTCAGTCAGTTAGAGTGGACAATCTGAGTTTAAGTAATTACATATCATATTAGTAATAGTTTTAATATTATTAGAATTTGGAGACATGTAAATAAAGTTTTAAAAAGCATTAGCGAAGATGGAAATAATTTAAAAGCAATAAAAAATAAAAAGGGGTCAGGACAGAGGAGGGGAAGGCTTTAAAAGTGTTCTGCAAAAAAAAAGAGAAAGTCAATTTAAGAAGCTATAAAGTCAAGGACCTGACAGGTGGAGGAGGCTACACTGACACTTACATGGCTCTTAAACAGGACGATCGATGATGATTATAGATATCTGTCCGTTGCGTCGGTTTGTCATTATCAATTTTTCTTAATATAAATTACGTTGTATTGACCTCAAAATTAAGCAGTTTCAGAGGTCAAGGAGCTGGCAGGTGGAGGAGGCTACACTAACATGCTCTTAAACAGGACGATCAATGATGATTATAGATATTCGTCTGTTTCGTCGGTTTTGTCATAATGAATTTTTTAATATAAATTTATATTGTACTGACCTCATAAGCCTTCTTGCCCTTCTCGCCATGTTCAGACATGTGTTCAGCGAAATGTTCGCGCTCTGCACCTGTGAACAGTAGAAAAAACTTTACACATTACCGTCAATATCTGTTATGAAATAAAGTACGTCCTTTGATAAAACTTCATCCGTTCGGTCGGTTTTCTATCGCTTTATTACACATTGAACAATATGATCCTCTATTATTGTTTAAAATAAGTTATATAGAGGAAAGATTAGAATTAATTTAATAATGGCAAGATTTAATAACATTTATTGCCAGTAGAGTTCTTTGTGAAAGAATTCATCCAGGGAAGCCACTATATTAGTTTTAATTTCGCTTGACAATGTCTGGTATAATTACAGGCAATGAGATTTAAAGATAAAAATATTTGAATAGATCGTTCTAAATGGTGATAACTCTGTACAAAACGCGGGGGTCGTCTACAAACCTATCAAAACGTCGCAATTTTTCCGAAGGACAAACTGGTTATATCCATGAAAGGTTGGTAGGTCAAAGCATGGAAGTTAAAAAATCAGAACCACCCTCGAAATAAGTTTAGACCATAGATTTGGATATACTAAATCTCTGGTTTAGACTGTTCCCAAATTATCGGCATCATTAAAAGTTTCTGAGATTTTCTTTGAAATTTAAGCTTGTTGATGATTTTCGTCATAATGTTTATCGTTTCCAATAAATTTCTAACCAATTGGTACAAAATTTGTTAATTAATTGAATTGTAGTTGGAGTTTGTTTGACTGTAGATTTGTAATATTCATTAACTGGGCATAGATTTTCTGCTTGCTTTATACAATTTTTGGCGTGAAGCAGTAAGTTCAAGTTATCAAAATATCCTTGAAGTTACGTATTCGTTCGATCGAAGTCCTATCCAAAATGGGTATTTACGTATCATTTCAAGTGAGTAGAATCGAAACGTAACGACTATCGAACGACATCTTGGATTGTGAAATTTGACATTTAGTCGTCGAAAGTCTATTGAAAGAACTATCAAAATTTTAGCAGAATGCGTACGACTTGTCGTTTAGAGTCGATTTAAGTTGGATTCATATACCAGAATACGCTTTAATATTATTAATCGAACATTTTTACGCCATAAATCGATAAATCGTTGACAATTTTTTAAGCGACTATAAAAACAGGAGCAGGTTCTCGTTCGACTGTTTTTTTTTATGTACGCGATCACTTATAATGATTCTTTTTTTGTTGGAAAAATGGTAGGGGAGAGGTGTGTCAATTGTAACAGGGAGGCAATTGTAACATCTATTATTTCACGACATCTATTGACGAGTAGCGGATGCTCTTGATATCAATCGAAGCTTTACTTGATGCTGTTTTACCGACCGAACGTACAGGTACTTCACGCATCCGCAGTCAGTAGATGACAGTTTGAAATGAAGCGTGTTTATCAAAATATAAAGCTTAGTTCAGTTTTTGTTAATGTAATGAAATAAAACAGTATTACAGCGTTCAGTGGTGGATTTTTGTAGAAGTTAACATCTAATCTATACGTGCAGGTATGTGAGTTGATCAAGTTTACCATAGATTTTTGTTATCTAAGTCTTCATTGCCAAAAGACGGCAGTGGTGCAAAAGTAACAAAACAAGGAGGTGCAATTGTAACATGCCACAATTGACACCCTGTATTTTCACACTAGTTAATTATCATAAACTTCTGACAAGATTTTGTTTCATTTATTTTTTATTGTTGACGATTTTTAACCGACTTCGAAAAAAGGAGGAGGTTCTCAATTCGGCTGTATGTTTTTTTTGTATGTATGTTACGCGATAACTCCGGTATTTGTGAACCGATTTTCATGATTCTTTTTTTGTTGGATAGAGGGTACCTCCATAGTGGGTCCATTTAATTTTGAAATGATCATGAAATGAAACTATTTTTCCGGATTTAAATCGCGTATATTTGTTTTTTCAAACAAACTGAAACTGAAAAAAAAATGATCATGAAAATTAATTTTTATAAATAGCGACTAAAGTTGATTATAAGGAGCTTTTATTTTAATGGTTGATTTTGCTATTCTCCAATTCAAGGCGTTTTTCTCTCTCAATACACTTTGAGTAGTGAGAACCGATTTTTCTTATCTCCTGTGTCAAGTCCCGTATAGTGGCGAACTAAGGGATGAATTCGGGTTTGCGCACTTTCCGGTAACCGATTTCAATAAACACATACTTTTGAGGTCGGTTTTTTTAGTACTCTATTCTGAGATTATGTATGTTACAATGGACTCACATTGCAGGTACGATTGACCCCTCTTGGTGCAGCAATTGTAACGTTATTAGCTGATTTCAACAAGTGTAGTTTTCTAGAATTTTATCAATTTTTGTTTAATTTGATTTTATTATTAAATAACTCAAAATGATTGTGGCCAAAAATTATTGCGCTGTATTTGCTAATTAAAATATTATGAATAGTTTTTTTTTTGTTACTACTGACACACCTCTCCCCTACCACCTAAAAATATTCCACCTCAAAGGGTGGCAAACTAGGGGATGAATACAGTTTCGCGCACAGATTGCAATAAAACTTGACAAATAGGTATAAAACCACGAATTTTTGAGATCGGTTTTTTTTTGTAAAATAGTTACAGTTATGAAGCACTAAAGTTAATTGTTTCAAAGTATTTTTCTCTTACTTAAATTAAAAAAAATCCTGTTCTCTTAAGTGTTGTTTTTAAATAGAATCTTGGTTTAATTTAATAGTAAAATGATCGTCAGTCCTTGTGGCGCCGCCAATTCGATTGCGGCCATGTTGAATGGTCGTTTCAAGTCTGATTATGCGTAGCTGCATCTTTATCAGGCGGGTGAATTCTTTTTTTTTATTAAGAAACACGTCGTAAAATAAAATGGAATGGGTTCAATCAATACTTGCATCTTATCGCATAAGATAAATACTATGTTTCGCTTAAGTAATTGAAAGAATAAAATAAATATGATACCAGACAATTCTCCGGTTCATTGCGATGATCAGCTTCCTGTGAGGACCAGGGTTGAATTTGCGCAGGCGCTGCTCTTACTTATTCTAGATTATGCTGATGTCTGTGTCATTGACCTCAATGAGGATCTATTAAGCATACTCCAGCATCTACAGAATCTTTACATGAGATTCATATATGGATTACGCAAGTTCGATCGTGTGTCTGAATGTAGGAGAAGGCTTCAGTGGCTGCCCTTCAAGTTGCGCCGTGAGAAGCACGTTCTTTGCTTTCTCTATAATGTTCTATATAACCCTCGTACTCCGCCTTACCTTAAGGAACGTTTTCGCTTGAGGAGGATCACAATCGTGAACTTAGGTCTAAAATGGATAACCAAGAGAATCCCCCTTTCATCATGTTACTAGGACAAAGTTACTCTAACTAAACTTACTCCAAGTTTAGTAGCAGTAGAGCTCCTTGTGAAAGAGTTCGTCCAGGGAAGTACTGCCACCGGACCCATTTCTGCCGCCATGCAGTAACGTGAGGTGCTGGTGAAATTACAAGCACATGGGACTTTTTGGCACTTGGAACTCGTTGAGACATAAAGGTCTGAGGGGCACAGCAACTGTTATGGACTGGCTTTAACGAAGTTAGAAACATTGACATTACTATGCGTATTGAACTTGAAGTTACTAGTACAAAGTTACTCTACTAAACGAAAACCCATGCCCAGTAATGGGCTATATTAAGTCCAGTATTAAGTAATTAAGTAAAAAAGTAGTAAGGCCAGTATTAAGCGTAGTACGGACGTGGAACAGGTTGATGATGTTGGTAATACAAAAAGTCGACTCCAACACCTTTAATGCAGTAAATACTAGAATTGACATTCCGTTAACTTCGAACGTGCTTTTTATTCGCCCATGACGTCCGTCAGGGTCAATTTCATTTAAGCGGTTGTTTTACGTAACCCGATTACACCAGTGTCAAATTTGAGGTAATTCTATCTACAAAGAAAGTGTGAAAAAACGAAAGTAAGCAAAAGTATTGATAATGAATTTTCCATTGGTCACCATTCGTTTATTTTTCTTGACCACTAGCCTGAGACCGTGAATTTGTGAGCGTGGATAATTAATAATTACATTTTCTCAAACATGCTCGGAAATGTTTGCATTACTTTCAAAAAACGAACGCAAAAAGTTTGTTATTTATGGACCGAAAATAAGTACGAAAATCCAATAGCGTTTTTCTAAACTTTTATATCAACTATGAAAATAGGCAAAAGAAAAAATCATACAGCCTACAGCCCAATGTTCGTAATTGCGAGAATTTAAAATACTTATCTGTAACACTTGCTTAAAAAAAAAAAGAAAAGTAAGAGCGAGAAGAGCGATAACGACACATAAAAATGGACTGTACTCCGCCTAATTTAAAACAAGAGGCAATATTAACCATGGAACGAAAAGTCCTAACATGTCAAATATTACTTTTAATATTTTTAACTTTTTCAATTATACACCTTCTGATTTCCTTTTATCATTTCCGCACATTGTTTGAGAAAAGCACAATAGGCCTCGGGGATTGCTTCACCTTGCTCAGTCTTGTAACTCATTGACGGCCTCCGTGGTCGAGTGGCTTGCACACCGATTTTCACGGTGTCGCCATCTCTGAGGTCCGATTCGATCCCCGGCCGAGTCAATATAGAAAACTAACTTTTCTATATTGTCACGGGTCTGGGGGTTTGTGATGCCGTTGTTGTTTCCGATTTCCATAACCCAAGTGCTTTAGCTACTTACTTTGGGATCAGAGCAACGTATTTGATGTTGTCTAATATATAATTATATATACTCGTCCGACTATCCCTTACTTCTCTGTGTCTAATGTATTATAACTTCAATATACAGAACATATTGAGATTTGAAGGGCGTAGTGACAAAAATAAGAGATAGGTACGTTGAGGTAGTTTGGGCATATTGAGAGGAATTAAACTAGAGTGACGAAAGTGACGTCATACCGTCAACGAAAGTTTTTCTTTTATGATAACTAGTGACAGTGACGGGACGAACACGCGTGTGTCTGGTGGTAAGCGACACGCCTGTATCGCTTACTTTAAAAAGAAGAAAATAGTGGTAAAGTTAACTGAAGTACTTGTTTTCTTGTTGTATTTTCGTCGCTATAATGAGTTCTGAGTGAAGAGAAGAACGATAATGATAAATACAGTAGGTATCTAATGAATACATATTCAACCATATCATCAGAAGTTGAGCAGACTACTATTAATATGTCTTGAAAAAGAAACAACAATTTCAAATTTTTATTGCATTGTTATTCAATTTTTTTTTATGTCAAATTACTCCACTACTTACTTTAATTGTAATACAAAGGTCGAATACTCAGAAATAATAATAACAAACTAGTGGACTAATTTTACATAAAAAAATATTGAATATCAATTCAATAAAAATTTAAATACAGTGAATATCTCTAGCCGGGGTTGGTAGCTGCACAGGTATCTAAGTGTGTGACGAAATACTTACATACATTTCTCATAGATGACGCTACGGCTAAAAAGTCGTTGAAAACCAAATACAAATATCCGACAACAGCACATAGAATAATTCGTGAGGTCCGCTGGTTCGTTCCGTGGCTTAGTTGGAATAACGTCTGACGCGGTATGCTAGAAGACGTCGGTTCAAATCCGGCCGGATCGAAGGAATTTTTTCTGAGTGTTCGATCTTTGTAATAATAATTATAACAACAATTTCTTTTAGAAATTGTCGTAACTTGTCTAATATTTACATTTTCTATTATACATCTTCCTCTCTTTTTTTTATTCTTTCCTCACATTGTTTGAGAAAAGCACTATATAATCCTCGGCGGGAACGGGGATTGCTTGACTCATATTAATAATAATCGTACTCGTAGAGCAATTCTTTGCATCCCGGCATTTGCAATAAGGTACTATAATGTTTGTACGAAAGTAAAATTTGATGAATTGTTAAAGGTTATGGAACAAACCTGTCCGTGCTCTCTTGCTATGTCTTTAAAGAACTACGACGCCAGACTTAAGCACTTCAAGTTGGATTCAATATCGCATGGCAGGCACACACTCGACAATCTGTTCTTGTTTAAACTTGCTAATGGAATTCTAGACACGCCTGAATTACTAAACGAACTAGGCTTTAACATTCCGCGTAGGTTGCTAAGGTCCTCACAATGCCTAAGCCTATTTTGTACCCCGAGCTCCCACTCCAATGGCCACTCTAATGGGCTCCGAGGCCACTTTGAACCTCTAGCCAGATTGGTACGCCAACATAACGATAAGTGTATCAGGACTGTTGTCATCTTTGCCGATCGTTTGCCTAAGTTTAAACAGTCTATCAAGTATTAGACATCTTAAAACATCTTAATATAAGTAACATCAGTGTTCATCGTAAAAGTGGTTCACCGCAAATTACACCCATACTCATGAGAGAAGTATAAGTAGGCCATACAAATATATTATTTTATATTCTTTTAAATTTTATTTGATTGATCGATTCAAATTGTAAAAATGTTAACGTTCTTGCTATCTTGCATGTCGTTTGCACCTATACTGCTATAGCATCAGGCTCTTTGTTTTGTAAAATAAATAAATAAAGGTTGTTGTTTATAACGTTAGTACTGTGGTTCTGCGAGGTTGTGAGTATTTAAAAAAATAACCCTCTTTAATACGATGAAAACTTTAGCAAAACTACTAAAAAACCTACCTCAAATGTCATTCATATTTTGCCACCCTTAGAGGTGGAATTTTGTCTTCAATTTTAATTATACTGAGGTACCCTCGTTCCAACGAAAAAGAATCATAAAAATCGGTCCACAAATGCGAGTCATTGCGTAACATACCTACAACAAAAAAAAACGTACAGTCGAAATGAGAACCTCCGCCTTTTTATGTAGTCGGTTAAAAAACTTGGTTATAATTGTTATATTACGACTACAATGTCTGCTTATCTAGATAATGAACATCAATGGGAGTAGTCCATGGGTAATCCAAACGGATTACAAAGACAGCTAAATTTATAGAGTTCTTTCGTCTTATTTGCACCGTATACAGAGACTGTTGAAACAATTTCTATTATTATTATTATCATCGAGTATATAACCAAAAATAGAGACGGAATAAGGGCCATATATTCCTGGTAACTTGTCAGTGATACATCACTTATAAATATCAACTCTCGTTTGCTCTGAAATTACAAATTAGGGAGCTGAAATACTACAGCGCCAACTACTGACCTGTGTGTTCATCTCCGTGTATAATATCTCTAACTATGGGGGGCTGTTTCATTCGGTGGTGTGCGGAAAAACAGCAAAACATCTAATTACAAAAGAAACGGAATCACATTTCATCGGTAATTAATTTTGCAATTTTCGTCCATTATAGCAAAGCTCAAATTAACTGGTCGATTTGAAGTGAAACAATTGACAACACCCGTCAATTGTTTCGAATTCGGGAGAGCAGTTGTCACAGTAATGATATGGCAGAATAGTTTTCAAACAAATTAAATTACATTTCGTCTCTATTTCTGGTTATATACTCGATGATTATTATTTACTAAGAAAACACAGTAAATATACTGTGTTTTCTTAGCTTACTGTGCCTATTAAGCAAGTCAATTACAAAAAAATCTAATTTAAATTATAGCATACAAATAGACAACTTCGGTTGCCCAACGGTTTGCAATGTGGGCATCATCCAATATGTAGAGAACCCAGGTTCGATTCCCGGTAGGACCAATTCGGGAAATTTACTTTTCTAAATTGGTCCTGGTATGACTGTTCTAGGCAGTACCCCAGAGTGAATTCCGTTGCTCTGGTACTCATTGTATTAGCCTCCAATAAAAAAAAACAACCCAGAGACGGGCCACTGCCTGGGTTTTAAGCCGGCACTTTGTTAACGAAGGGTTACGTTACGGTTTTAATCGGGTTTAAACTCATTAATGCCCGAAATCTAGGGAAAAAACTATTTACAACTAAATATTTGTCAATCTAGTTTTGTTCAAATGTAATGATATTATTACACAGGTATAATAACTATTTTGTAAAAAAAAAACCGACCTCAAAAGTTCATGTAATTACATCTATTTGGCATGTTTTATTGAAATCAGTTACCGGAAAGTGTGCGAAACCGGATTTATCCCGAGTTCAACCCTTAGAGGTTGAATATTTTCTTCAAATTTCACAAATCGCCAGAGCTATCGCATAACATACATACAAAAAAAAGCCGAATTGAGAACATCCTCCATTTTTTAAAGTCGGTTAAAAATGATATCGCCTTTCTATTAAATCATCTAATCAATATCCAGACGTACGACGGGATAACATTCCTACTTGGTCGATATTCTCTTCAGGCATACTAAGCGCTTTTTGTGATCTTTCATTATACGCACAGGAATAGAATTCCCTGCCTGCGCCTATGTTTCCGAACACATACAACCCGAGCGTCTTTAAGTCTTAAGTCTTTCTATTACAGATCCTAACTTACCGGGGCTCCGTTACGCGTTAAGTGCCTACCGCTGAGTGTACCAACGTCGGCACAAGCGCTCATACAGGTCTTTCATTTATGAAAATTCGTCTCCGCAGGACTGCACACGGCGGGCAACGTTATTTCACCTCTCTGAGCGCGTGCTTAGGTTCCTTTTTCCTCGTAGTGAACTCCTGGTGTCATTAGTCAGATTTAGTCGGCAATTACAGCGTAGGTATTTTCGATTTTGTATGAGACTGATGTATCTGTTACGTAGTAACTATTAACCTATATCTTTGCTCTAAAGCTCGGTAGTGGTCGAGGGCAAGTACATTTAATGTAAAAAAATATATATACAAAAACTCGTTATGGTCTATACACTTGAATCGATTTTCATGAAAATCGAGTCGTAATGTCCATCCCTAGTAAAAAATATTACAACATAAAATTTTGAAAAAACTGCCTCTGTGGCCGAACGGTTACCCGAGTGTGATTTGTGGTGTTCTATGTGTGTGTCCATGGCACCCGCGACATAGGGTTTTCCTAGTGCCCTGTGTTGAGTATGTGCGTCATTATTATTAATAATAAACTAAAACACACGTCAAATGGGTCTATGACTCAGCTACAAAGGACAATCAAGTTTCTGAAGCAGTAGAGCTCCTTGTAATAGAGTTCGTCCAGGGTAGCACTGCCACCTTACCTATTTCTGCTGCCAAGCAGTAAAGTCAGCATTACTGTGTTCCGATTTTGAAGGGTACTGGTGAAATTACAGGCACATGGGCCTTGTTAACTTATGCCTCAGGGTGACGGGAGCTATGGTAGTGCCCCTCAGATCTTTGCAATTTCAAACAAAAAAAGCTCTGAGTGGCACTGTAGCTGTTATGGACAGGCGTGTAGCTTA
Source organism: Hyposmocoma kahamanoa (assembly GCF_003589595.1). NCBI lineage: Eukaryota > Metazoa > Arthropoda > Insecta > Lepidoptera > Cosmopterigidae > Hyposmocoma > Hyposmocoma kahamanoa. The sequence continues at coordinate 892,996 of NW_020653561.1, read as the reverse complement.
CCTCAGGCGCATGACTTGCTCATCCTGTCGCTTGATGTTATAAAAAAAAGTAATTTGTCCTCGCTGATATTCTGCCGTAGCCCTGAATGATCAGGTACACACAAAAATATATAATGGTTAATCTTATAGCACACATATGCGCATAAGAATACAATTATTAATATACATATATATAAATTCCAAATGATTAAAAACCAGTACAACAACACACAAGACACGGAATATAACCTGCATCCCTTGATTGCTTGTCAAATAACCTTATTTAAAAGTCTCTTTAAACTTTAGCGTTGGAGTTCAGTTTAGTGTTAACAAGGAACTAAAGACCTATTATAATCTAGAGTTATTTTAGGAGTTAGTTTACAAAGGGGAAATGTTTGCCAGTTTCCTGGACACGATGTCCTAAGGGGATGTGCCTAATAGGTGTGAAAATAATATAATTTTAATACATTCACTTGTACTAAATACAACAGGTACTGGTAGCCATAACTACCAACACTGGTAGCTATAGCTAGCAGAAAATTACAGTACCCGATTGGTGAACTGTTTTACAAATAACTTTGGTGTTACCACATGTATTAACACCAAATTTTTACTAGTATTTCACTATTAAATACTCAACATCCTAGTATAAACAAAAATATTCACGATGCGTCCTTAAAACAGGAAAAAATGTGAAAAAAAAATTTGCGTGTTGGTTGACGTTTATTGTTTGATGAAGACTTTAATTGTGATAGATGACATTATAATTAATTTCTGTAATTATTACCTACCAAAATGATCACCAGGATGTGCTTTTTGTGATGGTGTTAAAACATTAACATTAGATATCATATTCGAATCAGAATCTTATTGGAAAAAAAATGTCGTCAAAGCGGAGGTAAGTGCACCTTGTCATTGTTCTTTAGAAAAAAACTTATAAAAGACTTTTTGTAATCTTTTTGTAAATATCACTCAAACACATAACTTTATTTAATATAGGCTGTACCTTTACTAGGTCGTTACAATTTGAGTTTTGATAGGATTCGTCAATTTTCTTCCTCGCGACTTATAGTTTTTTTACGCCATTTTCGTCGCTACCACAATTCCACGAATTTTTGAGGTCGTTTTTTTTATAAAAAAGTTTATAAAGCTCTTTTTATATAACAATAATTTGACATATCGTCAATTCAGTCAATTTATACAAGACATTTACCTGCACATATACGCCCCTCCTTTAATAAGTTAGGTTACATGAAAAAGCAGCACGAGCCGAGCGGGCGAAGCGAGCGTGCCGAGGCAGCGGCCGGCGAATACCAGAGCATCTACAGTCGTTCTTCATCCGAAACAATCACCGACCGAATTAAAAGACTTATGATGCGAATGTAGCTTCATATCAGTATTTTTTTCGGACGGATGTCGAACAGAGAACGAGAGTAGACTCTCTGAACCGATTCGATGTTTTAGCCGCTCACGCGATGCGCACCGCAAAATGGCGGCTATTTGGTTTCGCAAATTAGAAAAGCATTCAGTTTAAATACAAGGTTTTATAAATAAGAATTGTTATTCTGCATTGCTAAATAAATACCCTCCGTACTACCAACAAAAACATCTAAAATAAAATGCAGTAATACACCGCAAATCCTGCACTTAAAAAGCACTAATGAAATTTTTGGTGTACTTGGATAAATATGATAATATTCCGTTTGAGTGGTTCTAACGTTTACCATGAAATTACTCCTTAAAGTATAGTTTATAAACATTCATATTCAGGGTAAACTTAAAAAACGCTACTTACGTTATGTTTTCAATAAATAAACACCGAAATCACCAGCCCAAACAATAACACTCACACTATTGTCGTGACATTTAAATGACAGACCCAGGCAATAAAAACTTTATGGCTTGCTAGAGTAGTTACCGAAATAGCAATTAATATTAGTTCTTTTACCTGTTATAACTTCGATATCCGATAAATCGGTATAAAATCATCGCCGGCACCTCTAGTTGTGGTATGCTTCCAGAGACGCATGAATCGCGCAACGCTCTGTGGCGGCATGCGTCCACGGCTGCATGTATCGCGTGAGCGGTTAACTTCTTGTATCAAAATGCTTCTCATCCGTGTAAGACCATCTATATATCTATATGTAATAATATACATCAATATATCGTCATTGTCACCATCACCACCATCACCATCATCACCACCACTATCACTATCTAATTGTTATATTTCAAGTAAATGTTTGGCTTAAAGTAACTATTTGACTTAAAAGTAGACAAGAATGAGAGCGACAATAATGATATTTGGATACATTTTTAATTGTCAAGTGTGTAAAATATGCTGGACCGTTATAAAAGTGCATGGATTTTAAAGTTCCCTTTGACTAATTGATGGACAATAAAGTTTATAAAACTATTACTGAACACTCATTTAGATAGATTGCTTTACATGAATGAGAACGATTTAGTTACCAGCACTGAAATTGGTATTTAAGTCGAGTTTTTGCTAAAACAGAGATGCACAGGTTACTTCACTGTGTACACTACAATCCCACAGGAGGTCCTTCTCACGTGTGCGAAAGGTGAAGGTGATGCGGTATGAATTTTTGTTATTAGAAGGCTTTTAGTTGAATTGGCACTAATGATAAGAAAAATTGAAACACATTTTGTATTCCCAGGAAAACATGTTTGTTTATAATAAATTGGAAAATTACGGTATGTATTCAACATGTAAATTATTAGAGTTTATCCTCGATGGGAAATATTGCGATTTCCACGAGTGTTAATTTTTTTTCTTCGTTTCTTAAAATTAGGGCGACGTGGAACCGGCTCCCATGAATGAGAAATTGCCCACTTTCTTAATTTTTATTTATTACTGTGACGTAGTAAAATAGTCTTTTTATGTGTGACACAGACTAAGCAATCAAGCAATCACATTAAATAAATAATGCTTGGCGTTCATGTAATAACAGAAAAGTTATTGAAAGGGACACATTTTTGGAGGTTATCTGAAAACGACTCTCCAGAGTCATTGATGAAATTTTGCAACTTTATCTAGAACGTTTTAACTTTTTCTTTTTAAATATTACGCAAAATAGACACTTTTAAAACTTTAAATAGTAATATTACTAAAGTTTCTCTATCTTAGTGATAAAAGTCAACTCGCACTTGCTATTTTTTAACCTACTTCAAAAATAGGAGGAGGTTATACGTTCGGCTGTATGCATGTTTTTGGCTTGTTTTATGTATGTTTTCAGATATTTCTGTCAATTGTGGACCGATTTTGAAAATTCTTTTCGTAAGGGTGTAGTCTCGTGGTAGTCCCAATGTCGCCAAATCAGAATCTGATGAGGGGAACCCATGAAAAGCGAAGGAAATCCTCAAATTTTATAGGCATGTCATGATTTTGAAAATTATTTTTTGTTTGAAAGGATATACTCTCGAGGTATTTCTTGATACTGTTCCGAGTTCGTTTTGGCTATCACAAATAACTAATTATTTTCCGCAAATAAAAGTCGATTTTTCCCTTGATTTAATACTAGACAAGTAACCAACAAATCACCGTGACCATGACAACCAGAGAGAGATCGTTGACATAATACAAGTAGAAGCTGGGGTTATAAAGTTGATATAGGTTATATTAATAACATTGTCCTGTATTTTGCTTCAGGTGTTTGTTCGTAGTAGCAAAAAACAACAAGTTTTCAGTTTCTTCCCAAAAATGATAAAGAACGACACCACAAAACTCCCTGTGATTTCTTCCTATTTTCGAAAAGGAAAAACCCAAGGAAGGACTACATTTCGGAAAATTATTACCGAAAATTGCGTACCAGAAACGCTACGAGGATTTTTTTTTATGTTTATGACACCAAGTGATGGGACGAACAAGTCGTGGATCTAGTGATAAGCGACACGCCTATCCACAACAGTCGCAGTGCCACTCAGAGCATTTGAGGGGCACTGCCACTGCGCCCGTCAATCTGAGGCATAAGTCCCATGTGCCTGCAACTTCACCAGCACCCTGACCCTTCAAAATTGGAACGCAGTAATGCTCATATTACTGCTTGGCGGCGGAAATAAGTAAGGTGGCAGTTCTTTCTTCGACACACTCTTTCGCAAGAAGTTCTACAGCTACTAATTTTTTTTGTAGTGGTACAAATGTATTTATATCTGATACTTTAAAAGAGGCAGTAACATTGTAATTAATCAATATATAAAGATTTTTGAGAAAATTAAAATTTCAGCACACGTTGTATTCCAAGATACACTATCCTACCAAAAAACACGGAACTCTACCATTTTAAACAACCTAAGAACTCTTAAATACACATAAATTGTTCCGCTAAATGTTCAATCTGCATAACTCGAGAAATGTCCGTCATTTGTTAATATAGTTTACAATCATTTTGCCATGGTAATAGTTAGCAAATTTCTAGATCTATAATAAATAAAATCTGCCCAAATGGCAGAAATCTGCCACAAATGATCACACTGTTTTCAATTGATATTAAAAACACTGTGACATTGGCAAGAGGTCTCTTGTCAAAACGTTCCTTTGCAACTTTCGTTTTCTAAATATTTTTGTCACATTGTGTTTTATTTTTTGCTTTATGTCATTACTGTTTGATGGATTATTTCACTAGGTATTTTATAGTTTTAATGTTTTGTGTGTACTATAAAACAACTCATACTTCAGGTAGGTAAAAAATCTTGCTTGATGAATCCGCTTTATTACATTTCACTCATTTTTCTTTAACCGATTTTAATACAACTTGGCAAATAATGGCACGAATTTTTGATGTCGGTTTTTTTTATAAAAAAACATTATATTTTATTATAGTATATTTTATTTTATTTATTTTGGCACAACAATCTGAGGGGCACTGACACTGCGCTTGTCACCCTGTGTTGACAAGTACCATGTGCCTGTAATTTCACCAATACCCTTCAAAACCGGAACGCAGTAATGCTCACATTACAGCTTGACGCCAGAAATAGGTAAGGTGGCAGTACTTCCCTGGACGAACTCTTTCACAAGGAGCGCTACTGCTACTAACATACAAGTAAAACTACGACAGTATATAACAAAAACAAATAAATTTGTATCTCAATAACAACCGCGAACAACATGCAAATAGTATTTTGCAACATAACGGTTATGGTTAACTAAGTGAAAAGAAATGTGTATACTTTTAATAATAATTACTTCATTCTGTCATGTTTTCACGTGCTACAGTATAGCCAGAGCTTTCATAATTTTAACAAATCTGTTGGTGCTCTGGTGGAATATATCATGATCTTTAAATACGACATTAACGTATGAAAAGGCTGTCATGTAACACATTTTTTATTATAATTATTAATACAAAGATCGAACACTCAGAAAAAATTCCTTCGATCCGGTCGGATTCGAACCGACGTCTTCTTGCATACCGCACCATCTATGAGAAATCTATGAAAGATTTACCACCCAGTCAGATTTCTCATAGATGGCGCTACGACTAAAAAGTCGTTGAAAAACCAAATACAAAGACACGACGCAAGCACATAGAAAAATTCGTGAGGTCCGTTGGTTCGTTCCGTGGCTTAGTTGGTATAGCGTCTGGCACGGTATGCAAGAAGACGTCGGTTCGAATCCGACCGGATCGAAGAAATTTTTTCTGAGTGTTCGATCTTTGTATTAATAATTATAACAAATTAGTGGAGTAATTTCACAAAAAAAAAATTGAATATCAATTCAATAAAAATTTAATTAATACACTTTTTATTACCAAAAAAAAAAACAACGGAGATCCACGAATTTCTCGACATGCCCACAGTTAGGTAAGAAATAGCCTCCTATGGTGATATATACAGAACCCCGCTACAACAACACCCAAATCAACTAGACAAGCAGCTTACTATACCTGAAAGTATATGAAGACTAAAAAAAAGGCGTGACATCTTTGACCACGATAGTAAGCAAAATACCTGACTAAACAATCTATAGGGCTGGACTTCACTGGGAGTAGTACCCTTTCCAATGTGATACTACAAACCATCTTACTTATAAACTTATAACAGTTAGGCTGGTGTTACAGCTGTGCGTACGGTCCGTACGGACTGTCCGCCTGCGGGCTATCCGCATGCATAGAAGCCGCAGTGCTCTGAATCACCTACAATGAACGCACGGGTGGCTTGTGCGGAGTTCACGCGGGGCATGTTCACGGAGCAATCCACGTTACAGTAAAATGATGTCCTAACGTCACACGTGCTACTCCGCTCCGGTACTCCGGTGTGTTCCGCAATTAAATCAGCACTGCTCTAAAACCAGCCTTACAATATGTAAAATAAAAAGCTTTGTCAACATTCAGTATATATGACTGTCAGATTTCGCTATAGGTGACCTATTAAGTTATCGGTCAATCACAACTATCACTTCGCCGTTGTAGAAATTTGGCGTTAACTTTACGTCTACGACTTTGAAAATCACAATCTTTTAGAAGATCCGTGGCGTGACGGCTTTTGAACGCAAGTGCAACAGAAGTTCACGCTGAATTCCCCATGAATATTTGATAGAAATGAGTTCCGTTACACTAATTATTACGGTAAATTTTGCACCGGTCAGTAGCAATCAATTTCAGTTGTTATTCATGGTGTTATTCCGATGTTTTCCATTGGTATATTAATGGTTTATTGCGTAATTCGTAATGTAGTAATAATGCTCTCTCAAGCAGTTTAATATAATATGTACCAATGTGTTTGCGGTACTGACGATGGTAAGGTAGTAATCGGGTCTCGGGTCACTTTAATTTGAAATTTATCAAGTTTTTCGGTGAAGGATAATAACGTGATTCAAATCTGCACGGCGAAGAAAGTTAACAACCCGCGAAAAGCGTGTAAAGTTTCCGACCCGCTTAGGGCCAGCCTCGCCTGAGAGGAGACCTGTGCCCAGAAGTGTGACGTATAAAATGCGCTGTTGATGATGATGATGAATAAAGTTAAAAATAAACTTTTGAGTTTTTCTTATACTCTCCGAAACTTTTTAGGTCTATATTTTCAGCAAAGCCGGGAGGAGCCGGGGATGCTGACATTCATAAAAATAATGTTGGCGGCCGGTTCTTAATTTTTTTCGTTCACCTTGAGACGTAAGTTGACAAGTCCCATGTGCTTGTAATTTTACCAGCACCCTTACCCTTCAAAACCGGAACTCTGTAATGCTTGGCGGTAGAAACTTTTCTGCACGAACTCTTTGTTAAACAGTTTATAATATGCAAACTTTACACGATTTGTTTTTCTCATTTACTGCTTTAGAAATACCGTTCCGTTAATTGATATCTTAAAAACAAATTTAACTGATAACAACGTAGAAATGAAATCGCGTTTCACTCGTACAGATAGTCAACTTTCTATGAAAATGTTCAATGGCTAGCATTTTTTATAACCACAACTACGGCTTATAAGCAAGTCTAAACGAACTATTTGCGCGTTCAATCATCAAACAAATGCTTTACTTACGTTTATTTACGCCCCAATTGTCTTACGACAGGGAAATTGTTACAGTAGATAAGTTGCAAGTAGACATAGCCTTGACGAACCACGTCTGCCGAGTCAAACCAACACTGTAAAGTCACTTACAGTGTTTTGGTTCAATAGCGCTCATATGATTTCTCTAGACCTACTCGTAATCTTACATTTATTATACCCTGTCATTTCAACTTTAGAGTAGCGTTTTTGAATGAGATATTAAAAACTAAAATACACTGTAAGTTTTAATATTTCGTAATTATTTTGACATAACACGGTACGCAGCAATATAGTCTTTTGGTTTGACAATTACGCGCTCGAAATGCAGTACAGTGTTGCGGGGCGCCTGAGTTAGTGAAATCTCTCAGATCACGCAAACATTTGTCGCGGCTCAAATTTTGACAAAAGAAAACGACATATTATCGTGTCACACCAAAAAAACACTGCAAGATTCAATACAGTGTTTTGTAATTTCGTAACAAGAGATAACTTACTTTCCACAGTAAAATTATAATGCCTAGATAGAATACTTTAATATCTAATTTACGATGCAAGTGAAATGTATCTTTTTATGTTATTAGCCTTAAAAAAAATCCAAAAAAAAACCGAAAAATCGTTAACGTAGCTATTTTTCTAAATGCTGTTTTTGATATTAGTATTTTGGTTTGACACAATAGATGTGTTTTTGGTGTTCCTCAAATCTCATGACAGATATAAATCGGCTTCAGAGGTCAAAAGCAGCAATCATAATCTCCCACGTGACAATGTATGAATGATAATAATATATATATATATAAATTTGCCTCACTTAGCGTGTGCGGACTAGGTTTCTATTAATAATATAATTGAAGCGCGCCAAAAGGGCCTACACGAGCGGGCGGGCCTTTATTGCTCAAGGTCAACTTGCACCGCGAACAGATCAAGAATTTTAGCTAAAAATGACGACATGTGCGGTAAATGACTGTAAAAATACGTCAGACAAACATAAAATAGATACTAACATCACATTCCACAAGGAAGTAACGCGTTTCAACTTGTATTTTTATATAAATATTCACTAAAACCGAAAACTAACCTACTACTAAAACTAGCCTACTTGAATTTGATTTTTGCCTCACTTGTGACAGTTCGTTTGATATGAAACTATCATTCTATGCGTTATTATACGTGTACTGCAAGGTCACGGTCACATTACCTTTGGGTATGTTAATATGATGCATTAGCCTTAAAGATAGAATGCCCAACAGTGTACCAAGAGAGCGTTGTGATATAAAAGATGCGAGGTGAGGTGATGATTTGGTTTGCCATCAACATTTTGTATTTAAAGAGAAAAAATCATGTTTTACTACTTCTTTATTTAAATCTGTCAATTTTAATTTCATAAACCATATTACAAAGGTACTCTTATTAATTTTGAACCAAAATTCTATTGACTATGGTACTTGCTATTGAACTGCAAAATTTTATTATATTAATTATAATAATAATAATGCACACACTCAACATAGCCCCGCACTAGTGAAACCTTATGTCGCGGGTGCCATGGACACACACATGGACAACCACAAATTATACCCAAACTCACGAAAGAAATAATATAAGTCGTACAAATATTTCTCCCCGCCCCGGAATCGAACCTGGGATCTCTGCGTGGCATTCCGGCATGGTAACCGTTCGGCCACGGAGGCATTTCTATAAACAAAATTAATTTCAAAAAAAGAACGTATGACGTTACTCTACTGCCTTCTGATTGGTTAAAATATAAACGGTACATGGCCAATTACGGACACTATTTTAGCCCTTTGGTTGATGGTTTTTATTTATGGCGTTTGTTTGGCTTCCGTTTGAGTTTCTTGTCTGAATTTGTTAACAAAATATGCAATAAATATTGGTTGTACTTTAATTATTTTATTATTTTACTTTACTCCCAGAAAAAGTATTTTATGCAATAATTACATAATTAGGTCTAAATCACAACACTTAACTGTAAGAACCCATATTATGCAACGATTGCATATAATACTATATGTGAATTAGTCAAAAATTTGACAGTTCTTAGTTTGAAATGCGAGAAATTCTTTATCGATTATGTTTTGAATACAATCGTTACAACGGCACGTGTACAATAACATTGCGTTGTCCACGCACCTCTAGACACCACTAATAAGATTATTTGGTACAATAGGAACTATTTCGGTACACATGGAATAAACGATATTATTTTGAAAGACAGGAAATGTCGCTACGTACGTGAATTAATCTCTTGGTCTAAGCCATAGATGTAGGAAAAAAAGCAGGTTTATTTTTACACTGCATTATAGTGTGTTTTGCGTTGACCAAACATCAGTACGGTATCAAAGTGTAAATAAAAAACATATAAAAAAAACTTAAATAATTATGACGACTTACGACAACTTTAATTAATTATGATAACATAAAAATGTGATGTAGTGTCATGTCACGTTTTTTGTGAATATTGGGAAATCCCTACCCTTTATGTAGCATGTAACAACTAACTTGTCGCGGTGTCGGAACTAACAAGTGAGTCGAAAGAGACAACGCTTCAAAACAAGATGTCACAGCATGAATGTCTTTTTTGCTCATAGTTTCGTTGATATTGGAGTAACAATTATGGCACTTTTACAGAAAATTGACGGGCGATGTATTGGTCATTTTGATTTACAATCGTTTACCGATAACCAATCATAAACTCGAATTTTTTTTCCGAAATAACGTTCGTTCGAATTTTTATTACACCGAAAACCGAATTATAACGAAACCGTTGTTTTTTCATAATACGTTGGATATTTATCGCAAAGACACTATTAGGTTCGGTTAGGTTTAGTTAAGTTAGGTTTAAAAGAAAAAACATTTTCCTCTCAATATTACTTTCGAGGTTCTCAATATTACCCTTTCATAAAAAATCTTGTCTGTATTTATAAAATAAAGCACTAGTATCCACCTGCACCGAACTATTTATACGTTTTTATGCCGAACCATCAAATTATGGAACCAACTCCCGGCGCATCCCTCCCCTCTATAACATCGGATCCTTCAAACGTAGTGTGAAGAAGCATTTGCCAGACCGGCAAAATGATAGTGACGGAGTGAAGATATTTGTGTTTTCCATCCGTTACTCTCATCTCTGGACTGTATTCGCACTTTCCATCAGGCGCGGTGCATTCATTTTGCCGAGTCACAATAAAAAAAAAAACTAAGTACGTCTTAAACCAATGCTCGCAATGCAAAAGACGCTCTTAGTACATTGTGTTAATCGTGTCATATAAAGTTATCTACTGAATTATTTACATTTCACGTTAGAATTACTTTAAAATCCAATTTCAACTTCCTAAGTCAGTAGTTTCGTCTTACGATGCAGTAACACCATTTCCGGAAATCCGGAATTCGAAAACTAATTAATATTTGGTGGTTTTAACAACTGTATGTCGCTATGCACTACGCATATATTATGACCTTTTCTGATCATTATTTATTAATTAAAAACTCGATATGTATATTCTTCTAAGTATTTTTATCCTTATCACTTTCCCAGAAAGGCAATATTAGTTTTTGAGGTCATGTATATCCGTATGTATAAGAACTGAACAAATATTAAATTTTCCCGATTGTTATTTATTAAACTGTTTTTTTTTCTAGATCTGACATACGCATTCGACTTGAAAGATATATGAATTATCCCTAAATTCGCTTTGATCACCACAGTGTGTGAAAGAAATAAACATTGTATGGTACATTTAACATCGGTCAAACCGGATCCTACCCTGGTTTTATCTTTTCAGAATTTCTGTCCGAATGTTTGTTTTCCTTATATTTTTTTAAACTACATCAAAAAGCCCCAATACACGCGACGATTTGTCTTCACGGTCAGTCGTTTCAGACCGATTGGTAACGACGAATCGATAGTATATGTTAATGTCGTTAACGATTAACTTGAACGCCTAGAGAATAGCGATAGATCGTAAAGATCGATCGACACAAGCGTGTTTAGGTTGTAACCTAACCAGGGACATAACATCCAAGAGACTGATGTTCAAGAGATGACCCTTACCTAAGCTGCAATTGACCATAATGTTCTTGCAAAACCACAAATAAAATACTTCTTCACTATAGTGTAATAAAGCATTTAGCTTGTCACTTTCTGGGTGAACATTGAACATGTCCGGACTGTACTGTATTGTAGGAATTGTAAATAATTGCATGTTCGTTGAATGGCAGACCAAGAAGAACACTTCTAATCTGTTTGTATAACTGGTTGGTTATTTATCTATTTATATATTAGTCGACCCGGTGGGACTTGAACCCACATCCATGCTACACCGTAGCATTACTCTTTACCAACTGAGCCATTCGTCCAGTTACCGAGCCGTCGAAATTCTCCTGTGTGTTTTTGCTAGAGATCTTTGGCTTTCGACATTCGTCGCCGCTAGGGCCGACATGTTTACAAGTGTCACAACAGATGCAGATGTCGCTTTTCGATCAAATGTATTTATTGAATTTTTTTGTAAAATAATTCCACTACTTGTTTGTGTTATGATTATGAACACAAATTTCGAACACAGAAAAATTTCGCCGATTTTGGTTGGTTATTTATTGACCAATAAAACCAGAAATATAAATAAGAAATTTTGGCTTCGCAAGTATTTCTTCTTAGATGATTATCACCTAATTAAAGGCTTCCCACGCTATGGTTTTATTTTTATTTTCCCGGAACTGTTATACGCTTCACGGCCGCCAGTTGACTGGCCAGCGGCAGATGACAGCTTTAAGAACCATATCTGTCAACCCTTTATGATTGTCTACAACTTTTACCTCGATTTCTTTCGGCGTTACCATTGTCACTCACTTTATGCACACGTGAAACAGAAGTCGAATTAAACTATCCTCAAAATATCGATGACGCTTTATGATCTCTATCTCTTTTTTTTGGTATCATACCAAGTGAGACGTACAATCCGTACGTCTGGTAGTAAGCGAACCGCCTGTACATAACAGTTGCAATATCACTCAGAGCTTTAAGTCACAAAGATGGGCGAATGAGATGAATGATAATGAGAAAAAAAAATTAGTAAAAGACGATCTGAGTCAAAAGCAGTTTACCCTTCAAAACCGAAACGTATTAAGACTTGGTGGCAGATACAGCTACTCGTATCGTAAGTGATACTTGGGGGTTCTGCAACTCAATCGAATGGTTAGTGTAATTTTGTGTCAGATGTTGCGTTATAGCGGACTTTGTACTAGTGATAAACATTTAGTGAAAACCACGAGTCTTAAAATTAACATTCCTTCTTAAAATCTAAATAAGTCTTCAACAAGAGCACATTGGCCAGTGCTCAGATTACAAAATATAGGCAGATGGAGCGCGCCGAACACGAAAGTGAAGCCACCAAAGCAAATACAAATTTAAATGCGAATACAAACTCGCGTCAGTACTAAGCACAGTGTCGCATTGTTTGCACGTCACGAGTAATTAGCTATTTTACGTTTAAAAATGCCATTTTGTCTCTTTAAACATTGTAAAACTTGTAAAACTTTTTACAGGGAACTATTGATTATTTAACTGTTTTGTAATTTATTTACCCAATATTTTTTTGAGATTCACTCGGAACACAAAACGTCGACATAAATTCGTGTGTGTTGCAGTTTATATCGAAATGATTAAACTTAAACTAGGTAAATATGCATGAGTGATCGGAGCATCGATTAATTTATACTTTTATATGGAAATTAAACAATGTGTGCATACACATATAAGCTTCTCCATTTACAGCGGTTCAAAATTGGGTAACTCAGATTTACCTAAATTATTGTCAAACCAATGTCTAATAGCCATTATGTACACACATTGACTTACAAATAAATGGACGACGGATCTAATACAAAAACAACGAAAAAAATGTCTCAAGTCAATCTATTCAATCAAACGTAGTGACATTTAAAGGAATATGAAAAAGCTAAAACGTTGAATTTCAATTGTAATGTCACCGCAGTACTGTCTAATTTTGCTTGCTTCGCTGTCAGAAGAAACAAATGAAGACTAAAGCGTGAATGACGCTCTGTATACGATTTTAACGCCCTATAAGTTCGGACACTTTTTAGCGCGGACCCGACGTCCATATAATTGTAAGTCAATGTGTACACAAAAGAAAATGTAGCCCTATAGATACAGAGAACTTTCATTGTTGTGTGCACGTGTCATAAACATAATGATTTTGAAAGAAAACGTGTCAATAATATAAAATATATATATATAAATGTAATACACAACTTCACTGGTTCTAAAGAGTTTCATTGGGAACCAAACAATTTTTGTCTAATTAGAAGGTGATTGTCAGTGCTATGGAATTGATTACAAAGTTAATTCAATAAAAAAAAATTGAATAATATTTGGTGGTGCGATTGCACTACATATTATTATCAAAATCAGAAACGAATGCTCGATATATCGATCCGAAATCGTAGTATTATAAAAAAACGTGTACAAAATAAAGGTTATTAAGATATTGCGTAGGTAACTATAATAAGTGGTGATTATAATAAATATTTTGAATTACCAAAGTATTTTTTCCTTTGTGTGACGTAAATCTAATAATGACAATTACATATTAACTTATATTGCATATAATTTGTTTGATATCCTAATACCACTTAAGTATGTACCATATTGCAAAATAACGTTTCCAGTTTGTAAGATTAGTATTATAGAAAGCATCAAACATGCGGGAGTTTTTTCACTGCATCGGGCAATCTTATACGCACACTAATGCACATGTCCCTACAGCGCCCGTCCTAGTTCTCACGCACACAATAAATGAAAAGCGGCTTCCCATCGTTTGTTGCGTGTGCTCCATCTGCCTATGTTTTGTAATCTGAGGGCCAGTGAGTCACAGTACTTAAAAGTGATCTTATCTCGTACAGACGTCTAACGTCCCTCGATGAGCAACGGACAAGACTGCTCTAAGTGAAACCGGAATATGTAACGGTTATCGGTGTCATATCACGGAAGAACTTATACCTCTCTCATATAAACAAAAGGTTGTTTTTATGATACAAAATAACGGCACAAACAAGTTGAATGCGTGGTTGTAAGCGACACGGCTGTGCATAATAGTTGCAACAACCCTTAGAACTTCAAATCGCAAAGATCTCGCAAATATTCTAAAGAATCTAAAGATCCCGTCACCTTGAGACGTAAGTTGACAAGTGCCACGTGCCTGTAATGTCACCTTACCTTTCAAAATCGAAACGCAGTAATGTTCTCATTACTCCTAGCGATGCGAAGGCGATGTGGCAGTAGTTCTCTGGACGAAATCTTTCCCATGGAGCTCTACTGGTACTAAAAACACACGTACACAAGTACGCGTGAATCATTCGTCTTTTTCGCTCTATTACATGAACACAAAGCTTCTTGCACAGCTTGGAGCGCATTATTAGTCAAAGTCAAAGTCAAAGATTATTTATTCCATAGGAAAAATAAATTTACACTTGACAACGTCACATTTAAGCTACTGCTCGTTCACTACGGGACCTCCCTGAGAAGAACGAGCAAGAAACTCAAGGGATTGCTCTTTTCAAATAAACTTAAATGCTATGGAATACACTTTGAATCAAATTTGTGTGGATTCTGAAGCCATGTCGTCTTTCCATACATCTTTATCTAACGTAGTCTTCAATTTTGTAATATGATTTTTCGATCAAAATATTTTTAATGTAGTTTTTAAACTTACGAAATGATAAACTTAATGTATGCTCCGGAATCTTATTGTAAAAACGTATACAGTTGCCCATAAAAGAGTTGTTTACCTTGGTTAAACGAAATCGTGGTACCATGAGTTTAGATTTAGCTCTAAGGTTAATATTATGGATATCTTCTTTCTTATTGAAATTATGTATATTTTTACGGGCATATAAAATATTTGAGTAAATGTACTGTGATGCCACAGTCATGATACCAGTCTCCTTAAACTTTTCTCTGAGAGAAACCCTTAGACCTCGTGAAAGCTTTCGTCCAAGGAAGTACTGCCACCTTACCTATTTCTGCCGCCAAGCAGTAATGTGAGCCTTACTGCGTTCCGATTTTGAAGATCCCCGACGTTGTTATTCTAGATACCGCACCACACCCCGCACATTGACTGTCGGCGAGCCGTTTTCGCGCTAAGACGGCTTTGATGTTTGAATATACTTTTCATTTATTCAATAAGAAACTTGCACGTTAATATATAACATCATTTTACGTTACTATTTACAATGGTTGTGATTTGTGATGTATACGGCTGTTTATCATCATCTAAATCAGTATAAAGAGAGGAGTTTTTTTCGTTTTCCGAA
Source organism: Hyposmocoma kahamanoa (assembly GCF_003589595.1). Classification (NCBI taxonomy): domain Eukaryota; kingdom Metazoa; phylum Arthropoda; class Insecta; order Lepidoptera; family Cosmopterigidae; genus Hyposmocoma; species Hyposmocoma kahamanoa. Next base: position 877,165 of record NW_020653561.1, on the reverse strand, counting down.
AGATAAAAAAAAAACAAGTAAAAAACACTTGTCTGAGACTCATTTAGTTATGGTTTTCTTCATTTATTTAGTACAGAGTAATACATAATACAGATTTATTATATCAATATAATATGACGACATAACTTCGTGAGTTAGTAGACAAGGGTTCGCGAATTTTCAATTTGTATTGCCGATAAATATTACGTAGTGAATATACTTAATTATTAACAAGGTAACGATGAAATTGGACAATTTAAAATACATTGGTTACCTTATTTAAAAATACCTGTCCAAACTATAACATTTTCGACAGGTATTTTTAAATAAGGTACGGCACTTAATGTCTTTATTTTTAAAATCTTCAATATTATTCTAGTTAGTGAATTAATGAAAAATGTAAAATTATATCGATATAAAAACTTAATGAACATGTATAATTATTAGGATATATAATTCTATTAATATAATTATAGATAACAGGTACGCGTTATAATTTTCGGTATGTTGCCGCTCTGACCACGCACAGGTATTGACAGGTAACCCTGCCACTGCACACACACATTTGTGCGTGTGCAGATAATTATAATAATAATAACGCACACACTCAACATAGCCCCGCACTAGGGAAACCCTGTGTCGCAGGTGCCATGGATACACACATAGACAATCACAAATTACACCCAAACTCACGAGAGAAATAAATGTAGGCCATACAAATATTTCTCCCGGCCCGGGAATTGAACCTGGGACCTCCGCGTAGCAGTCCGGCATGGTAACCGTTCGGCCATGGAGGCAGTTAAGATAGCGCCTTTCTGTATGTAGTAGTAGTAGGTAACTTTCGACCGTTTTGTATGGAGTGTCCGGAGTGTGCCCCATGATCATAACAATATATAGAGTTAAATTCTAATGCAATATTTTCAGTATTATTGTATGGGTCTGAATCAATTCCCATAATTATATACATTTTGATCTACGCGGGGCCTTAGGAGAGTATTGTAGTAAAGCGTAGTACGGGTGACAAAGGAAAACCAATCTTGTCTTCACTGACTGAGACCGAACGGATGTTCAGTAAAAATAGCTAACAATCCCGATTAAATTGAGCCTCAAAAAAAAAACTTTATTAGTAGTCCAGCCCTTTGGAAGCTATGATACCACAAACAGAGAGACACAAACAAAGACTCCCCTTATTTACGTCAAGGGTTAAAAATTAAGATTAAAGAAGTGGATTTTATTATGTTAAATTTAGTTTGTAAGTATATTTCTCGAACATAATTATTACTCTATAAATTGCTCACCGTGTCAAAGAATAAAAAAATAAAATGAGATCGTCAAAAACATAATAATATGATAATGAACAATAATAATAAAATTACTAACATTGCAAATCGGGATAAACGTAACTCGATTTAATAGGCGTTTGCCTACCTACCTATCAGCCCGTGACCACTACCGGTGTAACCTGCCAGAAACGTCTCCATAATTGGTAGGTGTGCAAATACCTGTCGAGTCATCGAGTTATAATCGAATGAATTTAATAAAAAAAAAACGCTTTTACAAAATGTTTTTGTTGCAAATTTGTAACATTACATGAAGTTAACCGTTACTTAGTTATTAGTTCGTCCAGGAAACTACTAGCACTGTTTTATATATTATATATTACTGCATTCCTGTTTTAAGCCATACAGGTGCTAGTGAAATTAGGCTGCTGTCCATTAACCAAAACGCGGCTAGTGACAAATGGTCAAATATCCGTTTTAATTAGCAAAAGATAGAGCACAAAATTATCTTTTAAAAACAGTTAAAATTAGTTAACACAACCGCTATGGGCAGGCGTGTCGCTTACCAGCCGCACAACTTGTTCATCCCGTCTCTCGTTATTATAAATTGCTCATAAAAAAACCACTTTAAGCTGACTCATCTCTTTCATTCTAGACTTCTCATTTTAGACTGTGACTGCTTCCGTAGCCGAACGGTTATCACTCTGATTCCATTGATGACATTTATATGGCCTACATTTATTTCTCTCGTGAGTTTGGGTGTAATTTGTTATTGTCTATGTGTGTGTCTATGGCACCCGCGATACAGGGTTTCCCTAGTGCGGGGGTGTGCGTGTGTGTTGTTATTATTATTGATGTTCATCAGGCGGCCTTAACGTAGCATCGAAAGAATATCTTTCCATGGGAGTGTTTGAAACAAATACACTACACATTGATAAAATGAGAGCTGTGAATCGTACGTAGCTGTAGTACGTACTATGGGATTACTATGACGTTTTGCAGTTCATGTAGGCGTTACACAATAAATCCACCGCGTTCGGAATTGAGAACAGAACTGAAGCGTGAACGGAATAAAAGTACGTTCACCTCTTTCCCTAAGTGTGTTTGCTTAGAATCCGTATCGTGCCGCAAATGATTTCGGCGGCTTTTTCATTAACGCTGTGGTTCCGAAGCAATTTGTTCACACGCTTCACTGTGCCCGATAGAGTATTTCAACGTATGTACATCGGAACATCTAAATTCACTTACTTAAAAATTTACTTTCCAACAATCTGTCCATTTACTTTATATTAAAAAGTACAAGATTTGACAATCTCATATTATTTACAGAAACCATTTTATCAGACAAATGTAAATCCGGCTCAGTTGAGTCGCTTGACAAAGCTGAAATCAAATAACTGCCTCCTTGGCCGAACGGTTACCATGCTGCACTGCCGCGCAGAGGTCCCGGGTTCAGTTCCCGGGCCGGGAGAAATATTTGTATGGCCTACATTTGCAACATCTAAACCGGTCATACCTATTTGCAACATGTGAAATGGCCCAAACTCAGCATAAATACTGGAGACCGTGAAAAGTCAAACTACGCTGGTTTTATGCCAGTACCGACGGTATGGTGAACGATCACGATTCAGGCCATTCCATCAAAGTGCATCACACGCAAATACATACAACTCTAAAATTATTATTACAAAAAATTGCTGGTCTGCCACGCTAATTCGGTCGGAGCCTACATTTATTTCTCTCCTGAGAAGGGGTGTAATTTGTGGTTGTCTATGTGTATGTCCATGTCCATGGCATCCGCGATACAGGGTTTCCCTAGTGCGGGGCTGTGAGTGTGTACGTTATTATTATTATTCACTGCCTCCGTGGCCGAACGATCACCATGCCGGACGGCCACGCAGAGGCTCCAAGTTCGATTCCCGGGCTGGGAGAAATATTTGTATGACCTACATTTATTTCTTTCGTGAGTTTGGGTGTAATTTGTGATTGTCTATGTGTGTGTGTCCATGGCATCCGCGATATAGGATTTCAGTGCGGAGATATGAGTTTGTGAATAATTTTTTTTTCATAGTCAAGGAAATTACACTTGAAATAGATATTTTGTTTAAACTTTACTGCTCTACGTAAGGCAGATTCTTTTAAGAAGAATGAGAAGAAACTCTAAAGCGTGATCTTTGTAAATAAACATTTGTACACATTTATCATTTACAACATTTATTTCAAACATCATTGCTCGAGATGACATGCTAGAGTCAACCACGGACTTTTGTCATCAAAGTACGGCGCAGAGAGCATATAACGTTAGTATAAAGTTTTGACAGTTAACAATCTCTTTAGTAGCAGTAGAGTTCCTTGTGAAATTGTTTGTCCAGGGAAGTAGATACTGCCACCTTACCTATTTCTCATTACTGCGTTCTGGTTTTTAAGGGTAAGGGTACTGGTGAATGGTGTAAAAACAAATTGAACAGGAAAATATTTTAATTTTTTTTTCTCTTTTTTAAATATTTCTACAAATAAATGTGCTTGGGGGCATCGTAGTGGTGAATCTGCGGGGTCCCATGGCGCTCACAACACCCGGTCAAGAGCGTGCGCCGAGGGGTTTTTTATTCATTCATTCATAAAGCATTTCCGCCCCATTAAAAAAAAATATAAATGTGACACTAAATTGAATTTTAATAAGGTAAGAAATTTAGTAACCGATTGGCTAACTGCGGCTTTTTTTCAAGGCGCTTACACTAGTTTTGCTATCTCTATCAAAAGATTTTAGAGGCTGTCAGGCGTTTAAGGTAACAAACGCTTCCGATTACAAATATGCAACACGTTTTTTACCACTATGTTTATAGTAAACGACGAAATTGCGATATACTATGTCGGTTGAGATAACAAGTGGGGTCGCTTACGTTATGATTTTTAATATTGATTATGTCGCTTACACTAAAATATTAAAAACAGTTGAGTGAACGATAAACTTAGCTTTTGCTATAATTTCTATTTGATGTAATTTTAACGGAAAAATTCGCTCACGATAAATCGGCGGCCATGGCTTGATATAATAGTATGGTGCACCCCGTTTCGCTATATGAATCTCAAAAACGAACTATGTACTCGTATATTAAATAAAATAAAAGCAAATTCCATGCTTTTGTATAGTTGCCGCTTACTGATTTTCCATAGACAAGATCAATAACGTACTGACAAAATTTCATGAGCTTGATAAAAAAATATGATAAAAAAATCACCGGCCATTTTTTTTCCTGTGCATAAGATTCATGAAATAAAACAAAAAATTTCCCCATTTTTTATGTTCATATTTCCCAATAATTTCTAACGCATGGTTACCTCGAAATAGTAAATAAAATTGAGCGATCGGCGCCGAGTTGTCAGCACGTCGCGCAGCGCGACGACAGACCTGCGCTAACGCATCGCGCGTTAGTTTAATACCTTGTTGTCTGTGAAATATAAATATGAACTCGCGCGCTGTCAAATATGATACGACAATGTCAAATATGACGCTTCATTCTCATCATGCGTCTTTTTAATTTAGTCGAGTATTACTTATTTGCCAGTAATTTTTTCGGACGGATGACGGACGGAATACGAGAATAGACCCCCAGGAACGCAGTAAAGCTCACTTTACTCCTTGGCGGCAGAAATGGGTAAAGTAACAGTACTTCTTGGACGAGGTCTTTCACAAGGAGCTTAAAGAGCGTAAAGATGGCAAGTCTTGTAATTCCACCAGAGCCTATAGGCTCAATTTACACTGCCGCGAAATGTAATAGAAGTAATTTTTTGTAACAGAATATTCATACTATTGTGTAACGTACAAACTAGACGCGAGCTTGAAAAAAACGGGTCACGCGTCAAATGGAAAAAAAGTAATTGCTTCGGAGTAAAGTAGACCCCCAGTTCCGAATCCGAGAAATGACGGTCACAGGGATCATTTTATCTCTAGGTGTACAAACGATATTCGAATCGGACTTATGCAGAAGCGACATCCCAAATGGGTCCGGGTTATCTATATTTGTATAGTTTTGGATTAGGAACGAATGCAGTGCATTAACGCGCTTTATGTCAACAGAAAATGTCACAGTAATTTCCTTTCTACAAAAAAAAATCTTATATCTATTAAATCTTCTTATATCTATTAAAACGCGTTCCATTTTTGTTGAATTGAAAAGGTAATTGATAAAGAATTTTTCACGCTTAAACCAATAGCCGACAAGCCTGGTTAAATTGAAATAAATGAATATAACGAAATGTATCGTTGGGTCAATTTAGTTACAAAATAATGTCTTGTGTCAAAATTTAGTTAATCTGTCTCGTTTTCGAGATCGAATCAAAAATGAGGAGATCCGTAGAAGAACGAAAGTTATCGACATAGCTCAAAGGATAAGCAAGTTGACGTAGAGGGCAGGGCATAGCTCGTAGAACTGACGGCTATTGGGGCAGAAAGGTTCTCGAATAGATATCACGAACTGGAAGGCGTTCAATGGGACGGTTCCATACTAGATGGACGGATGACCTGGTAGGGGCAGCAAGTAACCGATGGATGCACGTCGCGTCCAACCGGCTAGTCTGGCAACCTTCGTTGGGCTATGTTCAGCAGTGAACGTCTTCCGACTGATATGATGATTTCTCGTGAAGAAATACTACTTAAGGGTCGACTTTTTTTACGATACCATATGACAAGAAGTCGTGCCTATTATGGTAAGCAACACGTCTGTCCATTGCCGTTGCTGTGCTACTCAAAGTTTTGAATCGCAAAGATTTGAGGTGAACTGCCACTGCGCCCACAGCCCTAGGACATAAGTTGACAAGTCCCATTTCACCCAGCATCCTTGTAAAACCAGAACGCAGTAATGTTCACGTTACTGCTTGGTGGTAGAAATAGGTAACGTGGCAGCACTTCCCTGAATATTTGTGATCGACCTCCGCTATATAATTTCGACACTACTTCTATAGCACAAAAATCGACCATTCTATACTTGCCGACAAAGACAAAGCCCGTGAGAACATCTGACGTTGCTTCATTTCACGCCATCGGCGAGTAAATAGCCTTTACGGTTTTCTCTTTCTGTTTTCTATTCAATATTGTTCAGTAGAACATTTTCTACGATTATTTGAAGATTAATTATTTAAAGTTTAGAGTGAATGTTCGGTGGCCCAAAAGAACTTATAATGCCAAATCGGTTCTTTAAAAGTTCAATCGAATGATAATACAACGAATAGAGTGAGCTGGTTACATTGTAAATGGGCAAATGCAGGGAATCTAATTGGTGTGGAATCTGTTTTCAACCGACTTCAAAAACAGGAGGAGGTTCTTAATTTGTCTGTATAATTTAAAGAATACAGTTTTTTTTTAAATTTGATTAATCGCGCGATTTGAGAACCGATTTTCATGATTATTTTTCTGTTGGAAAGAGGGTACCTCAGTGTTGGTCACATTTTTTTAAGAAACTATTCCACCTCTAAGGGTGGCAAACTTAGGTATATATCCGGTTTAGCGCATTTTGCGGTAAATGATTTCAATAAAACTTGGCAAATAGATGTAATTCCACGAATTTTTGAGATCGATTTATCTTTAAAAAAAAAGTTATGTATATTTGTTTTTATATTGCACCAACCAATTGTATTGTTTCTCTATTTGCCCATACTACCAGTTGTTCAGATCTGTATTGCACAACAAAGTTTAAGTATTTGGAAATGAAACTATTTTTCCGGATTTAAATCGCGTATACTTGTCTAATATTAATGCAAATAATTTTATTTTTTCACTATAGTTACAAAAGCTATTAATTAAATAACTTATTTTTATTTTAACAAAGAAACATAAAAATAGTAAAAAAATAATACCTCCAAATCGCGTATATACGGTTTCTTTTTATTTTTAAAAAAAACCCAATGTTTCGGGCCCTTTACTTACAGATCCCATGGTCACGGGTGAATGAGATGGTAAATTCAACAACCAGTTATGTCTAATATTAATGCAAATCACCCTATTTTCACTATTGTTACTTCAATTTAAAATTTTCAAAGATACTTTTCAATTCACGCTACATAAAATTAATTTTATAATGAAATTTTTATTGAATTGATATTCAATTATTTTTTGTGAAAATGCTCCACTAATTTGTTATAATTATTAATACAAAGATCGAACACTCAGAAAAAATTCCTTCGATCCGTTTATTAATTAATATAGTGAATAGCAACATCTCTCGCCAGGACTGGCAGCTGTAAAGGTACTAACTGGGTGATAAATCTTTCATAGATTTCTCATAGATGGCGCTACGACTAAAAAGTCGTTGAAAAACCAAATACAAAGACACGACGCAAGCACATAGAAAAATTCGTAAGGTCCGTTGGTTCGTTCCGTGGCTTAGTTGGTATAGCGTCTGGCACGGTATGCAAGAAGACGTCGGTTCAAATCCGACGGGATCGAAGGAATTTTTTCTGAGTGTTCGATCTTTGATTAATAATTGTAGTTAAATTGTTTAGTTTTATTATTGGAGTTCTACTGCTACCAAATATAATACTAAAATCCATGAAATAAGAGCGAAAAAGTCATTGCTTGCGCTTTTCGCTTCAGCTCAGACTTCCAATGCAAAACGTACAACGTTTGTTTCGCTTTTTGAAGCTTTTTGAACGTACGTAGTCAGTAAGTTTGATTACTCTCTTTCTGAACATTTCACCCAATAATAAATTAAGATTCTTAAAACATTCAATCCTCGACAACTTCAAACATACTCCTACTTCATTTCCGTAAATTCTGTTTCGAAAACAAAGTTTATCCTGTACTGATTTGTGGTTTCTAATCTTATTGTTTTTAATTAAATACTTTAAGTCATTGAAGAGTTTTAACAATAAATTTTCGTAACAATTATTATTGTGGTGTATACGAAATGAGCCTCCCCGATGACGAATTATTCCTTTCCTGTACATCTGGCGCACCTTATGGCGATTGGCCAATTGTTACAACACGATGGCAAGATTTTTGTATATTTATTTTGAGATACCGAGTAATGGGACGGACAAGTGGGCCTGGTGGTAGTCGCAGAGCTTTAAATCACAAATATCTGAGGGGCACGGCCACTGCGCCCGACACCGTGAGATATAAATTGACAAGGCCCATGTGTCTGTAATTTCACCAGCACCCTTATCCTTCAAAACCGGTACACAGTAATGCTGATATTACTGCTTGGCGGCAGAAATAGGCAAGGTGGCAGTACTACCCTGGACGAATTCTTTCACAAGGAGCTCTACTGCTACTTGGTATACCGCCGATACCGAAAGATTTTTTTCTGAGTGTTCGATCTTTGTATTAATACTTATAACAAATTAATTTTATAATTTTTTATTAAATTTAATTTTAGTATTAATTAATAATGATAATTAGAATCAATTAAAAACATAATAATTATAATTAGTGCTGCAGTCTGCTTGGGATTTTTCTTCAGAAGAAATACTGGATCCCAAACTGGTGGTACGGAGAAACCATCTTACCTCTTGAAATTGGACGTGATAACAAAAAGTATCCAATGCACATCCAGTCACTTTCGAGATATAGCAGTTTGAAGATTAAAAACTTATAATGTCATGTAACTCCAGAGATATTTATTTATGTTTATATGTTGGATTTTTTGCTGATTTAAGAGGTTAGACGTTAGGAACCGTTAATACTTACATATTACTAATTTTTTGATAATTTTTTGGATGGTGTCCTTTTTCCTTAACTACGTTCAACTAGGGTGTTGATTTAGATTCGAAAAAATAATTGCTGTTCCTAAGCATGTGTAACAGTCGCGAAAAACTAAAAGATCGATTTGTCCTGTAGTGTTATAAGAGATGAAATGGCTGTAAAATATATCAAGGTGATCAAAGTAATGAATAATTATTTTTCTTTCAGTTGCCAGTTCTATAAGTAATGTGTCGTGCCCATTGCTAATAAAAACTTAATGCTAATTCCTTGAACGGCACGACCATAACGTTTTCGAAACAATTTGAAATAATGACACGATTAAATGTTTCTTAACTTGCATGACATTTCGATGTTAAATACAAATGTAACATTTATTTCTTGTAAAATTTGGCAATCTTGCAAAAATCCGTGTAAATCCTTTAGAGCAATAATCGATTCGTGTGAATCGATGCTAATTTGTTTAATTTATTTACTTTTGTTACTTTTAATGGTAAAAGATCAAGGTTTTTTTAAGTTTCAAGGTTTTTAAAGACAATGTTTTCACTCACTGGTATTAGTAACATAGATAGGTTATACATATATATATATATATATATATATCGAAATAACACTCATTTTTTCGATCTGCGCTGTGAATAAGGTCAACATATACGTTCATAAAGACGAATATTCATCTTCCGCTAGAAGCGGCGACAGGAGTCTTTTTCGCTCGTATTACGTAGACTTACAGCTTTTTATTTTGGTGTTGACTTTCTTTGGGGTGCCTTAAGGATTCATAAGAGACTTGGACATCGATTTCAACACTGTTACAAGTCTAAAATCGTAAATTTAGGTTTTTGTTATAACGTCGACAGCAGTAGGACCTTGTGTAAGAGTTCGTCCAGGGAAGTATTGTCACCTTACCTATTTCTGCCGCGAAGCAGTAATGTCAGAATTAATGTGTTCCAGTTTTGAAGGGTAAGGGTGCTGGTGAAATTACAGGCACGTGAGACTTGTTAACTTACGTCTCAGGGTGACGGGCATAGTGGCAGTGCTCCTCAGATCTCTGGTGTTTAAAGCTCTGAATGGCACTGCAACTGCTATGGATAGGCGTGTAGTTTACAACCAGGCGCATGGCTTGTTCGTCCCGTCACTTAATATTATAAAAAAGTAATATATTATAATATGCGCTAGACAACTACACCAATTACCGATAATTTTATTTATTATGTAATTACGTCACCACTCTATTAACGCACACAGTAGGTATATTTATATATATATACTTTTAGTTTATTTTATTTTGCGACACATACGTCCGTCACTCATCTCAGTTCAGGGCTCATTGAAAACCAGCGCCACAGTCAATTGCGGCTGTGGCATAAGCTGAATGAAGTCCGTACGCCACAACCGCACACATGACAGTACGACATTTGTAGTTGTTATATTTAGTATTTTTTTGTTTTGCTTGTCTAAGTAGTCTCAATAATTTTTTTTTGTATCTATGTGTTGTGGCGTTGCAATAAATGTCTATTCTATTCTATTCTATTCAATTGTCTGTTCTCAAACCAGTGCAACGGAATTTTGGGACACTTCCCAGAACACCCAGACCAGAAACAATTTACATAAGTTTATTTCCCAAAATGGTCCTTCTGGGAATCGTTCCTGCCGAGGTCGTTCTAAGTACATACGTTACAATTGGAAATAAAAATAATAAGAAATTTCTTCAAGAGAGTATGCATTATAGAAATTGTATCATAAATCGCAATAAGGTAGCATCTGCATTGGCTGCAACGTATACGACCCAAGATGTCGCATCGTTGGCGTCATAAAAATTTATTCGTAAAATGCGAGAATGTTACAAGTATACATCAGCGACACGTTTTACATACTTCCCAAAATTATGCGAGAATTTTCCAGAAGACGGGTGACTCACTTTTTTTTAGCTCGTGTCTAGTTTGTACGTTACACAATTCTATGTATATTTAGTTACAACAATTCACATTACATTTTGCGACAATGTAACTTGAGGCTAAAGGTTCAGGTGAAACAAGACTTGCCAGCTTTACCATTATAGCTGTAGAGCTCCTTGTGAAAGACCGCGTCCAGGAAGTACTGTTACTTTACCGATTTCTGTCGCCAAGCAGATAATTGCAAGGAAAAAAGTACTACAGTAAATTAAAAGATGCATGATGCGAATGAAGCTTCATACTTGCCACAGTCTTTTTAATTTAGTCAAGCATTGACTTAGAAATAAATGGACGACGGGTCTAATACAAAAACCACGAAAAAAATGTCCCAAGTCAACCTATTTAAACGTAGTGACATGTGAAGGAATATGAAAAAGCTAAAGCGTTGAATTTAAATTGTAATGTCATCGCAATACTGTCTAATTTTGCTTGCTTCGCTGTCAGTCGAACAAACGAAGACTAAAGCGCGAATGACGCTCTGTATACGATTTTAACGCCCTATAAGTTCGGACACTTTTTAGCGCGGACCCGACGTCCATATAATTGTAAGTCAATGTAATCAAGTATTATTTATTTGACAATATTTGTTTCGGACGGATGTCGGACTGACCTCTTGTTCCATATCCGAGAAATTACGGTCCGAAATCATTTTATCTCTAGGTGTATAAAAAAAAAAAAAAGGTGTATAAGCGATGTATATAACATATTACTAGCAGTAGAGGACCTTTTGAAAGAGTCCAGGGAAGTACTGCCACCTTACCTATTTCTGCCGCCAAGCAGCAATGACAGCATTACTGTAAACACAGTATGTCTCAGGGTGACGGGCGCAGTGGCAGTGCCTCCCAGATCTTTGCAACCTCTATTATAAATGTAAACTTTATACAAATAAACAAATTTTTTTATGTTGCATATAATTAACTGTTCCATCTATATTAATTGATCTACGGATAAATTATAAATGAACGGCGTTCAGGGTAACACCATCGTTATGTCTAAGCCTACTAAATTAATATATGATGGTCAAAAATTATAATTGATCATCTTTTTTCACATAGGTCAATTCTTGGTTGCGCCCTTCATTCAGTTGGTTATGTATATGAAAAAGCAGGAGCGTTTGCGTTTCCGAACATAGTTTCAGCATTTTTTCATGTTCATTTTTCTTAGTTCTGAAGCTCAACATGAAACTATCAAAGTTAATTTATACAAATCAAACATTAACTCAGAACAAGTTCAAATACACTTTGATTTAATTTATTTTATGTCTCAGAGAAGACCAATCAATGAAAAAAGAATGGTGACATGTTGTGTATTTCGAGACCCAGTGTTTTTGACGACATGCATTAAAGATACCTATCAATACCTACTTGTAATTCATTATCATAGCATCAAAAAAGCTAATTGAGTACAGCCTGCACAAGCTGGGGCTATAAAGTTGATATAGGTTATTTTTATAACATTGTCCCGTATTTCGCTTCAGATGTTTGTTTGTAGTAGCAGAAAACAACAAGTTTTCAGTTTGTTCCCAAAAATAATAAGGGACTTGTTGAATATTCCCAAATCTGCCAAACTCCGACACATTTAATAAAATGTTAACATGTTCTGCAGCAATGAAAATTAATAAAAATTAAATCTGCTGCAAATGGTCACACTGTTCTCAATCTCAATCTGACATTGACATTGGCAAGAGGCCTCTAGGTAAAAAGTTGCTTTGCTAACTTTCTTATCTCTTATTTACACATTGTCCAAACATTTTTGTCAAATTGTGTTTTATTTTTTACTCTATGTCATTACTTTTTGATTATCTGATTAGGTATTTTATAGCTTTAATGTTTTATGTGTGTACAATGAAATAACCAATACTTTAGGTAGGCAAACATTCACTCATGCTTAAAATGAAACGTCCGTACTAGAACGTTACATAATCTATGGTCGAATTGAATCAATTGCGTTATGTTCTTGCATTTGTTCTAAAACACATTGTTCTCATCATCAATTGATTTATACGTCCCACTGCTGGGCACGGGTCCCTTTCAGACTAGGGTTTAGACTATAATCCGCCACGCTGCGCTGGCCCAATGCGGGTTGGGGACTTATAGGTACATTTACAATTTCTTTATTCTGGACTTCTAAAAATATACAAAAATATATTCATAACCAGGCATAAACTACAACGTAAAATTATACTAGCAAAGTCCATGAACGACTCTTCGTTGATTATAAAATAAGTAGTGCTATTACTTGTTTGAAATGATCGTTTAAATACATGCCGTTACTATATTCGGAGGGTTGAATTTATAAGCGGATATTATTAAAAGATATAACAATATCTATATTAGTTCTCATACTGTTTTCCTATAACTGATTTAAAAACATCCTATTCTTCAAAGCCCAAAGTAGTCTATTATTCAATATTTAACTAGTCCGAAGTACAGTTTATAGAAGAAGGTACTTCTATTGTGTTACATTATATTAGGATATACCTAATATATATATTTTACATTACATATAATATTAAACACATTTAGTAGCTGTAACTCCTAATCAAAGAGTTCGTCATGGGAAATACTGCCACCTTACCTATTTCTGCTAAGCAGTAATGTCAGCATTACTGTGTTCCGGTTTTGAAGGGTAAGGGCACTGGTGAAATTGAATTGTAATTGCAGGCACATGGGGCTTATTTATGTCTCAGGGTGAGGGGGGCAGTGGCAGTGTCCTTCAGATTTTTGCGATTTAAAGCTCTGAGGACACTGCAATTGTTATGGACAGGCGTTTAGCTCACCATCAGGCGCACGACTTGTTCGTCCCGTCACTTGATATTATAAAAAATTGTCACAGTCTTATTTATAGCACAGTGACAAACACAAAGCAAGTGACAGGTTGTCAAATATCCCTTTTTAAATAACATTTGATAGAGCTCAAAATTATCCAGTTAAAAGCAATTAATTCACGTATCTGACATATCGGAACTTACCCTAATGATGTCTAGTATTAAATAATTTGCTTGTGATGGTTTATTATTCCAGTCATAGTACACAATTATCTTTTTCACCCGGTACAAAAGATTCCGCGCTTGTTTTTATTTATACTTTATTTTAATTTTTTTTTTATTTATTTTATTTTGGTACAAACAGTCATTACAAAATAATGGTTACAAAGAAATTAGAAGTATGCTGTAGACAACGAGTACCGAAAATTACTATTATACAATTTTACAAAATAGGCTGCAGGGCTTACATAGTTGCAGAGAAAGAATTTATAATATTTTACAACTCAAAACTAAATAAATATAAATATAATGAAACATTACAATATCAATCCACTCCGCGAAATAGGCAAAGACACACCGCGAAACAGAACATAGACCCAACCCAACCATAGACGGTTGAGTGTAATATAAGTTAAATTATTTATTTAGTGTTTTTTGTGAATTTTAACATAACCAATCTGCCTACCCCTTCCACACAGTGAACTGAGAAATACTGCAATTACGGCGTAAAAAATAAGACATAAAAAATAGAAATGAAAATTTAGGGATGTGTAACAGAATATACTGACACTAGACAGCTAGGCTGCATCGATGCTGCACAAAAGTTTGTTGAGGATGCTTAACTTAAATTTGTTGAGTGAGATACCAAAAATATCCGTGTCAAAAAAAGTATCATTGTATGAAGTTAATGAGCGACATATATAACTATTTCTTGTATAATTCTTGTGGAGGCATGGTGGTACGAAAATCTTTATTTTACGTTGAGAGCGTGCTGGTAAACGTGCTTTAACTATGAAATTAACCTTTGACAACAGAGTTGGTGAATCAACTAAATTATTAAGAATTTTGAAAAGAAAAACTATGTCGGATTTCTTACGGCGATTCTGTAAAGTAAGTAAATTATTACGCCTAAGGGTGTATTCATACGATTCAAATTGGCGATTACTCCGAGAATTAAGAATCTTTGCAAATTTTTGTTGGACTCTCTCAATTCGATCGATGTGACACCTATACAATGGGTTCCAAACTACGCTTCCGAAATCGAGAATGGATCTAACAAAAGAAAAATATAAAATTTTAAATATTGTAGCGTGTTTGAAAGGTTTGGTAATGCGGTTAATAAAGCCCAGGCTTTTATAGGCGCGGTTGAGAATGCTGTCAATGTGCCGGTTGAAGGATAATTGATCATCCATGAGAATGCCTAAGTCTCTGATGGCATTTACTCTTTGCAGACTGGAATGCTCAAGAGTGTAATTAAAAAGTATTGGAGATTTTTTGCGGGTATAAGTAATAATCTTACATTTGTCTACGTTTAGGAAAAGTTGGTTTACACTACAATATTCCGAAAGAGCTGCAATATCGGACTGTAATAACTCACAGTCACTAGGAGAGGTTACTATTCTGAAAATTTTCGTATCATCTGCATAAAGCAGGTGATTCGAGTGGCGCAAAGCATGTCCTAAATCATTAACATATAAGGAAAAGAGCAACGGGGCCAGATGCGCGCCCTGTGGAACTCCCGAAGGGATAGGCAAATATTTTGAAAAAAAAAAAATTTATATGATGTAGTAATATGCAAATTACGGAAAATTAGATCGGATTCTAAAACTGGGATATGGTTTTTTTATGATATCTCTAGTAAATGATATTGTCACATAGTCATTAAGTTAGCGGTCGGCAGCATTGTGGGCTCAGGGTTGAAGAGGTCCCGGGTTCGATTCCTGCTAGGACCGAATTGGGAAATTAACTTTTCTAAATTGATTCTAGTCTCAATGTTCTGGGAAGTGCTCCAGTGTAAATTTCGTTGCTCTGGTAATTATAGTACGGAGATTCCTGAGTTTGAGACCAGGTAATTCTATCTGCCACATTAATTTATGTCATTTTCTCACTAAATAAACGACGAAAATTTGTATTGCCTTACTTGCCTATTTAACAAATGCAGCAAATACCAAACTCACGTCACCCTGCGCTGATCGGTTTGTCGACGGACATCAAGGATCTCACAAGGAGCCAAATAGGCAAATACACAAGAAAACCCTTTCGCACATTTTTTAAACTCCTTATTTGCTTCCATGTGTAGACGGTCATATTTGTCAGTGTTCGCATGTTTGTCTGTACGACAAATATTTTTCCAAGTACATCAAACACCCTATAACGAATACAAGTAGCCATGGGAAGTGCAGCCAAACTGACTGACCCATATAATATTATAATTATGTTTGATCAACTAATCCAATTACCACATGACAAAAATAAAATACAATAATATAAATACCAATGTTGAGGTGTTATGAAACTTAATTGTAATTGATAATACAACAAACATAATTTAGCTTGTACTATTTAACTATGTTATAGTTAGACGAGTTACAACCATATCTATGGTTACAACTAGACATAATACAATAATGTGAACTTAAAATCGACAGCGATAACGATTGATAACATTTCGGCCGGAGGCGTCGTTGGCATGAAAT
>NW_020653561.1:859999-860785 GCF_003589595.1 Hyposmocoma kahamanoa | reverse complement strand
GATAACGATTGATAACATTTCGGCCGGAGGCGTCGTTGGCATGAAATCGGCATGTCATATATTTTTTAAGTGATTAAAAAACATTTTTTAAATAAACCTTCATTAATTTTCAATATTTTTTAGATTTTAATTTGTAGATGAGCAGTAGAGTTCCTTGTGAAAGAGATCGTCAGAAGAATTACGGCCACCTTATCCATTTCTACCGCCAAGCAGTAATGTCAGCATGTGAGTGGCAGTGTCCCTAAGACATTTGCGATTAAAAGCTCTCAGTGGCACTGCAACTGTTATGCATAGGCGTGTCGCTTACCACCAGGCGCACGACTTGTTCCTCCCGTCACTTGGTATTATTAAGCTACCTATAATTTAGCTGTACCTACAGGTTGAAAACACAGTTTGAAAAAATAAGGTCTTTATCACAGTATTCTCGTGCTATTCTGAAATAAACTTTTGTTAAATGCAATAGGTAAATACTTACAAATTGATATTTTTGTATTGGCATCGCAGAAATGAAATGCTGAACAATTCTATTTATGAGACGCTTTTGTTCAAACTACTACAAACACAACAAAAAAACGTTTACCATTTTATGCCATTTTCTAAACACGAGCGACTGTTACAATTCTGTAATTAATAGCGCGTGTGGCAACCCGCGTAATGCAACGCGAGTGCATCGCGAGACTATGCGAATGCGTGCGTCCGTGCGAGCATGCACACATACAAGCCACGCTACTACGTTTGCATAATGTTACCATACTTGTCCTATACTATAGCCTATTAAAAACAGAA
>NW_020653561.1:830223-859989 GCF_003589595.1 Hyposmocoma kahamanoa | reverse complement strand
TGTGGGTTTTGTAAATATCGTAGACAGATAGGACCAATGACAACGTATTGCAAAAGATGAACAAAGGCTTGGAGCTCCTGAAAACAATAAAAAGGAAGAAGCTGCAATATTCCGGGAACATCATGCGTAGTGATAAATGCTCTCTACTGCAACTCATTCTGTAGGGAAAAATCCAGGGCCGCAGAAGACGTGGTGGTGAAAAAACACATAGCTTCAAAATCTTTTAGAATGGTTCAATATGAGGTCCACAGATTTCTTCCGAGCAGCAACTTCACGGGCCCAAATTGCCAAAATGATAGCCGACCTCCGGTGAGAGATTTTTCTTATCGTATCGATACTTCTTTTATTTTACAACTATATTGACCCGAAATAGTGCGTTGCTACCTTGACTGTTGAGGCACCGCAGTCACATTGGGTTGGACTGGCATCCCTGAAACCCCATTTACACATCGCCTACCTGAAAACGATTTGAGGACTTCCACACGGGCCACCGCAGATCGCAACCTGATGGTAGTTGCACTTGAGGTATGATGAAACCAGGTGGTGGGGTTTTTTCCGTTTCCACAGTGCACACCTAAGAGATGCCACCCCAAGAAGAAGAGACAATAAAAAAGACACGGCCAATGTAAATCTAGACAGATAAGGATCTACGTAGGCAGGAACGGAATTCATTTTAATTGTACGAGAAATATAGTAAATAATTTTTAACAAAGAAGCTGATTCTTTATTAAAATAAAATAAATGTACGCCACGCTGATTTTACGCAAGCTAAGTTAATTGGCGGCGGCCGCCTGGAAAAACCAGTCGACTTTTAACGTTAACGTTAGTTTTTTTTTGTGTCACACTTCGCAAATTCCCAGGGAATTGCTGAACGGACTTCCTAAAAACTGAAACTTGAGCGATTTCATAATGATGAGCCTTGAAAACCGTAGGAATAGGTTAGATCCAATTTTTCTTTACAAGTTACTTAGAAATTAATGACTGTCCGTTTCTACTAAGCCGAATATGATTTAAAGTGCCTTGTAGATCCGGTTTTGAAGGGTTTAGGATGGTGGTGAAAATACAGGCGACTGGGACTTGCCAACTTAAGTCTCAGGGTGAAGGGCGCAGTGGCAGTGCCCCTCAGATCTTTGCGATTTAAAACTGTGAGTGGCACTGCAACTGTTATGGACAGGCGTGTCGCTTACCACCAGGCGCACGACCTGTTCGTACTAGGTATTGTAAAAAAATCTGTGTCTTGTGTGACTGTCCATCTCCATTGCCTTTACGCGATGGTTAGTTAGCTTAGTGCGACTCCATCTTCATCCATCATCATTCTTGGGTTACCAATTTGCAGCTTTTGAATGCGTTGTTGTGTAAAGTTCTAACTTTCCGTACCGTTCTGGCTTTTAGATTTAGCTTTAACTCAAACCGGTTAACTGTGACTGCAGTTTTAGCAATATCTTATGCTTGAGAATCGATGCTCCAAATTTTTCCCATACTAATACTGTTCATTTTATATAGATCCAGCGGCAAATGAAAGAAAGCCAGTAGGACACTGGCTTTATTTCAAAATTATTTTTTTTACAAACGAAATAATGCAATTTGAAAAATGTATATCGTATACGTTGTCTATTTAGTTCTGTTATATTAAAAAAAATCATTGGTAGTAAGTAAAGTCCTACTGAATACAGGGGTTTTCTTGTGAAATTTCGAGGTGAGTTTGTGTTTTTTTTTCTATCGTGAAAATTTTTAGGAGGCGTGTTTTATATTAATCGTGTATGAAATATAATCTTTGCAATTAAAAGCTTTAAGTGTTGTACAGTGGTACAACACATATAGCTTTTAATTGCAAAGATTTGAGAGGCACTGTTGCTGCCACCCTGAGACATAAGTTGACAAGTCCCAATAATTTCAACAGCACCCTTTATCCTTCAAAACCGGAAAACAATAAAGTTCACATTACTGTGGCATCTACTCACTTTGATGTTATTGTTTAATTGTTCACTGTACACCATTCTTGGCTATCCTCTCTTTATTTTTCCTTCGGTGGGACTATATAAGGTAAGTATATGTTAACTAGTCATCAACTAGATGATAATCATTATATCCTTTTGTCAATTTTATATAAGTGTATGTTGGTGTTATAATTGGATCGGGCTCTGAGGGGCTAATCTCCTTAATTCATAGCATCTTAAACATTATTCCCAGGGTTTTTGAGTCGAAAATTGCTTTTCGTTACCTAAAAAGTTACATTTTTGCTGCAGAGTCAATCACAATCGATATGTCTAAGTGTTAATGATATATATATATTAACTGCCGAACGGTTACCCAGGAACTCCGAGTGGCAGACATAATAGTTTGCCACTCGGAGTTCCTGGGTTCGATTCCCGGGCCGGCAGAAATATTTGTATGGCCTACATTTATTTCTCTCGTGAGTTTCGGTGTAATTTGTATTTGTCTCTCTCTCTCTCTCTCTCTCTCTCTCTCTCTCTCTCTCTGTGTGTATGTGTGTGTGTGTGTGTGTGTGTGTGTGTGTGTGTGTGTGTGTGTGTATGTGTGTGTATGTGTCCATGGCACCAACGACACAGGGTTTCCCTAGTGTGGGGCTATGAGTGAGTTCGTCCAGGGAAGTACTGTCACCTTACCTATTTCTGCCGCCAAGCAGTAGTATGAGCATTACTGCGTTCCGGTTTTGAAGAGTAAGGGTGCTGGTGAAATAAAAGGCACATGGTACTTTTCAACTTATGTCTCAGGGTAGTGGGCGCATTTGTAGTTCCCCTCAGATCTTTGCGATTGCAACTGTTACGGACAGCCGTGTCGCTTACCAACAGGCGTACGACTTGTTTGTCTCATGAGTTAGTACCATACAAAAAAAATACACCGAAATCCTAAATAAGAAGTAGGCACGCTCAAGAAAATAAGAAGATTTAATTTTATTTGAACCATCATCACTTTATTGTCTAATTTGGGTGCGCCCGTAAATTATCTATTTCGAATTTACAATAACAAATTTAATTGAATTTAAAATTTCAAAGTCCTCAAAAGTTACGAAAATTGCTTACATATTACGCGACAGGTCAAAAGTTACGAAAAATTTAAGAAATATATGAAATCTGGCAACACTACTGGTCTGAAATCTCCGGGGCTCATGTTTCAGCATTATAAAACAAACACGTAATTTTATTCGTTTTATATGTTCATTACTAAACATTTTCAATGAGAATGCTCATGAATTTGAAGTTGCTTGGAGCGAGTTTAATTTTAATAAATAAAATAGACATTTATGTAGCCACAAAACACATAAATCATAATATATTTAAAACACTTTCAGTACAAAATATTGTTTGGTTGCACGCAATTTACAAAAGTTCGTCTCCCCAAATTGGTCTTTTCAGGAATCAAACTAGGGACCTCCCGTTCCCGCACAGTGTAAACCGTACGATCACCGAGGCCGTAAATCGAATTCGGAGCAATTCGACTGAAAGATTTCTATCTTGCCCTTCGCTTAATATCATAAACAAAGACATAACAATAACATTACTACTGGATGATAATTTAGCAATATTTCAAGAAAAAAGGCCCAACTTGGTTGACCACGAAAATTGGAAGGTCCAATATTTTGATTCAATATCGGGAGTAAGGAGGACGTCATCCGTGAATACAATTTCTTAGCTAAATTGGAGTAGACCTTATTTCGTAAGTTTCGTATAAAAACGACGCAAAACATACGGCATGTTGTACGAAATTCAAAATATCTTTATTCCGTAGGTAACCAAATTGCCACATTTATACATTAAGAAAGTTAATTGGTCATATTGCTTTATTTTTCAAATAAACCAACATTTCAGGCCCTTTGCAAGTCCCTTGATTACGGCTAATTGAGAGAGAAACGTTGGTTTATTTAGAAAACAATCGATATCAAAATTTTAGCGTAGATTGCGTTTTACTACATATCTATTGTCTTTCTCTATAACAACATTCATTATACGCTTACGTTTCGGTTATTAGCTCATTAGTTATTACAGCGGTGTTTTGATTATTTGTTTATGATTATATTGGTAATAGAAGCTATTATCAATGAATATACGAAAGTGACCAGCGAGAAAGATTCGAGAAAAGATATTCCGTAATTTCGACGTGACGTAATAAGATACAATTGTAGAGTGATAACGATACCTAAAATGACACTACGTCGTCTTAATTTTTGGTTTTATTGTTTTTTTTTCACAAAATTCGAGGAGCATAGTATAAGAAATTAAATATGGCTGTTTACGAAAATAATAGAAAATTTCCAAAAATAAAGTTGGCGTATTGTTAGAGTTATTGTGCTTTAAAATACTTAATAAGAAATCAGAAAATTCTTCAGGAAGTATTTAAAATTATTCGTAATGGTCTAGAAAAAAATACTTTCTGTGAACAAGTCCGTAAAACTATAGTAAAATTTAATTAAAAAAAGTGTAGCCACCCAAGCGGCACTACGTGTCAACTCGGAACATGAGACGTCATACTAAGTAGGTAAACGAAGTAGACTATGTGCACTTGCCACTTGCGTGTTACGTGTTGATTTACTGCTGTCTTCTATACACAATTTCTACAGATATAGGTTAAAAGAAAAAAGTGAGAAGGATGATTTGAACAGATTACATTTATACCGTTCACTCTTTTTTTTTATTATAGCAAGCAACTGGACTAATTAGTAGTGCGCTTGGTGGTAAGCGACACGCCTGTCCATAACAGTTGCAGTGCCACTCAGAGCTTTAAATCGCAAGGATCTGAAGGGCGCTGCTGTTGCGCCCGACACCCTGAGACAAAAGTTGACAAGTCCCATGTGCCTGTAATTTTACCAGTACCTTTAAAACCCTTCAAAATCGGAACAACTCAAATTACTTTTTGGCTTAATAAAGGTGGCAGTACCTCTCTGGACAAACTCTTTCACAAGCATTGACTTACAAATAAATGGACGACGGGTCTAATACAAAAACCACGAAAAAAATATCCCAAGTCAACCTATTTAAACGTAGTGACATGTCAAGGTATATGAAAAAGCTAAAACGTTGAATTTAAATTGTAATGTCATCGCAGTACTGTCTATTTTTGCTTGCTTCGCTGTCAGTCGAACAAACGAAGACTAGAGCGTGAATGACGCTCTGTATACGATTTTAACGCCCTATAAGTTCGGATAGTTTTTAGCGCGGACCCGACGTCCATATAATTGTAAGTTAATGTTCACAAGGAACTTTATTGGTACTAAAATAAATCTTTTCAGTACTATTTAAATGATCGTTTTTATTATGCAAACATTATTTGTGACGAAATTTTAAACTTTTTCTATGATTACTCTCCGATTGCCTATTTCTGTAGGTGACAGGTAAACGACCGTAAGTCCGTATATTGGAATTTAGATGTGTTTGACCGACCGAACAACCTCAAAAGTTTGTGGAATTACATCTATTTGCCACGTTTTATTAAAATCGGTTAACGGAAAGTGAGTATCCAATAAACCGGATTCATCCCTTAATTTACCACCCTTAGAGGTGGAATTTTTTCTTCAAATTTAAATGGGACCACTACTGAGGTTACCCCTTTAAATTAAAGAATCATCTATAAAAAAGTACAGACGAATTGCGAACCTCCTCCATTTTTTCTGTAGGCGGTTAAAAATGGAACTTTGTTATCCCAAAGCCATTAAACCCAGAGCACTTCAAGCGCGATAAGATTTAAATTCAACTCTATGCCGTTTGCGATAGAAACGTACTAAAGTACCGTCACGCTGTGATGGCCGCTTTGACGTTTGTCCGCTCACCAAGTTTTGTATTAATTCATAACTACGTTGAAGGAACTCATTGTTGTCAATAGTGACGTGCTGTAAAATTTATGGAATGTATAATGTTATGACACAACTCGGCATTTGCTTATAGACGGTGCCAAAAACTGACCTGTGTGTACGTCTTCGTATATTCCAGAAAATATTTATTATAATAAAGATAATATCTGTAACAATGGCGTGCTGTTCTATTCGGTGGTGTGGGAATAACAGCAAAATATCTAATTACAAAACAAACGGAATCACATTTCATCGGTAATTAAATATATATATATGTAATATGTAATTTTTCTACTTTCGTCCTTTATAGCACAGCTCAAGTTAAACTGATCGATTTGAAGTGAAACAATTGACGACACCCATCAATTGTTTCAAATCATTTATGTGTCTTGCTTCCATCTAATGCGACTTCCATTACGTCATCTCATTATATTCATTAGGCATGCGTTACTAGTGCTGCTCTGGAAAAATCATTTTATGTATCGATATTTGCAAGTATAATTATTGTTGTATAATGATTTATTTAAACTGCCTCTGTGGCCGAACGGTTACCAAGCCGGACAGCCACGCAGAGGTCCTGGTTGTTATAAATAAATAATAATATTTGTATGGCCTACATTTATTTCTCTCATGAGTTTGGGTGTAATTTGTCGTTGTCTATGTGTGTGTCCATGGCACCCGTGATACAGGGTCTCCCTAATGTAAATAGCCCCTATTTATAAAAAAAACAATATCTACAGCTAACGTCGTCGTAGTTAAGTACTGAGCTAAATCTAAACGCGCAATAGCTCTGTTCAAACATTGATCGTTCAAATCACTTTAACAAAAGTTATTAAACACGACTCAAGTACAAACGCAATTGACAATGGCTTAGGTCATATTGCAATCATCATCACGAAATGTCTCCTAAATAACGGCCGCCTAAAACGCGTATGACGAAATAAACCAGCCTTTAATAGAAAATGCAAGAATACCGAATCGTGTGTTTAATATTAGAACAATGAAAAAGCACTTAAAATGTTCTAACCTTTACGTAATTTTTCGTTGAAAACGTTTGGTTCGATTATTTAACGATGTTTAAAACTACAAACCAATACAAATGACAAATACGTACACGATGTGCGCAAATATCTTCACGAGACATTACGAATAGTGGTAAATTCATCGAAGTATCTGTTTGTTTATTACTTTCATGACGTTGTAATTACTGTAGAGTATGTATATCCAAAAGAATTTAAGTCTAAAATATAATAGCTTCACTTACCTTTTTCTACTTCATAGTTTTCGTGCTTTGGTTCTACGTGACCACTGGCGGAAGCCACTGGATCAGAAACAGCTGCCGATGGTGCCGCTGCCAATGGCGAGGAATCTTCTGGTCTTGTAGAGGTTATAGTTTCTGTTGACGCTACGGGAGCTGTAGGACTAGCCAAGATATCTTCCCCTGAAGATAGCACAGCGTTTGTTTCTAATGTACTTTGAGAAGCAGAAATTTCAGTCCCATTAATACCTGGGTTCATAACATCTTTAGCAAATCCATTCACTGACTCGGCGACGTGTGAATCTGGTTCAGGAGTAGATGACCTGGTTCTGTTTTTTCGCCTGCGCTTGTTCTTTCTCCTCTGAGGAAAGAACAACGTTGGCTCACCGTCCTTTGTATCGTCATTTTCTGGAACTAGAGAAATGCGAACACTCTCATTCGAATCGCGAGACGTAGGTAAAGCAGGTGTTGTAGATGGTGAGGTTGATGTAAGAGGTCTTCTTTGTTTCATTCTTGCAGATATTCTTGGTGATTTTGTACTAGAAACCGCCGTACTTGTCTCATCTGTTGTATCATCGTCGTACAACATATACAATTTTGGATTTTTGAACACAGAAAGCTTACCATTTTCTCCATGCTTATTTGGCGGGGATTTCGTTCTTTTTCTTTTTGGTGTGCGTATAATTGGCTTCACACTAGATGACGTTACAGGTGCAATTGTCGTTGTCACTGGAGGTCGCTTTTTAGTCGGAGGATGAATTTTATATTTGTCATCCACATTAGTAGTTTCATCGTAATCGTCGTAATTGGGTTTTGGTCGGTCTTTATTGTAATTTTTGCTATTATATTTATCATATCCTTCATCTGCTTCATTTGGCTGTAATATAATTCTGCCTCTACTCAACTCTCTGTCCCGTTCCTCTTTAATAATTTCATCTTCTTTTGCCCTTTCAGATATTTCTCTTTGTTCTTTTTCATGGCGTCGTTTTAAATCATCAACAAGACCTAGAATGCGTTGTTTTTTAGCTTCCGCCTGTTGTTTTTCCTCTTCAGTTTGTTCTGGTTTTGCTTTTTCTGTGCTTTCTTCCTCGTAGTCATTATATTCCTTGGCTTTTTTCGCCACTGTACCATCTGTGGTACCATCTTCTACAGGGATTTCCTTCTTCACTCCTTGATATTCAATTGGCTGTATTAATCCTACTTCTGACTCGATCTTGCTATTTTCTTGTTTCTCTTTGTTATCCTTTGTCTCGCTTTCATTGCTCTCTACCTTAACCTCACTGTCTTCTTTATTGATATCGATCGAAATATCTTCTGCTGTTTTCTTTTCTAGTTTATTTTCTTCATCTGGTAAAGCTAAGGAGTCAGATTCAGTGATAGTAGAAGGCCCTACATCCATAGTAGGATGTTTGTCCGACGTAACAATATTTACTGTTCCTTCCACGTTTGCCTCAGTGTTGTTTGTTAGAACTTTGACTGGTGCGGCTTGTTTAGCAGTCCTGAGTTGATCAGACCATTCTTTCTTTTCATAGTAATCTTCACCATCACCTTGTCCTTTTTCGTAGTAATCTTCGCCTTCAGTTTCAGCAACAGGTTTGAGTAAAAAGTTAACTGGTAGCGCTAACCTTTTGGCCGGTTTTTTCTTCTTTACCTGAACGAATTCTCCGAGTTCTTCTCCTTTTTTATTCTTGAAAGGTACCCAATCCGGATAGAATTCACCATCTGTCTCACGTTTAATTATTTTTTTATCACTCACAGTCTTTATATTTAACGCGTGTGTGTATGCTCCAAGGACCACTAACAACACGGCAAGTGTTGTGATATTCAACATGTTGGTATCATAACCCGAAGGGTATTGGAAAAGTTGAGGAGCAGAGTCGAGCGCGAGTGCGGGCGCGACGGCTGCGCGAAATGAACTGTGCTATTTGTTTTACTACGATTATTTATATTGTTTGTAAAACAATTCATTTGATTCCGATCGACGGAGCTGGGAAAGTAATTGTATGGATGCGCCGTTCACTGTATTTAGAAAGTAACTTCTATTCGTTCTACTTTAGAATTGAAACCAAATTTCGATTTTAAGTAAACAATCGTAAGCTTAAATCCCCAACTTTACAGGGGAGTATTAAAAGGTTTTGAACAACGATCGCCGAGGTGTTACAATAACGTTTGGTACGTACTCATTATTCATCATGCTCATGATTTTTTACATAGTTAAATACACAAAATCTGTGATTTATGAGAAAGTAAGGAAATTAAACAAATGATCTGTCTTGATATATATCAATATATTTCAGCACCGCTTGCATTATTAATTTTTCTTACTATTTTTTTTCAAAATTGGTTTCTTCCTCATTGTCTTAAAAATATATTAAAAACCACAGGTAACTCGTTACAAAATAAAAATCGTGACGTTTGAACTCATTCAAAATAAGTACCCATAATACATTTATTGTATGTATTTTAAGAACATAAAATAACTATTGTGATAAGTTTACAAAATCTCGTTATATTACAATATTAAGTAACTCTAATTTAAATTGTAGTAAGAAAAATTATATTACATAACTTTCCCTGTAGAGTTCATTTACAGAAATATATGAATAGCCTGAATAATAGCTTGTGTCTTTTTAACCGACTTCAAAAAAAAGGAGAAGATTCTCAATTCGACTCTATGTTTTTTATTTCTTTTTTTTTGTGTGTATGTTACGCGACGGCTCCGGCATTTGTGAATCGATTTTGAAGTTTTTTTTTTAAAGAGGGTAGGTACCTCAATAGGGGATGAATGACTTTTGAGGTCGGTTTTATTAGTGCTCTGTATTGAGATTATTGACATAAACAGAACGTATCTGTCTTTCGCCATATTCTTCTTCTTATCGTGTCGTGAAAACATTTGCCAATATATTATGCTTGCCGATTATTGCCCAAGGAACGCAATACAGAACAAGAAGGCTCCTTTCGTGCATCCCTTTGTGTTGTATTAAAACTCTACTACTATTCATGATCACATTCAACAGCTATTTCATAGTTCAATGTTCCAGTTACTTCCTGGTAGTAAAAGTTGATATCTTGTCCACGTAACAGTTTTAGGCTGTTCTGTTGAAATTATATTGTTATATTAATGCCTTATCTATACTATTCTTTCGTATTGTACTACGGAGATACCGTGAAATCTTCGATTACCAGTACACAGCGCTAAGTGTAACTAATCTGTATTTTTATTATATGGAAAGACAGTTAATTAACTGCAGTTAAAACGACTATTTAAACTCCTAAAACGCGGTGATGGCGTACTAGGGAGATCTTTTAATCAGAAGGTTAGTGATGCCAGAACCTGGATTTTTAACTACGTATGTCCCAGCAAACTTAAGTTCAAATTGAGGAAAATACTTTTAACTGTTCAGAAGAAGGATGCTGAATCACCCCAGAGTCATCAAAGTATGTTTTAAATAAATTTCAGACATATCTTATGTCTGTTTGGGATAATTGTTGTGCTTTTATTTTGTTTCTAATTTTTTATTGTGTAAGTAATTTTTTTTTGTTTTCTTTTTTCGCACTGCTCAGAGATAGCGTAATTATTGATCTATATTAATTTTACTTTATAATTGATATGTTACAACAATGTGAGACCGTAACTCCTGGCTGAAAATCAGTGATAAGAATCCGCGCCACATATTTGTGACGTGGCAGATATAGTAAATGTGTGTGGCAAATATATGGAATTTGGAATTTGAATTTGAATTATGCAGGGTGTCCCACGGCTACGGGCATCGAGTATATAACCAGAAATAGAGACGTAATGTCATTTAATTTGTTTGAAAACTATTCTGTCAAATCATTACGGTGACAACTGCGCTCTGATTGGCCAGCCCGAATTTGAAACAAATGACGGGTGTCATCAATTGTTTCACTTCAAATCGACCAGTTTAACTTGAGCTTTGCTATAATGGACGAAAATTGAAGAATTACATGATTTAATATTTAATTACCGATGAAATGTGATTCCGTTTGTTTTGTAATTAGATGTATTGCTGTTCCTACACCACCGAATGGAACAGCCCCCCATTAGAGATATTATCTTTTTTACAATAAATACAGAATATTTTTGGAATATACGGAGACGTACACACAGGTCTTGTTGGCGTTGTACTATTTCAGCTTTCTAATTTATGATTTCAGTGCAAACGAGAGTTGATATTTAAAAGTGATGTATGTTCTACTTGCCTAATGAGTTGTCAGGGATGGATAGCCCTTGTTTCGTCTTTATTTCTGGTTATATACTCGATGGCTACGGGATACTGAGTGGAAGTAAATATGCTTAATAAAGTATTTAGCCCTTCTTCTTTACTAACCTAATGGAAATTTTATCTAAATTGAGGTATTAAGATCTCTGAAATCAGCAAAACGAGATCTACAACACCCTATAAGCGGTATTTTTATGTCTTATTTAGTTTCAGTTTTATTGTTAAGTAAAATCAGCGTAATTGCATATTTTTAAAGAAAACAGAACCTTACGTGCCAATGCGTCAGTTATGACAAGGACGGCAGTATTATAGATGGGATTTTTATAGTATACGTGAGGAAATCCTCATGGATACCTCTCTGTTGCCCCCGCAACAGATTATGTTGGACTCCTACCGAACTAAAACCCCATGGTGTTCCGTAACTGCGCCTTTTGCCGGGACTAACGGACGAAACGCGTTCGTACTCTTCCGCGATCCCGACGTCGCTGGCCATCAGCTAAGGGCCCCTTCCCATTGGAGTGCAGCTGGAAAAACTATAACCAATTCCTCACTAACATAGGTGCGTAGGAATACTGCGGGCACCACCTCTGGGTCTTACCATGATATAACTCACTTAACAAAGAAATTATATTGCAAGAAGTGGTCTAAGACAGAGTAAAATTACAGATTACTTAAGAATTCAAACTTTTTCCGTACTAATAAGGTTTATTTTGCTGGGGTCGAGCGTCAAGGACACTGGTTTTGTAAAATGTATATCGTACACTATACCTACGAATTCTATTAAGTTCAGTCGACATAAAAAAAACTGGTATATATAAAGTACTTATTGAATACAGTGATTTTATTTTAAAATTTAAAGATAAGTTTGTTTTTTTTTTGACCTCATTAGCTCGGAAAGGCTTTCTTTCTCTATATAATTTATTGCATGCTAGCGTGGAAAAGGTTTTTGAAATCCGAACTTAACGAAGTCTTTCTGTGTGGTGCACATGGGTGCACCTAACTTTATCTCTCAAACAAAGATAATGACACGTTCAACGCGATTTGTCGTACATTACTATGTAATATAAATCCTTTGGTATATTTTATTCTTATCATTATTGACATTAAATTGACAATAATAAGTAATTGTGTTTATTAAATTATTTTAATTCGTCGAACAACTAAAATAATTTAAATAGTCACTTAATTACACAAAATAAAAGTACAAGTAAGAATAAAAAATGATGAGGTCTAAATTTAGAATGCATCCAAAGATAAACTTTTTCTAATTATTAATACAAAGATCGAACACTCAGAAAAAATTCCTTCGATCCGGTCGGATTCGAACCGACGTCTTCTTGCATACCGTGCCAGACGCTATACCAACTAAGCTACGGAACGAACCAACGGACCTCACGAATTTTTCTATGTGCTTGCGTCGTGTCTTTATACTTGGTCTTTCAACGACTTTTTAGTCGTAGCGCCATCTATGAGAAATCTATGACAGATTTATCACCCAGTTAGTACCTTTACAACTACCACTCCTGGCGTTCGTGTTCGTTCCTGAGTGTTCCATCTTTGTATTAATAATTATAACAAACTAGTGGAGTAATTTCACAAAAAATAATTGAATATCAATTCAATAAAAATTTAATTAAACTTTTTCTTTTAATTAAAATAAAACTAATGTTTTATAGTTCAGCCATTTTTCTTCCATCTACCATTTTCCTCTCTACAGTGAGGTGAATGGTTGTGTGTTTCGCTCGGCAGCAAAGTTGTTTTGCGTGTCGTGTCTTGAAACCCTCGCTACGCTCAGGAATCTTTTTTTTTCTTCGTTCGTGGTTCAATCTTACCTTCCTCCGCCTGCTCTGGTTTCAATACAAGCACTCGAGTCGAGCAACAACTTTGCAGCCTTACATAACAAATAACTATCTCTATTGTGAAAATTTTTAGAAATCGTGTTTTCACCCCTTATAATTAATCAGTGCATTATCTTAATTATATCCTTCATTTTACTATATATTACTTCCAAAAAGATTGATTCAACACTTCCACTGTTATGCGCAATCAACCAATGCCATTTGAGGTTGTATAGACTCCTAATGTAGCCTTTTTTTCATAGTAAGTATGACTGCATTGAAAGACATCAAAGACCGAGAAAACGCGAAAAAAAACTGTATTTTTATAGTACCAATCTAAGTGGATTATATAATGGATAAGGATTAATTCCTTGTCATCAAAATGGTAGCTATGCTGTTTGTTTTTTTTGGTGTTTCTTTTTTATAACATGGCTTTGCAATAAATGGTTTCTGTTTTCTATTTTCTGATAGTATATCATTTTCCATAGCCGTGTGACGCATTGTAGGCAGTGTAGATGACTGGATTACTGTTTATAAGGATAGTATCTCCAGGTTGTGCAGGCGAAATTACATATGCTGGTGAAATTACAGTCACATGGACTGGTCAACTTATGTCTCACGGTGTCGGGCGCAGTAAAAAAGACGCACTAATTAGTGCTGTTACTGTGAAGAGAACGCAAGAGTGTGAGCGTGTGAGTGATTTTTGTTCATACCTAGATGATAGTGACATGAATGTGGTAGACAAGTAAACAGTACGGTTGTTTTTCAATTGAGAAGCCAATGATTCGAATCCCTTGGGCAGCTCGTAACTATGACTATTAAATAAATAAATAAAGTAAATTTGTGAATGGTTCGTAGCAATAACATGATAAAATAAATAATATAAATCTTTATTGAATTGATATTCAATTGTTTTTTGTGAAATTACACCCTTTGGTCCATCTTCGTAACTGTTTTTCATAAGTAGTTACGAAAGAAGATTTTTCCACTGGTTTATTATAATTATTAATACAAAGATCGAACACTGAGGCTCAACTCACACTGGCGCAGTGTCGAAGCGTCACGACGCGTCATGTTTTTCGCCAGTAGTATATTCATCTATATTTTCCCATTATTAAGGTACAAATTTGTGTTATGCAAATATGGCGTCGCCGCGCGTCACTTGAGCGCAGTGAGGCGTCAGACGCCGACCACACTGTGATCCGGGCATTTATGTGGTCTGTGGGGCGCACTAATGCGAGTGTCGTTGCACGTCGCCAAGCTTTGTAGACGCAAAGCAGGCGCGCAGGCAGCCAGATGGCGCTAAGGCTAAAAAGTCGTTGAAAACCAAATACAAAGATCCGACAACAGCACATAGAAAAATTCGTGAGGTTCGCTGGTTCGTTCCGTGGCTTAGTTGGCATAGCGTCTGGCGCGGTTTGCTAGGAGACGTCGGTTCGAATCCGGCCGGATCGAAGGAATTTTTTCTGAGTATTCGATTTTGTATTAATAATTAAAATAAATGATAGTTATCCGTGGCCAAACGGTTTCTATGCTGGGTTGCCACGCAGAGATGTCTGGTTCGATTCACGGGCCGGGAGAAATATTTTTATGATCTACGTTTATTTCTCTCGCGAGTTTGGGTGTAATTTCTAGTTATTTATGTGTGTGTTCATGGCATCCGGGACTTCTAGCGCGGGGTTATGTGTGCGTTATTATTATTATAAGAGTGACGGGCGTAGTGACAGTGCCCTTCAGATCTTTTCGAATTACAGTTGGACAGGCGTGTCCGTTACCACCAGGCGCAGGAGTAGTTAGTCCCGTTACCTGGTATCATTAAAAAAATATATATTTATTTATTTACGATAAAAATAAACTTCTATTTATTTGTTTATTTTACTCTCTCGTATATGCTTTCGTTGTCGTGAAATGTCGTGTAAAACCGTATACTGATGAATCAATAGCAGAAATGGAAAACAAAATTCTTTTCATAGACATATTTCCAATTGAATATTTTATTTTTTCCCATAGAAACAATGTTTTGTTTCAACTGAGCTCCGTACTGGATTCAAAAGCAAATATTGAAATGTTACGTTTTTATATTTGTGACAAATTAATTAATTTATATGACAAATTAATAGATTAGAGTGTATCTAAGTTGAGTGGCATTTGTTATTGATTTAGTATTTAAGTACTGTTTATGGTCTACATTTATTTCTCTTGTGAGTGTCTATCTATGGTACTTGCGGGGCTAAGAGTGTATGCATTTATATACGCGCTAAATATTATTTTTAAAATGACCATAACATAAATAATATGACTGTAGTCACGATTTAGGTCCGAAAAAAACAGTTACATTACTAATGTGTAACAATTTCGAAATCTCAGAAATCTATAATAAGGCCTACTTTAAAGTAAGTGTGCGGTTTACACGTTCATGTAGGCAAGTTCTACATTTAAATTTCGCGCTGTTTGCAATGTCGAATATCGATGCCCCTTGAGAAGAAATTTAAAATAAATACAAAGTTTTGCCATCTCCTGAATCACTATTTAAAAGATACGAGTTTGAGAAAGTAAGGCAACGATATATTATTCACTATTGGCGAACGTAAGTACCGCGAGCCAGTTTCGATCCGTATTTTATAAAAATAATAATTATTAATATTCAAAATAATAAAATCCTACAAGACCGCCAAACTTTGTGTTAAAATCAAAAGCAGTGAACTTGCCTATAAAACAAAACATGCGGCCGGCCTACCGAAATATTTTCGCGTTGATGTCAATCACAGAACAAAGTGTGTGTGTGATGTGTCAATTAATTATTTATTCAGTGTTTGGCGGTGGTTTTTTTTTTAATACCAAGTGTTACTCTTATCCGCTCACGCGATACATGCAGCCGTAGACGCATACCACACCTAGAGGTGCCGGTGCGGTGATGATTTTATACCGATTTATCGGATATCGAAGTTATAACAGGTAAAAGAACTAATATTAATTGCTAGTTTGGTAACTACTCTAGCAAACCATAAAGTTTTTAATGCCTGAGTCGGTCATTTAAAAAAAATAAACAACTTCAAAAATACGTCACGACAATCGTGTGTGTTATTGTTTGGGCTGGTGATTTCGGTGTTTATTTATTGAAAACAAACCGTAAGGAGCGTTTTTTAAGTTTACCCTGAATATTATCATATTTATCCAAGTACACCAAAAATTTCATTAGTGCTTTTTAAGTGCAGGATTTGCGGTGCATTACTGCATTTTATTTGAGATGTTTTTGTTGGTAGTACGGAGGGTATTTATTTAGCAATGCAGAATAATAATTTTTATTTACAAAAACTTGTATTTAAACTGAATGCTTTTCTAATTTGCGAAACTAAATAGCCGCCATTTTGCGGTAGGAGAAGCGCATCGCGTGAGCGGGTATGCGAACAAGTCGTGCGTTTTGTATTAATAATATTAAGTCTATATAATATTAAGTCCATATAATGTTAAGTCCATAACAGTTAAGCTCAACTCACAGAAGCGTCGCGACGCGTCATGTTTTACGCCTATAACATATTCATCTCTATTTTCCCATTATTACAAACTTGTGTTATGCAAATGTGTCGCCATTCGTTGTAGTTGAAAAACAGAACGGGACGCGACGCTTCGACTCTGCGCCAGTGTGAGTTGAACCTTACATTGCCACTCAGAGCTTTAAATCGCAAAGATCTGAAGGACACTGACAGTGCGTCTGTCACCCACCCTTACGCTTAAAAACCGAAAGTCTGTAATGATCACATTGCTGCTTGGTGGCAGAAATAGGTAAGGATAGATACATAGATACGGGTACGGGTTCTAGTTTCTTAAAAGATACAAATCACGAGACAGCTCTACGACCTTTCGTCCATCCTGTAGAGTGTGAGGTAGTTTTATTGTTTTTATAAACTCAGTCTTATACAGCAAGACTCTATTGGGTTGAGACAATACAGTAAAGGGGCGTAACTTCTTAACTTTAAAGGCAGCCTGAAGTTCAAAATGAAATCGTATACATTGTTGAAAGCTATTTCAGCGTTTAAAGTTCTGCATTGTTTTTGTAAGTGAAAAGGGTTTATCATTACAAGTTTCAATTAAGAAAGTTGTACAAACGAGCAATGACCTTCTTCTCAGTAACTACTGTGTGACATTTTTATCGTCTAATATCTTGGTCGTTTGTTGGTGGAGACGTACACACAAGTCAGTAGTTGTCGCTGTACTGTTACAGCTTTCTAATTTGTGATTTTAGCGCAAACAAGAGTTGATATTTAAAAGTGATATAAGCCCCATTTGCCTGATGAGCTACCCGGGCTGGAGGGCACTTATATAGTCTCTATTTCTAGTTATATACTCGATGCTAAGAAACGACAGAAACCGGGCCATAAAAGGTTGACACTATACGGGGTGGAACCGGTGGGGGTGAAGTCGCACTGTGGTTGAGGATGATAACTAACTGATAGAATAACTACCTGAGCTATTTTACTCTTAGGTCCCAGCCGAGTCAACGAAGAAAACTTACTTTCTTTATTGTCTCGAGTCTTGGTGTTTGTGTACCGTCGTTGTTTCCAATTTCAATAACACAAGTGATGTAAAGCACCCTATGATGACCGTTTTGACATTTGTCCGCTCATCAAGTTGCGCATTAATTCATAACTACATTGAAGGAGCTAATTGCTGTGCATTGTTGTCAATTGTTGTCAATTGACACAACAGCCGGCATTTGTTTTTCAAAATCCGAAATTAAAAAAAATTAAAACTAATATGATCGTGACTTATGGGATCGCTGGCCAGCACACTTTTGTCTCCGGCAAACTCGCGTCAAAGCTCAATGCAAAACAAAGCAGTCTCGAATTGACGGTATATTAAATAAACATTTTTATTTTCGTTTTATTAAAACTTTTTAATCAACTACCCTTGCAACACTAGTTCTAAATATAAAAACTTACAGATGCGACACGCACTTGATTATATTTTTTTCGAGAATGAATTGAGATTTGACTTCACTATCGTAATCTATCAAAACGGCCATCATAGCGCTCCGGTACTGTCGTTTCTTAGGGATAAAAGCAACTTACGTCAATATTTATTACTACGTGCAGTATAAATATTTAGTAGCAGAAGAGTTAATTGTGGAAGACTCCGTCCAGGAAGTTACTGCCGCTATACCTGTCAGAACAAGGGCGCCGGTGAAATTACAGGCATATGGGGCTTGTCAACTTAAGTATCAGGGTGACATTAGTGGCAGTGCCCCCGAGATCTTTGCGATTTAAAACTCTGAGTGCACGACTTGTTTGTTCGTCCCGCCATTTGAGATCATAAAAAATATATACGATACATATACATACGGTATATACGAGGTGCATATATTATTCCATTAAATGTAAATGTATTAATAAATTACCATGAAAACCTAAAACCCAAGTTGTAAATTCAGTTGAGAAAATTAATGGTTTTTTTAAACTCGAAAAAGGATGAAATCTTGTCTTGTTATTTATTGGTTTGTCGCATGGAAATACAGCATGCATTGCAGTTGATATTCCACTTAACAAAAAACAATTTACCAGTTAAAATCGTCATTATATCATGAACATTTAGCAGCAGTAGAGCTCCTTGTGAAAGAGTTCGTCCAGGGAAGTACTGTCACCTTACTTATTTCTGTCGCCAAGCGATAATGTGAACATTACTGCGTTCCAGTTTTGAAGGGACTTATCAACGTAAGTCTCAGGGTGAAATGCGCAGTAATTTAAAGCTCTGCGCGGCACTGCTACTTTTACGGACAGGCATGTCACTTACTACGCGACTTCACCCCTACCGGTAACATGCCTTCCATTATTTGTGCCATCCATCACGATATAGTTTTATCCATTTACGGCCCTGTTACTGTCATTCGTTTGCCACTTTACCAGGGCTCCATCACTCGCTCGAGGTTACGCGATAAGTGCCTACCGTTGGGTGTACCGCTGACAGTGCAAGCGCTCAGATAAGTCTTTCATTTACATTACAATCTTTGTACAACCCAGCATTGGGTTCCGCACGACTGCACACGGCGGGCAACGTTATTTTCAACTCTTTGAGCGCGTGCTTAGGTTCCTTTTTCCTCGTACTGAGCACCTGGTGTCATTAGTTAGATTTATTAATAGGCTATTATAGCGTAGGTATTTTCGAGTTTATATGAGAGTGTAAGTAGTAACTATTAAGAGTCTATCCGCTCACGCGATACACGCGACGCATACCACACCTAGAGGTGCCGGTGATGATTTTATACCGATTTATCGGATATCGAAGTTATAACGGGTAAAAGAACTAATATTAATTGCTATTTCGGTAACTAC
Organism: Hyposmocoma kahamanoa; assembly: GCF_003589595.1. NCBI lineage: Eukaryota > Metazoa > Arthropoda > Insecta > Lepidoptera > Cosmopterigidae > Hyposmocoma > Hyposmocoma kahamanoa. The sequence goes on along the minus strand of NW_020653561.1, from coordinate 840,517 downwards.
TCTAGCAAACCATAATGTTTTTAATGCCTGGGTCTGTCATTTAAAAAAATAAACAACTTCAAAAATACGTCACGACAATCGTGTGTGTTATTGTTTGGGCTGGTAATTTCGGTGTTTATTTATTGAAAACATACCGTAGATAGCGTTTTTGAAGTTTACCCTGAATATAAATGTTTATAAACTATACTTTAAGGAGTAATTTCATGGTAAACGTCAGAACCACTCAAACGGAATATTATCATATTTATCCAAGTACACCAAAAATTTCATTAGTGCTTTTTAAGTGCAAGATTTGCGGTGTATTACTGCATTTTTTTGAGATGTTTTTGTTGGTAGTACGGAGGGTATTTATTGAGCAATGCAGAATAATAATTTTTATTTATAAAAACTTGTATTTAAACTGAATGCTTTTCTAATTTGCGAAACCAAATAGCCGCCATTTTGCGGTAGGAGGAGCGCACCGCGTGAGCGGCTATACAGCATCAAATGGCTTTGGTTGATTCCGATTATCAGTGAAAATGTTGGACCAATCACTTTGCAAAAATATTTATAGAAAATTGAGGATATGCACTGAATACTATACGGTGTGAAAACATGAATCGTAAAAATGTTCATGCTAGAAAAAAAAATATAGGTACTTTACATGTACCAGTGATTTTTTTATATAAATTGAACTACATAGAACACAATCGCACTGCAACTCAAAGAATGTGACATTCGAGATTATACTAATGCTGAACGTAAAATTTGATTCTCTACTCGCCTTGACTTACAAATAAATGGACGACGGGTCTAATACAAAAACCACGAAAAAAATGTCCCAAGTCAACCTATTTAAACGTAGTGACATGTAAAGGAATATGAAAAAGGTAAAACGTTGAATTTAAATTGTAATGTCATCGCAGTACTGTCTAATTTTGCTTGCTTCGCTGTCAGTCGAACAAACGAAGACTAGAGCGTGAATGACGCTCTGTATACGATTTTAACGCCCTATAAGTTCGGACACTTTTTAGCGCGGACCCGACGTCCATAAAATTGTAAGTCAATGTCTACACGTCAATAAAAGGGTCATTAGAATATTATAAGAAACAATTAAAAACTATCTACTTATGAGAAATGAAACTGTTTTCCGGATTTAAATCGCGTATATTTCCTATGTGTAACAATTGTGAAAACCTAAGAACTCGATATCTACTTAACTCAAAATGAGACAAAACTTTTTACCAGACTTGTTACTGAGACTTTTTACACAAATACCAGTATATTTGGCGAGTACAAAAAGTGTTTAGATGTCTGTACTTTAACCGTTTCAATATAAATTATATAAATTTTAATTTTAATTTTAATAATCTATCGAGTTCTTAGGTTTTCGCGATTGTTACACATAGGAAATGAAACTATTTTTCCGGATTTAAATCGCGTATATTTGTTTTTTCAAACAAACCGACGTTTCGGGCCCTTTACAGGTTCCATGGTCACGGTTGACTGAGGTGGTACAGTCTTCAACCAGTTATGTCTAATATTAATGCAAACCACCCTATTTTTTCACTATAGTTACAATAGTTATTAATTAAATACCTTATTTTTAATTTTACAAAGAAAACATTCCAATTTACGCTACATTAAGTTTTACAAATTATTTTATTGAATGAATTTTTATTAACTTTAATTTATTATTAATTATTAATAGAAATTAGAATAAACTAAAACATATTAATTAGTACTGCAGTCTTATGTCTGTTTGGGATTTTTCATTAGAGGAAATACTGGATCCCAAACTGGTGGTACGGAGAAACCATCTTCCCTGTTGAAATTAGGATGTTTTTTAATTTCAATGGCCTCTCGCAGCATCCTGGGTAGATAACAGACTTCTTTTGCAAGGACCTGGGGTTTGTCAAAGTTCATTGAATGTGTAGGTTTATCCATGACATGCTCGCAGACTGCAGACTTGTTTACGCGACGGTGTTTGACATCAGCTATATGTTCTTTGACGCGGGTACAAATACTTCGCTTTGTTTGTCCAATATAAGAGAGACCGCACTCACAGTCAAGCTTGTAAACTCCTGCATCCTGTAAGGGGATGTTACATTTCACGGGTCTCAGGAACTGAGAAATCTTCCTCAGGGGCTTGAAATAGGTCTTGATAGATGCACGCCTGAGGACTCTTCCGATCTTGTCTGTAACACCTCTCACGTAAGGTAAGATGGCAGGTCTTCGCTCGACTGTTGGTGGTTTCACACGGGGTCTGCGGCGTTGGCGTGGCATCCTCAACTTATTCGCATGTAGGACTTGCTTTATATGCTGAAGTTCCCCCGCCAGATGATTACTGTCGCAGACACCATATGCTCTCTGAAACAAAGATTTGCCCACGGTAGCTAACTGGCTAGGATGGTGATGGGAATTACCATTGAGGTACCTATCTGTATGGGTTTTCTTTCGAAATACAGTATGGCCTAGGGTGTTATTAGGATTTCTTTTAATTAAAACATCTAAGAAAGCTAAAGTACCACAATTCTCTTGTTCCATAGTAAATTGGATCTTAGTACTAAAAGAATTAAGATGGTCCAAGAAAGAAGGTATGCTATCTTTAGGTAATATTGTGAAAGTATCATCAACGTACCGTTTGAAAATCTTCGGCCTAGCTGGGCCCATGGGTAAAACTCGCTCCTCGAAGTCTTCCATGAAAATATCGGCAACAACGGGAGATACCGGGGAGCCCATCGCTATACCGTCAATTTGTAGGTAGAATTCATTATTCCACAATAGATAGCCTGATGTTAGGCAGTGTTCTAATAATTCTGCATATTCAGTGGACATATTATGTTCCCTTAGCTTCCTACGTACAATTTCAATGCAGTCTTTTACTGGTAGGTTGGTAAACAGCGACTGAACATCAAAACTGACCATGGTGTCATCATCAGTTAACCGTAGATCTTTGATTCCACTGATGAAATGGTATGAATCCTTCACATGTGTGGAAGTGTTCCCTCTCAATGGTGACAATACCTTTGCCATGTGTTGAGCCAGTTTGTAGGTTGGTGTGTCAATCTGGCTAACTATGGGACGGAGTGGGGTGTCAGCCTTATGTATTTTTGGTAACCCATACAGTTTTGGTGGTTTCACGGCGCAGGGCACAAACGCACTTACATCAAGTTTCAGCGTATCGGAGTGCTTAGATATTAAGTTAGTTGTTGTTTTTAATATCTTGGTGGTAGTCTTTCTTCACCTTTTTATACGTGCTTTCATCCGATAGTAAGTCAGTTATTTTGCTGTTATAATCTGACGTATTCATGACCACCGTCGCGTTACCTTTATCTGCACGGAGGATGACTAATTCAGGATCTTCGCGGAAGGTCTTCAGCGCGTTATATTCATCTCGAGTAAGATTCGGTCTGGGCTGTTTATTTGAACGCAATATTGACGAAACGTCTTAGCGTATTGCCTCCAAATCTTCCTTTCTCATGTTGTTTTTAACTAAACAATCCTCAACGTTACAAATAATTTCTTCGTATGGAACACGACGAGGCGACCGACACGATGGGGCGGGGTGAGGTGCATTGTCAGTAAACGAACGTTTATGCGCGTGTACCTTGTAGTCAACATGTACAACAACATATTTCTTCCCACAGGCGGTAGTAAAACGACAGCTACACTGACACATTTTACCCTGCACACGTCTGTCCGAAAGCATTCGTATCATGTACATACTCAACATTTTCTCGTCTGCAACAGACACGACACGTTTTCGTGGTTAGATCCGACAAAGTTCTTGTCATGTACGACCATTCTCATCTTTTCTGTAGCAGACACGTCGAATTTCTTAGCGTGTACACGCGCTCTAGTCTTTACGGTCCTTGGACTTAACTGTGATAAAACTATTTAATGGGATTATTTCAGTGGAGGCCACCTCCCCAAGTGGACTATTATTATTTTTATGCGCAATAATGGTATTTTATACAATAATTGCACAATGAGGGTTCTTAAAGTCGAGTACCAAGTAACAGGTACGCGATTTTAAGACACTATTTATTATATAACGATTGCATACAATACTTTTTCTACGACTAAATAAAATAATGTAACACAACCAATATTTAATGTATATTTTGTTAACAATTCATGACAACCAACGCTACAAAACAAAAAAAAAAAACCAAAGAGATAGAATAGAAGCGGCAAAGTACCGCTTACGTTTTAACCAATCTATTTTTTATAAAGGTTTACGGCCCGGATGCAAGACCTTTAGGTCAATTTAACCAATCAGGAGGCAGTAGCGCGTTTCCGTAGCGTAATATTTAATATTTCGATTAGCAAAAATACGACGTTCTTTTTTTGGAATTTGAAATTTTTGTGTTCAATAGATATATGATTCAGAACTAAACAAGAGCGCCTTTGTGATGTGGTTTATGAAATTATTATCATTATGGTCTATAATTGACAGATTCTAGTACAGGAGTTGAAAAATAATGTTTATGCCAAACCGATATATATTCTTTCGAAAAAACGTGTAAATAGTGGCTCCTGTCTATGTAGAAATCGAGTAGCAATCGGTCGGTGGTTAGGCTTGATTCATATTATACATTAAAACGAGCAATGTAACATTAACTTTATCCCCTATAAAATAAGGCAACATTCCATTAAACAAAGAAATGAAAACTTGATTGGCAACAATATATAAATAAAATTTTGGATTTATTTTTTACATAAATAAATAAATTTTACATTACATAGTGCTAAACAGGCAGCCTCAATTAATTGCTTGGTGTTTTTTAGTATACACTCCGCTTGCCGGTCTGATGCAGCAAGCGAATAGCTAGAAAGGTCTTCATCCTTTTTGTCCACATTACTGTTCTTTTGTTTTAGAAGTTTTAATTGTTCGCTTATATTTGTTTACGTGTTGTGTGGATAAATAAATGTATTTTTATTTATTTATTTGTTTATATTTGTGTTGTAATATTCATATCTTATTTGACTGTGATTTCGGTGCTTCTCCGCAGTCATCAGTCCGGAAAATAGCAATGTTGCTCGATAGCACTTACCCGGCGGGTTTTACAGATTATGTCTAATATTTCAACAAATTCGCATTTCGTTAGAAAATTTTGGGTCAGCGGTTAATGAATCATCGTTGTATTATACAATTTCGACAGCCGTATCTCTGCCATCAATAAATTGTATATTCTTTTTATTAGACAAAAAAGTTAAAATGCATTTTGTTTAAAAGCTTAAATACTAGAATGTAAAGCTCGGATTAAATTGTGTGAATAAAATTGGGTCACCGCGATAAGGCGCCCAAGATCCTGCCAGCGTTTCCCTTTAGTATTGCCATGCTAATGCGTTGCGTGAAGTACAGAAGAAGGGCACCGAGCACCGGCACCGGGACCCCTCGGTCCAAGAGTATCAATTTCAAAGAGTTGAAATAGGTAATCGGAGCCGAGGTCCTGGTACTTATTACTTTTTTTTCTTTCCGTCAGCTAGCGTCATGCTGGTGTGCTGGATGTGGAATGGGGCAAGTGTGTCGGCACACGTGGCATCCCACACCGGTGCCCGGCCCACACTCCAGTATTCTATATTGTACTTTGTTCATAAACGGTGTCGTGAAAATAACAAATATTTCGATATAGGCAAGTTTACATAAGGCATACGAAATCGAAAACCAATTTATACTAATTAATTCGTTTACAAACGGAACAATTTGTAGTAAAATAAATGAACAAAACAAATGTCGCCGTTCGACATTTCCGGCGACGAAACTTTTGCGCAAGATCTCTGATCGAAGGCCGATTATAAATTGATTTCCATAGAAAACCTCACTTGCGAATAAATTAATTTCAACGAACTTATAAGGGGTTGTGCAAATGGGAGCAGACGGGATTTCTAATATTTCCACCGTTCTACGCCGTATATTAGTCGTCTGGTAAGATCTTCATGCGACAAAAGTCTCGTTTTTCACTTTGCCGTTTTCTGTCTACTATATTTCGATTCCAATCTCCTTGTCATAACTAACATTTTGAGTGAAATTACAGGCGGGAGTGACACTACAACTGTCATGGACAGGCGTGCAGAGTATGTAAAAAAAGACATAATCAAAATTTTTAGCCAAATTTTTTTTATGGGTCATTGCAGTTTAGCATCTAAAGTTATATCTAGAAATACGACTGTATGTACAAGGTTGAATTTTTCGTTTCCAATTGTAATATTTGTGACCGTCTATCTAACATTGGGTAATGTAAATTTCGCGCAATTTGTTTTTTTTCTCATTAAGGAGCAGACGGCAGATCATTTTCAAATTCATAATCGTACTGCTATAGTATTTGGAAATGTTTCTTTTAAGAAAGTACGACTTCTCTTCTAAAATTGAAATGGAGTTTTGCGTGTTTCTGTATAATGTTTTATGTGACTTATTGCATAATTTTTTTTTTCCCGCAGGAATACCTGTACCGCGGGTGCCATGGAAACACACACATGGACAACCACAAATCACACCCAAACTCACGAGAAAAATAAATGTACGCCATATAAATATTTCTCTCAGCCTGGGAATCGAATCCGGAACCGCTGCGTGGCAGTCCAGCATGGTAACCGTTCGGTCACGAAGGCAGTATATCTTAAACCAATGCATGCAGTTATAACGAGTTATTAACGTATCTAGGATCAGTCCGTGCCTTTCTACATAAGTTTTGATTTAAGTTTTAGTGTAAAGGTGCTGGGTGCTGGTGGCGTTCTGTGGTGTAATAGTAATGTATCCTGGAGAGTGGTAGTGACTTGTACGGATATTCTCCCAAAACAAGCTGTAAGTCAGTATCGTCTCCGCTTGGAATAACCGAAGGTTTAAACTCCAAGTTTCCAAGGACTTGTGAATCTACACATGGGTAGATATCGAAATATGAAGAAAGTGTACTGTTGGAGTTTGTGGATAGTTTGGCGTTTGATATGACTGTGCTGTTCAACCAGTTGTGAACCAGTTGAATGTAACGGCAGTCGTCTCTTTTCTGAAATATGGGCTGTGTAGGTGATCTGCAGCGTACAATGAATTATACAATGACACTTTTCACAATTAAAATATTTCACTGTGTTATTAAAAAATTCACTATCTTGATTCTTCATTTACTTTTTCGTTTCCTTCCAATTTGTTCGGGCGCCAGTGTAGAGGGCTGCTGGTGTTGGCGGAGTTATGTCCTGTTGGATGGAATGTATTAGTAGCCTCCGCAACCTCCGCAGCCTCCATACATCTTAATTAGTTTAAGTATAGTAGTTCAAAAGTTGAAAGTCCAGTTTTATAGGCATTTATTCGGATTTAACAATAACATTATGATCTTTAAAATGTAAACGGTGTAAATATAACTAGTAAAAGCATTGACTTACAAATAAATGGACGACGGGTCTAATACAAAAACCACGAAAAAAATGTCCCAAGTCAACCTATTCGAAATTTAAATTGTTATGTCATCGCAGTATCGCGCTGTCCGTAGAACAAATGAAGACTAAAGCGGAGTGTCGCGCTCTGTATACGATTTTAGCGCCTTACAAGTGCGGACACTTTTTAGCGCGGACCCGACGTCCATATAATTGTAAGTCAATGAGTAAAAGGTTCAAAAAGATAAGAAGAGATGTGTGATACCGTGATTGGGCAGAGAGTGGCGATGGAACGAAACAAAATCAGAATGACAGGCCAAGAATGGAACAATTCAAAATTTGAATTTAAATGCGAGTGTGAGAATAAAATAACAAATTTAAATAAAAAGTGGGATGACGATCAAGGAGGTCACACCGTCATACAGTGGTCTTCCCCACCGACCCTTAGGGTACACGAGAAAGGCACTATAACCTATGTAAGCTCCTTCTCCGGTATTCTCAGATCAGTCCATTTGCACAGACTTCATCTAGTACTCAAAAGGGTTCACGTACAGCACCCTCCTTATTTTCCGGATAGACACCGGAGCTGTAGGAACCGGAACGGTTGTCACCGCTAAGCCGTCTACTCTAAAGTCTTACTAGCAAATCTCCTCTTTGGTGGCGGAGCTGTAGGCACGCTCACCTTCCGACTCCGAAACATTTCTCCAGTTTCTAGAAACCTACGCGGCTGATGGGACTGGAGAATGTCTAGCTCATTCGTAGCTTCCGACTTAATGAGCACCTACTAAGTCGTCCATACCCAAGTCCAGATCCACCAGATCACTGTCAGAGGGCTTGAACCGGACTCCCGCCGTACCCTGGTCTTACCATAGTAACAAAAAAAAAGAATTACAATGTAATAGAGTTTCTCTATTGAATAATATATAATCTTAAATTAAAAACCATAGGCACATAAAAGCGAGGTAATGGAAAGGAATACAAGAAAATAAAATATTAGGTATCACAGAGTAGTAACATCAGGTTATCCATTGCCAAAAACTAGTTAGTGATTAACCACTAATAAATGACAATTGCCTGTCAGTTAAAAGCCGAGTACGTAGTCTATGTTTTAATTCTACTACTAAAATTCCCACACTATTTATATTAAGGGCTCGATTTTTCAAATTCTACTGCTACAATTCCCAAGCTCCTCTATTAGTGACTCGTTTTTTGGTATTCTGCTACTAGAATTCACATGTTACTTAAAACCTGTCATGAGACACATGGTGTCCAAAATTATTTTGGATATTTTTTTTGTAAATTTTTAATTTTTTTAATTTTGAAAAAAATATTTTTTATGTAAAGACATCGTGTGGCTCTTTTACACTAGAGTACCAAAATCGCTAGGGAAACCAAGTCTCTAAAAAGACGCATGACTGTTAACAACTGTCACTCATGCTAGCTATTCGATTTTTGAAATTCGTCTACTAAAATTTCCATAGCACTAATACAAGTGCCACGACATTTTAATTCCTACTGCTAAACTTCCAATAACACTCGTATGATGGGATCAGTTTATGATATTATGCAGCTAGGATTCCCATACTACTCAACTTAGGGGTTATCTTTATGTCTAGTGATAAAATCCACATACTAAATACAAAAGTTAGATTGTTTTTAAAACACAACCATTCCAATCTGCGACGAGTGGTCTCTTCACTCACGTTTTTTGACGAAATAATTTTCGAATAAAGTTCAAATGCAAATATCCGTTGTTACTTTGTTTCCTTTTTCAGTTTGTTCCTCTTGCAGTTTCTGTGGTCACGAAAAAATAAACGAATAGAACCGTTTTCAGTGTGAACGAGTTGTAATCTTTTATTATGAAAGTAGGTTAATGTGGGCGTTTTGCTCGAACGGGTAGGAATCTTCTCGAAAATCATAGAATTTAACTTTATGTGGTAACAGAAAGGTCGCACTCGACATGTAGAAAGAAAACTACTTTTTTACCTCACTAGCTCGAAAAGGCTTTCTTTCGGATTGAACGACTGTAGTGAGGACTTTGCGTGCGTAGGATGTTACGTAGTACGTTTAGCTATCAAAGAAAGAAAGAAAGAAAGAATTTTTATTAAAGTTGATGGTAACTTTTTTGAAATGTTACATTTGTTTTTCTTTATTTTTAACAAATTCCTTAACATTATACTCTGCGGTAATGTGACCTCTTGCAGCGTCATTCCACCTTTTTATCACCCTTTGTTCTCTGGTTCTAGGCCATTTACTTTTGAAATTTTGAATCGTTATCTATGTTTTTTCGTCACCTTTCTTACTTTACCTCGTTCCATTGTGACTCCCATCAAAATTCTCAGAGAGAAAAGACCGCATCCTTCTACCATGTACATATACCTAACTCCTTAGTAAAGTCCATACAAAATTTTCAAACAGAGTTTACGTGATATCTCTGATCTTGTACACTCCATACAATTTCTTTGGAAAAGTTCAAAATGTCGAAAGTACCGTAAACGAAATTTAATGATAGACATTAATGACAACCTACAGGACGCGTGACAACTATATGATGTTTTCGGATTTAGTGCAATTTGTTACGTAAGTATATAGATCTTTTTGGATACTTTAAGTGAAGGGTCTCGCAGAACAATATTTATGTCTCGATTACGTCCAATCTCCTCAATTTCAAATTGTACTCTGGCAGCCCTATAGTGTAGGTCACGCTCTACTAACAGATCGATACCACCCTACGTAAGTTGTAAGTCAAAATACCATTTTTTTGCTTTTTAACTTAGATATCCTTTTTTATGTATATTATAGGTTCCATGTTTGAAAGTAAACATAACACAGAGTTATTTCCTTACTTTTAAATATGAATAAAGAAGAATATATTTAAGTTAAAAAACCAAAAAATGGTATTTTTAACCGACTTTTAAAAAAATGAGGAGGTTCTCAATTC
>NW_020653561.1:824271-830123 GCF_003589595.1 Hyposmocoma kahamanoa | reverse complement strand
CAAAAAAATGGTATTTTTAACCGACTTTTAAAAAAATGAGGAGTTTCTCAATTCGACTGTGTGTTTTTTTTGTATGTATGTTATGCGATAACTCCGGTACTTGTAAACCGATTTTCCTGATTCTTTTTTGTTGGAAAGAGGGTACCTCCATAGTGGTCCCATTTCATTTTGAAGAAAATCATCCACTTCTAAGGGTGGCTGATCACGCATCAACATTCATTTTTATAAATAGCGCCTAAATTTTACTTAAGGAGCAATTATTTTAATGGTTGGTTTTGCTGTTCTCAAATTCAAGGCGTTTTTCTCGCGATATACTTTGAGTAGTGAGAACCGATTTTTATTATCTCCTGTCTCAAGCCCTGTATAGTGGCGAACTAGGGGATATTTCAATAAAACTTACAAACAAATAGACGTAATTCATCACGTTAGGAAGTGTAGTGTTTTATAACAACTGTACTCGTTTTCTATATATAGTTTTTATTATCGAGTTCTTAGGTTTTCGCGATTGTTACACATAGGAAATGAAACTATTTTTCCGGATTTAAATCGCGTATATTTGTTTTTTCAAACAAACCGACGTTTCGGGCCCTTTACAGGTCCCATGGTCACGGTTGACTGAGGTGGTACAGTCTTCAACCAGTTATGTCTAATATTAATGCAAACCACCCTATTTTTTTTCCTTATTATTTTTAAATATTAAACTTTCGAATATTTTACTGAAACAACAAAGAATGCTCACAGGGCGATAATTTTTTATATCTGTTTTACTCCCAGATTTGTATATTGGGACAATTTTAGTTATTTTCCAAGGTTCAGGGAAATATCCTGTTCTAATGCTTTTATTAAATAGTATAACTAGCGGCTTAACCAATACACTTACACAGTTTTTAATGAATACAGAAGGGATACCATCCGGACCAGCGCCCTTTGCTGTGTCAAGCTTATTTATAGCTGATTTAACTTCTTTCTCAGTAATTATTATATTAGATAGACAGGAGTTTGATTCAGGAAAATCTGGGACATATTTAGTAGTTGTGGACTCTTTATACACCGACGAAAAGTAGCTAGCAAATAGATTTGCTATATCTATACCATTATCTGCCCTATTCGAATCGTAATGCATTTGTTGTGGCAAATCGTTTGTCTCTTTTTTTGACTTTGCATAATTCCAAAATGCCTTTACATCCGACTTGAGATTTTCCTCTATACGACTTATATAAATCCTATAGCATTGGTCATATGCTGTTTTTGCTCTAGTTCTCAACATCGTGAACGAATCATAATCACGTGGATTCCCATATTTTTTATATGAATCATGATATTTGTCTTTTTCCCGCAGAAGTGCAACTAAATGCTTTGAGAACCATACTGGATAGGAAATTCTAGATTTTGCTTTCGGTGTATATTTCTCTATCACTTCCCATAAGCATTTATAGATAAATTGCAAAAAATCGTCACAGTTCAAGTGTAGGTGTTTCTCCCAATCACCAGTAGCAAGTTCATAATTACACGATACAAAATCTGTTTTGTAGAACTTGTATCTGTATTCACCACTCTCCCGCAAACTGTTTGATATGAGACGATGCAATGTGATGAGTAATGGTGGATGAAATTTGTCGAGACGGCTCAACGAATGAGATTCCGTGACACTGCATTTCATGCCAGACCGATTTAGAACTAGATCTAGTATTCTACCCTGAAAGTTATGTGTCAAATTTGACTGAATGAGATCGGCCCTGATCATGAAGTCCCGCAGTGCCAGTTCCTTTCTATCCGCGGAAACATGAGAAAGAGGTTTTGACCAGTCGATATCGGGAAAATTAAAATCACCAACAATTAACGTCTTGTGATCCGGACATTGCAACACAATACTCTCACAACCCTCCACAAATTCCAAAAACTCGTCATAATTCACATATGATGGTATGTATACGTTACAAATATTTAGTGTAAGGTTTTTAATACGTATACTAACCCAGATATCCTCTAAGGACGACTGCCACTGCTCTTGTTCTGTACATAATAAATTCTTTTTAACAGCTATGAGCACACCTCCACCGTGGCCCTTATTGTACTTTTTCATAAAATATTGTGACCTATCCCTGCGATAAACGGCGTATCTTCTGTCAAATAGCTCCGAAGACAGCACAGAATCGTCAAGCCATGTCTCACTCAAACAAATCACATCAAAATTACTAGTAACTACGGAATTACACAACTCAATTGTTTTAGTTTTCAGTCCTCTAACGTTCTGATAAAATATTGACAGTAAATCCATTAAAGAAATACAAGATAATGCTTATTATAGTAAAATACAAAGTATAAAACTAACATCTACTGCAAACGCTCCAATACTTCGTTATTCTTTACATGAATAAAGTTAGAAGTTTCATTTTTGCGCATAAAAATCCGACCATTTCTAACCCATACGAACTTATATGAAAGTTGCTTGGCTTTAGCTCGAGCAGCAGCGTGTAGCGATTTGTTTGCGGGTGAGAGATGTTCGGATACATAGACAGGCGAACCAATGCCGCCAATACCCAGCATCGTAGAATTCAGTTTATTATTAGGGTTGGACTTGTTAAAACGGGCTACCGCTGAGTAGAATTCATCACGACAACGCGTACTTCTCAATTTTACTACAATGGCGCGTGGTTTTTTGTTTTCTTTGTTTATACTTGCCACACGAGTACATATAATTTATTTAGTGCAATGTGACCAGATCTAATTCTAAATGCTGAAACAAGAGGTTCCCTAGTTACATATATTAACAATACATAACAATAATAATAACGTAACACACTCATAGCTCCGCACTAGGGAAACCCTGTGTCGCGGGTGCTATGGGCACACACATAGACTACCACAAATTACACCAAAAATCACGAGAGAAATAAATGTAGGTCATACAAATATTTCTCCCGGGACGTCTGCGTGGCAGTCCAGCATGGTAACCGTTCGGCCACGGAGGCAGTTGATATATTTATATATGTAGAAATATAATCGTACTTTGCATGCATTTATAATCTATAAAACATACAGAAAACGTGTGCCGATTATGTAAGGTGTAAAGATATTGTAAACGGTATTAGATGTTAGCTATAGTTCGCGACGAAAATGAAAAGAAAAAATAGTATTGCGTAGATTTTAATCTGTGTCAATTCATTACGACCGATAACCAGTTTGAGATCATTTTATTCGGCATTCGAAAGAGTTATAGGGTTTTAACAAAAGCACCTTTGTATGGTGTGATTACAGACTGCGTATTCCGTTTGTGATTTTTTATCTTCTTATTATTTCACAAGATAGACGAATTTTGATTACAAATCCGAACGTTTTTAATAAATTCTTTGTTCTGTTCAAATTTGAAGTTAGAACAATTTACACTAGTGGTGCAACGGTAGTATCACAACGGAAACAGATGACAAAAGTAAATCTTAGCGGAAACGGAAACAGGTGCGAAAGCAGAAGTGTAAATACTAGAATACTACTCAGAATAAGTACTTTTTTATTAATATCAAGTAACGGGACGGACAAGTCGTGCGTCTGATGGTAAACTACACGCCTGTCCTTAACAGTTGCAGTGCCACTCAGAGCTTTAAATCGCAAAGATCTGAGGAGCACCGCCACTGCGCCCATCACCCTGAGACATAAGTTGACAAGTCTCATGTACCTGTAATTTCACCAGCACCCTTCAGAACCGGAAGACAGTAACTCACATTACTGCTTGGCGGCAGAAAATGAGTAAGGTGGCAGTGCTACCTTGAACAAACTCTTACACAAGAAGCTCCACTGCTACTTCAAATTCCCTTATGTTATATTATTAAATAGTACATTATTATACTAATTATCATAGTTTTATTTGTTCTCCATAGAAAATTTCCTCCCCATATTTCACCCCTTTAAGATTCGATAGACCCTCCACCGAATTCAATTTTTTCCCATACGGCTCTATTTGCTTACAAACGAAATTAAAACCATTTGAAAAATGTATATCGTATACTATACGATATTTATATATATTTAGTTCAGATGATATATAAAAAAATCATTGGTATGTATAAACTACCTATTGAACACCGCGGTTTTCTTGTAAATTTTCGAGGTAAGTTTGTGTTTTTATACTATCGTGAACATTTTTAGGCATCGTGTCTTCACACCGTGTACTAAACAGTGTTCAATTCTAGTATATATTTTTTCAAAAGTGTTTCATTCAACATTTTCACTGTTAAGCCGAATCCACCAAAGCCATTGAAGGTTGTATCGATACTTAAGATATACATATGTATAATCTTTACACCAAAATTCGTCAATATTGGTGCAGCGATTTAGCCGTGAAAACATGACAGTTGCTTACTTTTGCATTTATAATATTAGTATGGATTACGTATGCGTTTTGAAACACTGTAGTGATCGTGTCTGGCATTCAATTCCAGCTCTAGACTGGTAAAAATCCTATTATGTATGTAACGTAACCGACAAATAAAATCTAACAACAAAACCAAGTCAATTGAAAAGGCATTCACCAATAGATATTTAAAACCTTCAAATTGAATTTACGTTTTATAGTGATTTCAAGCCAATCCATTATTGAATGACAGTGATAAATAGAGGTTAAGAAAAACGTATCGATTGGATATTTTCGCAAATAATTAGCTGGGCGGCATGGTGAATCAACGATTAGTGCAATCGGGTGTTGCGCCCGCGTCGCCGACGTCGACTATTGCAACACCACCGTGACGTTTAGCAGTAATGTGGATAGCACGACCTATGGGTTTTTGTTTCGAATTTATTATCATTATATAGTAATCAATTTGGATTGCGAATATTAATTGGGCCTTTTAAGGCGAGTCTACGGATGAGAAGCGGGGAAAACTAAACTGTGTTTAAATATGTATAGAATTGATATTTAATTATTTTTGTGAAATTACTCAACTAGTTTGTTATAATTATTAATACAAAGATCGAACCTACTAAACGAATTATTTAAGAATAAAATATCTAACTTTGTACATAATTTTTATATGGATATATTTATCTATAAGTACTACAGAGAACCTGCAAAATTTTGATTTCCCACTGAAGCCCTATTATATAATTAAATTCACATTATTTTATCTCACAATTTGCAAATTATCCAGTGGTTTAACGATACGCTACGCCGCTGCCCCGTCAGTAGCCATCGGGCGCTTGTCGACGTCGGATATATGCTAAATTGTCTCCGCCTGTTCTTATTCATATTCATTTACAGCGAGCGGATTGTCGGACGCCAGAGGCGACAACCACCTGAAATCAAAGCTTGCGTTGAAATACCACCTAAATTGATCGATTAAATCGATTTAAGGCGAAGTATTTAGGAGGTATTTCAACGCGAGGTGTTTAGCACATTCTGGACAATAAAGTTACATAATATAAATAGTGAATATTTTGACGTACGCGCAGATTGCTTGCCTTTGTTTTTGAAATAAGTTAACCTGTAATTAACAATGTTTTTTTTTTTATATCAACTGAACTAAGTAGAACACATATAGTGTACGACATAATTTTTTCAAATGGCTCTAGTTTCGTTTGTAAAAAAAAATCTGAAATAAAGCCATTGTCCCTGCAACTCGACCGTAGCAAAATGATCCGTATTAGTATGGGAAAAATTTTAATTACAACTGAGCTAGTATCAACTCTTAAGCATAAAAAAGTTATCGACTAATGTAATTACACCAACAGTGGTCATAAATATAGACTATATTTATGACGTATCATATCGCACTGTGTTAACTCAAAAAGTGTTCTTAGGTTTTATTCCATGGTGTCAACTCAGTCAGTCAGTCAACCGTGACCATGGGACCTGTAAAGGG
>NW_020653561.1:810538-824261 GCF_003589595.1 Hyposmocoma kahamanoa | reverse complement strand
AAGGGCCTGAAACGTCGGTTTGTTTGAAAAAACAAATATACGCGATTCAAATCCGGAAAAATAGTTTCATTTCCTATCAAAAAGTGTTATTTTTTTGGAATCGATGAAATATAAACCGCTCGCATCTTGTGAAAGATTATTAAAATTTGTGTATAGTTTAAAGTATATTACAGGCACCGAAACGATTTCCTACTTTTTACATATAAGAGATTGACAATAATTAGACAAAACAAGACTGTCCATATCACGGAAATTTATAAATTATTATTTTATTTTGTTATATTTTATTGTATTCAATATCTTGACTTGCAGTTCCCTATTCACAAGTCATGTACTTACACTACAGACATAATGTGAATGTTGCAGAAATAACAATAATAAATACAATACAATACTTCCTCCTCTAGTGTTAACATCTGGACCACAGACGACTACTTCTAAGTCATATTCAAATCATTTGGGAAGCGTACAAAGTTCTGATCTAGATTTTCTGGACAACGCCCCTACAGGTTAATTTACTTTGGCCCACATAGTCAGACAATTCTTTTGTTTGTAATCTATAAGCATAGCATTAGGTCGAATATACGGAACTCGCGAAGGTAGAGAAACTCTCCTTTCCTGCCGATTATGGTGCAACTAAAAGCATGTTTTTTTTTATGATAGTAAGTGACAGGACGAGCAAGTCGTGCACCTGGTGGTAAGCGACACGTCACCCATGACAGTTGCAGCACCACTCAGAGCTTTAAATCGCAAATAAAATCTGGACAGCACTGCCACTGCGCCCGTCACTCTGAGATATAAGATGACAAGTCTCATGTGCGTAATTTTACCAGCACTACTTATCAATAAGCCGTTTCTTTACATTAGAGCTCCTTGTGAACTGCCACCTTACTTATTTCTGCCGCCAACCAGTAATGTCACCATTGCTGTGTTACGGTTTTGAAGGATATGGGTGCTGGTGTATTTACAGACACATGGGACTTGTCAATGTCTCAGGGTGACGGGCGCTGTGGCAGTGCCCCTCAGATCTTTGCAATTTGAAGCTCTCAGTGGCACTGTAACTGTTCATTTCGACTTGTTCGTCCCGTCACTTGATGTCATGGAAAGTAGAAAAAAGCCGAAATATGTAAGGTAGCAGTAGTTAATTAGATTAACTCTTTCACAAGGGGCTCTACTGCTACTAAAGATCATCTACGTAGCGATCATTAACTTACAAAGGTCAATGATGGCGGTAAAAGAATTACTCGTACTTTTTTTTTAATATCACAGGGATTACACTTAACCGATAACATTGCGAAAGGAGCTCTAACTGGCTCTGCACTGTCGATTTCCGCTTCGCGGACATTGACCACCCATTATGTTCTTATACCTAATTTTATCTGTGGTTACAAAATTAAAGGCGGTTTATTTTGAAACCAACAACATTCAAGTTTACATAAATATTCGATAGAATAATAATATGATCGCTGGTAATGTATAATTTGGTAATATAAGAGCAAAATTTCGGTGAATACGAAATCTAAAAACCAACAATATACAGAAAGAACTAACTACCACGAAAGTCTTGCTTGCCGCTATTTGGAGAGTGGCGCGGATAGTTTTTATTTCATAAGCTATTAATAGAAATAGAAACCATTTATTGTAACGCCACATTATAAAAAAAAACACAAAAACAAAGACTAATACTTATAACTAAGACAGAAATAACACAAAGAACAGCGTAAAAACATTTCAACAACAAGTTGCATAATACTATACTGACATGTGTGCGGCTGTGGCGTGTACAAAAGGATCCCATTCAGCTAAAGTCACAACCAAGGCTAGGTTGTGACGCTGGTTTTCAATGGGCCCTAGCCGAGTGAGTGAGAGTGACGGACGTATGCGTCCCGGAACAGATAATAAAATAAAATAAACTACGTAAATACTTATATCATGAGTGTGTATAGTGTTATTGCAGTGTGTACTCTTATATCGAATAAATACTTACATAATCTTTGCAATATATACATACAGGTATAAGTGTGTGTAGTGTGAAAACAAATTAATAAAATATTTAAAGTACATTACTTCAAATATATTAAACAAGATTATCTATTTTCGTAAAATAAAAGTTCTTTGACTTCAACATTAAACAACTCTTGTTCTCAACTATTTCGAATAATGCTATGTGAATTAACATGTTTAAATGTTTATGATTATTAAGTTAAATAAAAATATACTATTTATTAGAAGTAATTCAATTGACTCTAAAAATAAAAATAAACATAAAAGATATAGGAGCGCAAGATCCGCCATATTTGACACTAGTACCTAATAAGATGTTGTGAACTTGTGATCGAGAAGGAAATATTAGCGTAGATGTTTTTATTGTGCTTTGAAGTGTAATTTACCAATTTATTAACAAAACTACGAGTCATAACCTGTTTTGTTCATGAATCTGTTAGCTGCACGGGCGCCGAACGAGTTACGGGAGAAGCGCGGGATTATTTTATTTTATAAGTCGTGCGCCTAGTATTAAGCGACACGCCTGTCCATAACAGTATCCATGCATAACTTTAAATTACAAAGAACCGGAACGCAGTAATTCTCAGATTACAGCTTGACGACAGAAATAGGTAAGGTGGCAGTACTTGCCTGGACGAACTTTTTCACAAGTAGCACTACTGCTACCAGAGTACTAGTTACTAAAGTAGCAGTAGAGGAGCCTTTTGATCCTCCAGCTCTGGTATGGAGGTGAACGTCGGATATGTCCTGCAAAGGAACAAAAATGTTCATAACAGCATTCGGATTGCAGCACGGGATCTAGAGCCAACACTCAAGTTAAATCGTAATTGTAAAATTCTACGCAGGTGCCAGGCCATGTAGCACCCGGGTGCAATCAATAACCTGGCGCCCTCTAGTTGCCACGCAATCAAATTGGAATACTCACAGTTACATTTCCCTAGTGATCGGAAATTGGAATGGAAGTGGTGCAATTACAAATGATGTTGGAAAGTAATGGCCCATTTATTTCGCTTGCAATGCTCCCCTAAGACCCTGCACCCGTGAGCGCCGCACACCCTGCACCGAGTAAAATCCGTACCGGCCCTGTAACAATTACTGTCAAATAAGGTACTCTACCAAATCAAAAGCCGTACGGTACTAATGAAACTTCATACTTTATATTGTCTTCCTGACAACCTGGTAACAGTTCTGTACTCTAACGGCCACTTTAACAGATCATGATGTTCTATATAACAAAAACTACAGCGTGTCAAACCCATCTAGTGCGCCCGAAGCGTACTCGCAAGTGTTCTACTCGATATCGCGACGACCACCCATCCTCGAGGAGCTAGATAGTCTTTGCATATAGATAGAATATAGACCTTGTTGCCAAAATACCACTTTTTCATGATCAAATATGGTAATAACGAAATGACTTCCGGTAACTTCCGTTTTGTGGTTCACTGGTTCCAGTTAGAAGTTTTTTCATGTGCGCGCGTCTTTTCTGCTGTAATTTTGTATTACTTCCTGTTATAAGCATTTACTTACGTCGTAGTATCTGTGTAATATCTCTGTGCCCCGTTTTTATATATAATAGATAACCATAGTGCTCTACCGACTGACTTATTTATTTAGCCTGGCGATAAAACAATTTAGTCTAGACCTCACGGAGGAGGATACAGCAGCGCACACATTTACAGTTCTCCAGCACAGCCAACTACAGGGAGAATACCTTAAAGTGCCGCAATCAATTCTTTTAGCATCTAAGGCGATGCTAAGATTCCTGGAGGAGATCGTCGATAGAGTTGGTCCACGTATCCACCAAACGCAAAATATACATTCCAGTCGCGACCAACCACGGCAATCAGCCCGTTACACTATATATACGTAATATTTTATTTCAATGTACAAATACGTCTAGAATGAAAATTAGCCTCATCAGCCGAGGGTTGCGCCCCGCTGAACATTCAACATACGAAAGTATCCCCAATATCAAAGCACACACGCACATCATTAATGATTTCCGATCCCGTATAAATGATATCAATAATTCATTACATATGGCTTACTGGAACAGCACTGGAAAACAAATGAGGTCAATAAATTATCGCTGAAAGCGCTTTTGGATGGATTACAAAAACTCAATATTAAAAACGGGGATGTAGATTTGACGTCCGAAGCCTTTTATGTGATATATCTACCGATTTTTTTCGATAATGGGGTTATACACAATGGGTTATACACTATTATAACACGTAAAAATAATTCGACAATGTTTTAGCTGGAGCTACTGTTAACACCACTTCAGAAGAAAGAGTATTTAACGTTCGCGCAAAAAAAGAATTACGATATCCCTATACAAATCCTATTACATGTTTTGATAACAAAGTCACATACAATGTTTATTGTTATCAGTACAATAACTTTTATAAATTGTATAGATAGAGACCTCGAGTTCTAACCTATATAAATAAAGGCCTGGAGCAAATAATCAACCTTTGCTTTACCTTCGTCTAAATCAACATTTATTATTAGCATTATTAGTGGAGTAACCTTATTGAGTCGAATTACACTAACTAATTTGATCGGTTTTCTTTCTTATCATCCTCGTCAGAAAGTTAATGTTTACACAAATTTATCCATTGCAGTATAGCGTTATCCCATTCGTCTTTTCCTTTTTCATCGCAACTCAACATTGCCTTATATTTGACGTTTTTGTTACATTTGTTCATTACTCTCATTTGGGCTACGTTTTGTATCTTATGTTTGAATCCATCTCAAGTGCATGATTAATGCTAAGATCTTCCTTAAGTGCAATGTATTCATTAATAAATATCACATGACGTCATGACGTCATGACGAAAAATTCATATGCGATATTGTTAATAGGGCATACCCTATTAACAATATCGCATATGAATTTTTTATATTTTTTTTATTACTTTAATCAACTTAAAATGGTTATGTGTTTTAATTTTGAAAATGATATTTCTAGTACTTCTAGCCTTTTCCTGGATGTATAATGTAGGATAATGTTGAAAGTGTCCAAATAACATGGTCGCTTATTACTTTACATCCTTATAAGTCGGGCGGAGAGGATGTGTGCATGGATCTGCCAGATGCGACTTTGTCAATGGGGAGAGCAAACGTTTTTATTGCAATTTCTTATATTCGTATTGATTTGTTTTGTTGGTAAAATGTCACGATTGAAACGTATCCTAACCCTCTGAAGCAATATTTGTTTGTTAAAGCAAGATTTATCCCGAAAACAAAGGAAGATTGGTACTTAATTGTAATTTAAAAAATAACATTTTTGCACTTTAGCTTTGACTTTTTTTTTATTTATTTATATTTTAACAAATGTTTTACTTACAATAACTAGCGCTTAAAATTGTCGGATCTGCCATTTACGACAATTTTAATTGGACAATGTGATAAGATAAATCTTATCACATTAAAATGTCGGATATGGCAGATTCAACATTATTAAGCGAATTATTGAATTTTTATGACAATTTTAATTGGACAATGTGATAAGATAAATCTTATCACATTAAAATGTCTGATATGGTAGATTCAACGTTATTAAGCGAATAATTGAATTTTTGTTTTGTCAGATGTGTCATATACTACAATATTGCTTGACTAAACTATAATGTTGTATATACTGATATACGACATTATTGCTTGGACAGCTCAAAATTTTGTCGAATGTGTTATGCAACTTGTAACTTATTAGCATATTAACTTATTATTAGTAATATGTTAATCACCTTTCTCAGAAGGATTTGCAGATCTGATTCAACCAAGAGACAGTAAATTGACGATAGTAGAAGGTTGTTTTGATTGATTGAATGAGTTTTGTTCTTTATTTAATGATGATAATATTAGGTCTGATTCTTATATAAGACAACAAGAAGGATATTGTGGTGATTTACTTACTTGCACGTCCTATTACAAGTACAAATACCAGAAAGAAATGTTATAAACAAGATAAGGGGGAAAAAAGACTAGTTCCTAAAAATAAGTTGGTGTATAGTACAGAGAAAAGCTTTGAAAAACAGAGGTAAAGGTTTTATTGACAATAATGGCAAGGTAATTCCTGAAACAGAGGTGCAAAAGCTCTGTGGTGTTAAAAAGGCGTTTGAAATGCTCACATAATTCATGAAATGGAGAGCGGCAACATATCTTTGAGAAACTATGGGAAATAACACCCTAAGTAATAACACCCTCATATTCTTAATCTTCTTTATGGCATCTTATTCATTCCTCACACACCACCTTACCTTAAGGAGCGATTTGAATTCGCCCATCAATACAACCCCCGACTTCTGCGCTCTTCTTCAACTCTCCAACTTAAGATGCCATTGCATACCTCCCAGTATTACGACAAGTCCTTTACTGTTCAGGCTATTCGTTTGTGGAACGCTTTACCTTTGTTTATTCAACAAGCGAAATCATGGAATATATTAAAAAATATGGTAAAAATACACTACCTTAATTTAGTGTGACTTGGACTGCTTAGGTATTTTTATGTTTTGAAATTACGTTTTAGAAATTTTATATTTATAGGTATAAGAATATATAGTAGTTTACGATATTCATATATATGTATACACATCAAAAAAAGTTTGCGATCAATAGCATAAGCTCCTATAATTCTTTAAATTTAACTTTATCAAGAAAAAATCTATGTTGTATGCTTTCTTTAAATAGGAATACCCTGTTTGAAATTAAAATATAAAACTATTTTTTATTATTTATTTTAAAAAATTGAGCCATTAATCATAATGTAATAGTGATAGAAATTTCATAGAAAGAAAAAGACTGTTTAATGAAACTTAAACAACAATTTAATATTAAAAGGTGTGAATTCAATATAAAATAACTCCTCCCCTGGCTCGAATACACGCGAAGATCCTCCTGGGCATGCTGAGGATCAAGTTATCCAGCATTTCCTGGGGTAACCTATCCCATTCTTCAATAGCGGCTTCCCTGAGCTCTGGAACTGTCTGGGGACGTGGCTCACGGTTCCATACTGCTCGTTTAAGAGCATCCCACGCGTGCTCTATTGGGTTTAAGTCGGGCGAGCCGGCAGGCCAGTCTAATCGTGTGATATCGTATTCTTGAAGAGCAGCATTGACTCGTTGAGCTCGATGTGCGGGCGCATTATCATCGACCAGTACAAATTGGTGCCCATGGTTTACTCGGAATGGTCTGACGATATCATCAATAGCAACTGCTTTGTACATGTCTGCTGTCATGAAGCCCCGATACGGGACCAAAGGCGTTCTAGCTCCAATCATAATGCCACCCCAAAAGGACACCGATTTTCCGCCTTGCTGAACTGTTCCAGTGGCAGTTCTTTGTCTTTCACGGTCGCCTGGTCTTCTCCAGACACGGACACGTCGGTTATCTGGATGAGTGCTGATTCGGGATTCGTCAACGAAGAGACAGTTTTGCCAAATGTTTTCGTACTCACCTTCTTTATTTTGCCGAAGTCTAGCCCACTGCAATCTTCGTTGTTGACGTTGCCGGGAATTGAGCGGAGCTCGCCAAGACCTCCGTGCTCGTAATCCAGCCTGGTGCAAGCAATTGCGAACGGTCTGCGTGCTAACTTCAAGCCCAGAGGCGGCCCTGACTTCTGCTTTTATTTTAGTGGCGTTGATTGTTGGATCACGGGCTGCCAGCAATCTAATATAGCGCTTTTGGGCAGCTGTCAAAACAGTTGGGCGACCGCTGCGGGGTCGGTCAGCTAAATTCCCCATTCCGTGATACCTCTGCAACGTAGCCACGACACAGGATTGGGATATAGCAAGTCTGCGTGCTATTACTCTCGTGGTGTATCCTTCTTCCCTCAAAGTTACTATTCTAGCTCGTAAAACCTCTGATAATCCTCTTGGCATTTTTTCAATCACAACTTTCCGCGAAAAATATCTTGAATCGCTTATAATTGACTAAATCAGATTTCTGAATGAGCGTAAGCTAGGACTGAAAGCCTTTTTATATGAAAAAACAATTGAACGGGGTCATTGTTTTATGTTCTAATTTATTTTTAAATAAAGAATCTAAAAAGAAGAAAAAATCATAATATAATCTACAGTAACAAAAAAGATTTCAGTTTTTCGAAGTGATCGCAAACTTTTTTTGATGTGTGTATGTATTGGTTTTATTACTTATTTATAAATATATGTTTACTTGCATTTATTTATCAATTTTTATCTGTTGATTAGTAATTTCTCATACACGTCTTTTTCCTGTGAATTATATAAATACTTCCATCCAAAGGTTGTCTGGCAGAAATCGCTTGAAGCGATAAGACCGCCCATTGTACCACCGCTTATTTTTAATTTAATTGTATTGTATTTGTTTCCTTTTTTGATGTACAATAAAGAATTTTTGTATTTGTTGTATTTGTATTACTTCCTCATAGTTTTTCTTTTCCATCCAACTTTTACCCTTCATCCTCCTCCAGTACCACATCTCAAAAGCTTCTTATATTTCCCTATCTCTTGGTGTCAGTGTCCATGTTTCACATCCGTAAAGTGCAATATTCCAAATGTACACTCTAATTAGATATTTCTTGTTTCTTAGCCGGTACTCATTAAAAACCTGATTTTAGTGCTTTGGTTGCTGGTTTGATTGACAATAACAACAATGGCATGTGAGGCTTGGGCTTTACTGAAATAATCCCAATAGTTTGTTCCAGCTAGCCTCAGCAAACAGCAGGCGCAGTGTTAGCTTTATTCGATATTTGAGCAGCAGTAAAGCTCTTTATGAAACAGTTCATCCAGGAGAGTACCTACTGTTATTTTACTTACTTCGGCCACCAAGCAATGATGTGAGGCTTGTAAACTTTATGTATTAAGGTGATGGGTGCAGTAGCAGTGCCTCCAAACCTATGCGATTTAAAAGGTTTTTTAGTTGCAGGTGGGCGTGTAGCCTACCACCACGTTCAAAAATTGTTCGCCACGTCACTTGATATCGTAAGAAAAAGGGAATATTCAGTCAATTGGAATTGTAAACCCTAATCGCTAAACATGCAAGAGGTTAACATTGCCAAACGACGTCGTCTTCAATTTCATGTTATTGCATCGGACATTGATCTTCAAGGTCTAGTGGTTTTTCTTTCGCAGTCTCACCGAGAACTTTAAGATGACATTTGTTATAGGTTGTTGATTGGTCATAGAGAATAAAATTACATTATTTGATGACTCGTGAACGATTTCTTTATTTTAATGACGATGAAGAGAGCTACCTTTCTAATTTTGCTGTTATAGTAATAATGACCATATCAATAGCACTATAGTAAGATTAAGAAATTCTCGGGTAGATACTATTTTTTTTTATAACGCACACACTCATAGCCCTAGGGTCTAGGGCCCTGTATCGCGGGTGCCATGGACATACACACATGTAAACAAAGACAAATTACACCCAAACTCACGAGATAAATAAATGTAGGCCATATAAATATGTCTCCCCACTCGGGAATCGAACCCGAGACCTCTGCCTGGCAATCCAGCATAATAACCATTCGGCCACGGAGACTATGAGTATCAGAGCAAAGGCACTACCACCATTTCCACTATATAATTTGCGAGTAGACAAAAGTAGATAATTATAATAACTATGATAATTTTACTAAAAAACACTTACAAAAATTTCGTTCATGTCGTAGTTGGCATAGCGTCTGGCGCGGTTTACAGGAAGACGTTGATTCGAATCCAGGCGGATCGAAGGAATTTTTTCTAAGTCTTCGACCTTTGTATTATTTAGTAATACAAACTAGTCTACTTAAACAAACTAAACACAATAAAATAATTTAAATAGACTAATCCACACTTAAAAAAACCCCAACCTTTGAATGTCAAAAGCGGCAATTGTGGTTTTTGTTTTTCATTTATGCGTATTTCTCTGTAAATATAAAGTAAATTGTAAATATAGTTAGTGGTGAAGACGAATTTATAGTGGAAGGAGGCGTTAAAAAACGAAAAAAAGCTGAATTTTCTGACGAGCGATCATCACCAACAATGGAGACTTCATCGGATTCTGACGAGAAGCATCAGATGTTTAAGGTGCTCTCTGGATCTAAGGGGTACTCTAGAAAGTGTTCTGAAAATAGCAAAATAATCTGAGTACATAGTCTTCTTATCTCATCAAGATGAAAACGAACATTTCACCGACAAAGACAGGCTTGCTATTTCTAATGCAATACGAAAACATTGTGTCACTGGCATACTGCATCTGAGGCCAATTAATAAATACAAAGTGGGCATCACATTCGACCTATCTAATAATGCTAATGTGTTTCTTCAAAACAAAAAAATATTAGAAGCGAGTGGCGTTTTAACCTCTGTCCCTACGGATGTTTCCAATAAGAGATTATTCTCCTTGATAGGCAGCTCTCGAAATGTAATACAAGTGAGGCGTTTCATGCGCCATGTGCGAGACCAGGATGGTGTGGTTTCATATCAACCTACTCAGACAGTCTCCTTAACTTTTGCTTCGACAGAATTGCCTCTGTACGTATACCTCGACTGTTGGAGGCACGAGGTAAACGCATATGTCCCACCTGTAAACCAGTGTCTTCACTGTCTGAAATTTGGCCATATTGGTAGTGAGTGGAGTAATTCCACAAAAATAATTGAATATTACGTTGATCAAACATCGTGACATTCTTTTTTTTATAATATCAAGTGACGGGACGAACAAGACGTGTGCCTCATGGTAAGCTACACGCCTGTCCATAACAGTTGCAGTGCTCTGAGTGGCACTTTAAATCGCAAAGATCTGAGGGGCACTACCGCTGCGCCCGTCACTCCGAGTCATAAGTTGACAAGTCTGATGTGCCTGTAATTTCACCAGCACCCTTACCCTTCAAAACCGGAACACAGTAATGCTGACATTACTGCTTGGCAGTAGAAATAGGTAAGGTGGCAGTACTTCCTTGGACGAATTATTTATTTTTCCGAATAAAAAAAATTGCAAATACATTCTATTTACGTATCACGCGAACATTGACTTAAAACAGCGGTAACGTGACCAAACGTCCCGCTTTGAGCGGGACAGTCCCGCTTTTGAGCCTCGTGTCCCACTGTCCCCAAAATACTCATAGAAGAATGGCATAAGTGGAGTTATGTCAAAAAAGTTTATTGCTCCATTAGGTAAAGAAAAATATAACCCACATCCTCTCCAATTCTTGGAACTCTATCGACTAAAAATGTAGATCGAAGAATTTTTTTCTAAGTGTTCAATATTTGTATTAATAATTACAGTGACATTAATCTGTCGACTGCAACATAAATCATGATCGTGAGTAAATTAGCGCCGGCGCAAGCTCATGTAGCGCCCGGACGCGAGGAAAATGAATATTTACCTACAGTTACGAGTATATATCTTTGGAGGCGTCACGCGCGATACTCGGCACGCTCCCTGCACCATAAGTAAAGTCGCCACTGGTTACAACGCGTTAAAACTCATATCATGCCACTTCGCGCGTAATGGCGTCATCTGTAAAAGAAGAGAAGAATCCTTCTTCGGCTTCAAAAACGACAAATAAAGGGTTTTCCATTAAGGGCGGGTACCCGAGACAGTCTATTACACGCACATCGTTGCCACAATAGAACACCCATTTTGACAATAAATTATCTATCTCTGCATGTGTTGCTCGACGTTGTAATTGTCACGATGATTTGTCTTTAGTGACTTGAAATAAACAACAGATTTTACAAAAGCAGCCTCAACAGCACCCTGATGAAAAACTTTAACCTTTAGAAAGAATATGGCGCGTACAATTTGTTCTGTCGACACGTTTTCATTTGTGATCTTATTTTTTGTGTGTTAAATAGTCGCTGTATATGCTCAATGAAGAATAGTAGAAATAAATATATTTTTATTGACGCTCACAAGTCCTTTTCAAAGCCGCGGAAACTTAAATACGGTATCTGTAAATACCCACTAAAGTCTAACTATTTTTGTACGGGAAATTTTTCTAAACAAAAAGACGTAATACCAGCTTTATGTTAATCAAAAAGAATTTAAACTTTACGTATTTTATTTAAAATAATGAAGAAAGAAACATTCATAATTACTCTCTTTGCGCCAGCAACGCCTTGTTTAATAGAGTCGAGTAAACATAAGTTATCGATAAAATTTGTGTCTACAAAAATATTAACAAATTTTTATACCTGAATTTCTTTTAATTCCATAGTATGGGAAATAATTTTCGCTATCACAGGAATCACTATGGATTTAAAAATTATATCTTATAATGAAGAATTTATACATAATTCTTACCTACTTCTTATTGTATCGGTGGTATACCAAGTAGCAGTAGAGCTCCTTGTGAAAGAGTTCGTCCTGGGTAGTACTGCCACCTTACCTATTTCTGCCGCCAAGCAGTAATATCAGCATTACTGTGTACCGGTTTTGAAGGGTAAGGGTGCTGGTGAAATTACAGGCACATGAGACTTGTCAATTTATATCTCACGGTGTCGAGCGCAGTGGCCGTGCCCCTCAGATATTTGTGATTTAAAGCTCTGCGACTACCACCAGGCCCACTTGTTCGTCCCATTACTCGGTATCTAAAAATAAATATACAAAAATCTTGCCATCGTGGTGTAACAATTTGCCAATCGCCATAAGGTGCGCCAGATGTACAGGAAAGGAATAATTGGTCGTGTGGGGAGGCTCATTTCGTATACACCACAATAATAATTGTTACGAAAATTTATTGTTAAAACTCTTCAATGACTTAAAGTATTTAATTAAAAACAATAAGATTAGAAACCACAAATCAGTACAAGATAAACTTTGTTTTCGAAACAGGATTTACGGAAATGAAGTACGAGTATGTTTGAAGTTGTCGAGGATTGAATGTTTTAAGAATCTTAATTTCTTCTTCTTTTAAATGTTATGGCCCCATCGAAATAATCAATGATTTTGCCAATATCAAGTAAAAATAACTATGTACGGTAGCTTAGTATTATTATAAAAATTATACAAAAAAAATGGCGATTTCACCAATATCCTGTCCAATCTTAATTTATTCTTGGGTGAAATGTTCAGAAAGAGAAGTCGAAGTCAAAGTCAAAGTCAAAGATTATTTATTCCATAGATAAAATAAATTTACACTTGAAAACGTCACATTTAAGCTACTACGAGCATTGACTTACAATTATATGGACGTCAGGTCCGCGCTAAAAAGTGTCCGAACTTATAGGGCGTTAAAATCGTATACAGAGCGTCATTCACGCTTTAGTCTTCGTTTGTTCGACTGACAGCGAAGCAAGTAAAATTAGACAGTACTGCGATGACATTACAATTAAATTCAACGTTTTAGCTTTTTCATATTCCTTTACATGTCACTACATTTAAATAGGTTGACTTGGGACATTTTTTTCGTGGTTTTTGTATAAGACCCGTCGTCCATTTATTTGTAAGTCAATGACTACGAGTAATCAAATTTATGGTGCGTTTTGCATTGGAACTCTGAGCGGAAGCGAAAAGCGCAAGCAACGTCTTTTTCGCTCGTATTTCATGGATTTTAGTATTATATTTAGTAGCTGTAGAACTACAATAATAAAACTAAGCAATTGCAAACAATTTCACTACATTTTACAAAAATTTTTTATGTATTAAATTCTGCAGTATTTTTATAATTTGGAAATTATTTATTTTATATCTAATACATTGCAGCGCATATGTCTGTGCCTGTTATAACATTTTAGTTCGAGTT
>NW_020653561.1:760375-795538 GCF_003589595.1 Hyposmocoma kahamanoa | reverse complement strand
ATTAGTGGATACAGTTATAAGAATTGGAGAGGATGTGGGTTATATTTGTTTGTATCTAATGGAGCAATAAACGTTGTGACGTTAACTCCACTTATGCCATTTTTCCAGGAGGGGTGCGAAATGTAGGAACACGGGATATCTGCGTGGCAGTGGTAACCGTTCGGCCACGGAGTAGTTTTTGGAATTACTTATTGTTTCTCATGATCTCTACATAGCAGTAGAAATCCTTGTGAAAGAGCTTGTCCAGGATAGTACTATCATTTTACCTATTTTTGCCGCCAAGCAATAATGTGAATATTACTGCGTTCCGGAATTGAAGGGAAAGGGTGCTCGTGGAATTGCAGGCACATGGGATTTGTCAACTTTTGTCTCAGTGGCAGTGCCCCTCAGATCTTTGCGACTTAAAGCTCTGAGTGGCACTGTAACTGTTATGGACAGGCGTGTCCCTTACCGTCAGGCACACGACTTGTTCGTTCCGTCACTTGATATCTTAAAAAAAGTACAACATCTTTCTGCTAAACAATTCTGAGTAAACCTAATAGATATTACGGCAAACACTGTTCCCTAGTCAGGGGTTATTAAAAAAAAATCAGCGTAATTGTCAATGATACCCAATAATAAATACCCTTAATAGTTATCTCTATTTCGTAACATAACCAAAATAATAATATACACACAAGTACATCAGATGTACAATGTCTAATATTAGGGAAAATAAAACAATTTGAAATACAATGGTGATTTATAAAAGATTTGAATCAAGAAAACAAAATGTTAGTAAATATATTAAGAAAGTGATGCAATACTGATGTCACCGATGTATTACGCGCCATTGGTTGCGTCTCGGTAACAAAAATGGGATTGTGACCTATCTAGGACCGACGAAGTGGCGTCTGAGATATCCACCCATAGCGTTAAGGGTTAGAATAGAATACCGCGCGTAAAGCTCACTTTTTTAAAACGCACACGCTTATATCCCCGCACAAAAGAAACCCTGTATCGCGGGTGCAATGGACACACACATAGACAATCATAAATTCCGACCAAATTCTTTAGAGAAATAAATGTAGGTTAGAAATATTTCGGTCCGAGAATCGAACCCGGGACATAGGTGTGGCAGTCTAGCATGGTAAGGAGGCAGAATTAACTTTTCAAAAATTGGTTCTGAGTGACTGGGAAGCGCATCAGAGTGAATTACATTGGTGTGGTACTTATAATAACATGGTATTTATTTGCTAGTAGAGATCTGATTTTATAATATAAAGTGACGGGACGAACAAGTCGTGCGCCTGGTGGTAAGCGACACGCCAGTGCCTAACAGTTGCAATGCCACTCAGAGCTTTAAATCGCAAAGATCTGAGGGGCTCTGCCAATGCGTCCTTCACTCTGAGACATAAGTTGACAACTCCCATGTGCCTGTAATTTCACCAGCACCCTTACCCTTCAAAACTGGAACACAGTAATGCTGGCAATACTGCTTGGAGGCAGATATAGGTAAGGTGGCAAGTACTTCCCTGGACGAACTCTTTCACAAGGTGAGAGAGGTGTAAAATTCGTGAGGTCCGTTGGTGGTTTGGTTTGCTAGAAGACGTCGCGGTCGGTACGAATCCGGCAATTAATAATTATATCTAATAAATTATTTTTATTACTATGCATGACTTACTTGCATGGTATTTTATAAGGAAGGTGCGAACACAAATTCGGATATAAGACAGGTATATTTATTATATATTTAGCATAGGGTAATAAGTTATTGAAACTATTCTGATGAAAAATTTAACGAAAAGTTAAGAATTTTGTACAGAAATGTACAAGTTTTTGTCCATAATATTTTGAAAACGTAGAAAGAAACACAATGTGAAGAGACGACTATTGAACGAACGAGAACTACACGTTTTGTTTCTTCCACTCGAATGTAATAAACGGTAGTACGGTTAGCAAACAAATCTAATAAAAAAAAAAGTGTTTTTTGTCAGAATTTGTTTCTGTAATAAGGTTCATAATGTTATGTATTTAGTTAAAAAACATTAAAAATTAAAACACATTTAACTGCCTTCTTGGCCGAACGGTAACCATGCCGGACTACCACGCAGAGGTCCTGGGTTCGATTGCCGGCCCGGGAGAAATATTTGTATGGCCTACATTTATGTCTCTCGTGAGTTTGGGTGTAATTTGCCATTGTCCCTGTGTGTGTCCATGGCACCCGCGACACATGGTTTCCCTAGTGCGGGGCTAAGAGTGTGTACGCGTTATTATTATTAATTTATTAGACAGATATCAAAGTGTATAAATATATGGTATAGTCATAAATATCAATTAAAAAATTACAAATTACATGGTTCAGTGCTATCTGCCACACGCGTCAAAAAGCTCATCCCTGTCTGACCCTGGCTACGTCCTACTGCTGTAGGGTCTCTTCTCAGGCAAGGGTTTTGGCTATAGTCCGGAATGCTGGCCCAATGTGGGTTGGGGACTTCATAAGTTTTTCGAGGATTGTGCTACCCTCAGAACTGTGCGTACTTTATACAGCAGTTGTGCCTTTTTTCGTTACGAGGGCAGTGTGCACCTTTTTCGACATTTTTTTTTTCGATACAAGTAAATACGAGTAAGTACTCGATGCTTTTGTTTCGATACCGAGTACTTTTAGTATCGAATCCCTTTTTTCGATTTTTACTGATCATCTTTTTTCCAAATGATTTTCTTTCCATTTTCACCGTTTTACAGAAAACAAACGCAAATCGCGAAGTACCAGATTTAGAAAAATGTATGTCTATCTACATATGGTCCATTTTTGGATGAATGGTACTACATACATCTCAGCGAATGATCGAAATTCACAAAGAGAAGTGGCAGTGGCAGTGGAAGAGTAGTGGGTTCTTATGTAGTTTTGTGGGTTTTTGTATTTCAGTTTTTACATAAATTACTACACGGCCCTTAAAAGATAGGAGAAACCTACCGCAAAATGGCGGCTGTCTGGTTTCGCAAATTAGAAAAGTATTCAGTTTAAATACAAGTTTTTATAAATAAAAATTATTATTCTGCATTGCTAAATAAATACCCTCCGTACTACCAACAAAAACATCTCAAATAAAATGCAGTAATACACCTCCTGCACTTAAAAAGCACTAATGAAATTTTTGGTGTATTTGGATAAATATGATAATATTCCGTTTGAGTGGTTCTAACGTTTATTATGAAATTACTCCTTAAAGTATAGTTTATAAACATTTATATTCAGGGTAAACTTAAAAAACGCTACTTACGGTATGTTTTCAATAAATAAACACCGAAATCACCAGCCTCAACAATAACACTCACACGATTGTCGTGACGTATTTTTGAAATTGTTTATTTTTTTTTAATGACAGGCCGAGGCATTAAAAACTTTATGGTTTGCTAGAGTAGTTACCGAAATAGCAATTAATATTAGTTCTTTTACCTATGATAACATCGATATCCGATAAGTCGGTATAAAATCATCATCGGCACCTCTAGGTGTGGTATGCTTCCAGAGACGCATGAATCGCGCAACGCTCTGTAGCGGCATGCGTCCACGGCTGCATGTATTGCGTGAGCGGTTAGGTATTATTAGGAAAAATTTCGCAGTAATAATCGATTATCGAAATCGGCGGAATTAATAAAAAAATTAGCGGAATTATCGATTGTATCGATTTAGCTATAATACTTTAAAAAAGAAAATAACGTTTATTTGTTTATTGTGCAGTGTGTGCTTGTTAGAAGTTTATTACTTTTTTTAAATATTATGGCGCCGCCAAAATCTAAAGTGTGGACGTATTTTATATTTTCCAAAAAAGTATCGATACTTTTAAAGTACTCATATGATTAGTATCGCATGACGAATTGATTACTATTACTCATTTGAGTAGGTGTCGATACTTTGGTGGTATCGGAACATCCCTAATCCCACCCGGTAGGAGTACTCGTTTGCCACTCATAGGCCCTATAATTCGATACAAAGCAACTTCCTGTTGCAACTTAAATCGTAATTTAGTTAACACTTCGATAGCGCGTTCTATTTTGATCCCAACGCCATCTAGCGGCAAGGTGAGGTTACTAATATTTCTTGTACGTGGTGTTACAATGCATAAATAAAGTCCATGTCAATCAATTACGTTCAAGTCAAAAATGTATTTTAATTCTAATTTTTATTTTAAGTGTAATTACTAAGCTACACTTTCACCGGTATACATGTACCTGCTAAAATAGTCCTAAGGTTGTCAATCTATACCACCCATCCATGTGAAATGGAAAATAAATAAATATTCCCACTCAGGATTAATCCGGATTGGAAACTTCACACACATCACTTATTGCTTTGCATATGTGTGCTCATGGCGCATTTCAAATTAATATTCGCAGATAATTTCCGAAAAAATCAGACGTGTACGTTCGGATTCGAACCCACGTCTTCTGAATGAGAGGCGGTAGTTCGAACGGCATTTTATGCACCTGTGTTTTTGTATTCTCCAAAACAATACATGATTTTTTATTTCAAACCTAAAAATCATCATACAAAATCTTTTTTTGCTACCAGTCGGACATGCAATACAGTGGACTTACCGCGTACACCGCAAAGCGTGCACTAGAACAAATACTGGTTTATTATTTTCATGTATCTGATGCACTGCTTTCTAAACATTCCAACTATTCAATCGTCTCGGGAAGAACTGCTAACGAACAAAAGATAATGCCAATCCATATACATTTTACAAACCCATCAATAACTATTACCTATATTTACGTTGGTGTGTGTAACCCCATTCATCGTATGCGCTCAATGTAACCTTAGCGGTAGAAGTGTGAAGGTTCAGCAGTAATGTGACCATTACTGTGTTTCGGTTTTGAAGAATCTGGTGAAATTACAGGCACATGGTACTTGTCAATAACTCAGGGTGACAGGCTCAGGCAATGTCC
Organism: Hyposmocoma kahamanoa; assembly: GCF_003589595.1. Lineage (NCBI taxonomy): Eukaryota > Metazoa > Arthropoda > Insecta > Lepidoptera > Cosmopterigidae > Hyposmocoma > Hyposmocoma kahamanoa. Next base: position 790,603 of record NW_020653561.1, on the reverse strand, counting down.
CTCAGATGTTTGCGATTTAAAGATTTGGTATTAGTTCCGCTGCCTTTCGGGGAAGTATTAGGTGTTTGGTTACTTGATGATGGAACAACAGACGACTCCCTGTACGTAATACCATATAAAAAAAAACTGTTCAAGAAAAAGATGAAAGAACACCTATTGAAAGTATAGAAACCGGGGCTACAGTCGAGTAAGCATGTTATATTTTTCCAGGTTTAAGAGTACCTATTGTAATTGTGAGATCTCTGTGTGGCGAAATTTAATGTCAGGTATGTTCATAAGTACAATACATATGTACATACCCATGCAAACGCAAGTTGTTTTACATAGTCTTAACATAAATACATACATTTTGAAATTTGGTTATGAGTATCTTGCAACATAAAATATAAAAGCACGTACGCATTTACCCAAGCACGCACGCACGCGCACACACTCAAGCTCGCACGCACGCAAGCACGCACGCACGCACGCATACACATACATACACATTTTGGTAAAATTACAGGCACATGGGCCTTGTCAACTTATATCTCAGGATGTGTCTCATAAAATAAAAATATAAATACAATCTTTATTTAATTAAACGATAACGCCAGAGGACTGTATGAGATGATGAGTCTCTTTTAACACGGTTCTGGCAGAATACCAGCGTCGTGAGAAACCGCAGCATTTATGCTGAGCCAGCGACTTTTTACTGTCATCAATGTAATAATAATTATGGTGTTAGTTTTAGTGGATCTTATGTAAATATGCTGTCATGGAAGTGAATTAAGTTTTTGATTATCTATCTAAAGTTCTGAGTGGCATAGCACCTGCTATGGATAGGCGTATCGCTTAAACCAGAAGCACGACTTGTTTGTCCATTCACTTGCTATCATAAAAAAAACGTCACCGCGACGCCCGCAGATCGTTGTTTCCGATTTCCATAACACAAATTCTTAAGTTACAGATTTTGAGATCAGAGCGACGTATGTGGTTTAATGTTTGTTTATGTCCATAAAGAAACGTCTGAATCTATTAATTAAGTTTGATATTTAATTATCAACTCAATATTATTATCTGCCAAGTTCATTTATTTAATTTTAACAATGTTGTCCGTTTTCACCGTCATTGTGCCTAGAGCGAGCGACTCGTTGTTGTTTCTGCCCACCGAATCCGATGTAATGACAATCCAACATCAAGTGGGTAGAGAAGTTTATTATCTTTGAATTCGCTATCACCGACTTTGGGGTCATTTCCGTAGCTATTTACGGAACATGATTCAGAGAACAATAACAAAGTCATTGCAGGATTCTCCCAATTCAACAATGTTGTGAAGAAAGTAACCACAAAGTCACCTTCTTGAATTCCGACATCTCCTTCTTATGTATTGATGGCATATGCCATAATGTTTGCTATCGTCGTGAAAGAATTCTCCAATCGACGTAAGGTACTCATGTTGGTCTGGGTACGCCAGACGTACAGGCAAGGGATGATACTTTTTTCGTGCACCCCGTTCTCACCTACTGTTCAAATTGAGCACACAATTACATTGACCTCTACAGAAACGCTATAAATAAACGGCAATTACTCATAGAGGCCTTTTCAACCGACTTTACAAAAAGAGGAGGTTCTCAATTCGTCTGTGTGTTTCGTTTTTTGTATGTTATGCGATAACTCGACATTTGTAAACGGATTTGGATGATTATTCTTTTATTAGAAAGAGGGTACCTTAGTAGTAGTTCCATTTAAATTTTAAGAACATATTCCACCTCTAAGGGTGGCAAACTAGGGGATGAATCCGTTTTCGCGCACTTTCCGGTAACTGTTTCAATAAAACTTGGCAAATAGATGTGATTCCACGTGCTTTTTTTGAAATTTATTATTATTATATCAAGTAGCACTTATGCTTTACAATGCTTTTGAAAGAAATAGGCTGGAATACTGCGCGGCAATCTGGGATCCTTATGAGGATAAATACTGTCTTCGAATTGAAAGAAGTCAACGCAAATTCGCTCGATACTGTATAAGTATTTATTAATAATTAATAAATAATTTAGTACATAAAGAATGTATGGTTACTATCTGCTTCTCTCTCCTTCCTTTTATTGTTTACGGTAAGGTCGGTCTTGACACCTTGGAGGTAAAACGTGAAATTCGAACCTTACTCCATTACGTATTTCTCCTGCGAGGCAAGGTGGACAACCCCGGAACACTGACCAACATCGATCTGTTAGTGCCAAACAGGTATGTGTAGCTGTTTGCATCAACGCGGCCACGAAACGTAGTCTCACATTGCGTAATTGTCTAGTCGCTGAGGTCCAGGATGCTGACATTTTTTACGACAGCATTAGCAAACATATCACGACTATCTGTCGTGGACATTTATTTTATCGCTGAATGACAGTCGTGTCTAGTTGTTCTCACTAGTTCGTGTCGACAATTTAACGGTTTACGGCAGCCGCCATATCGTTTGCACGACAGCATCATTTGAAGCTGCGATTATCTGTTATCACATTTTTATCGCGACGTTTTATTTATCATCGGTCGACTGTCGTTCTAGCTCTTACAATTGTCACGGCAGTTTGTCGTCATAACGTCAAAAACTCGTGAATGACAGTTAGTCATGTGGTTCCATGTGTGAACAACTTCATTTAAATATACAGACCACGATACTTTCTGTCTGTCGTCACGACGTAATGGGAACACGCATTAAGTTTACTCTGTGTTTTGTGGCGAACAAATTTTTCACCTGGTGGTATTGTAGCAGTAGAGCTCCTTGTGAAAGAGTTGACAGTTGAGGTGACAGCGCAGTGGCAGTGCCCCTCAGATCTTTGCGATTTAAAGCTCTGAGTGGCACTGCAAGTGTTATGGACAGGCGGATAGCTTACAATCAGGCGCACGACTTGTTTTTAAAATTTAAATAAAAAGATTATGTAACGGCCGTCACGGTGTGGGAAGTGCCTTAAATAAGTAGTACTTTGTTTGATATTATACTTACATAAAAATCTACCTACGTCCCGCAAAATGCCACTGCACTGTCAAATGAGCAAAGTTTATAAGTTAAATTAAAAGACGGAGTTTAGGACTCGTTTAATATACGTTGGACGTTTGAAGCAGGCGAAATTAGAGTTTAAAACGTTCAAAGTTTAACATTGTTGTGTTGTTCTCTGAATCTGGGACAGGAAATTGGGTGTAGTACAACGCTGTGAACCAGGCGCTGTGTTCCTTCGTCTATTGTTATGGATATATCTAATAAAATAAATAAACTTTCTACCACCAGAACCAGCGTCCGTTACCTCACCGTGGTTACCGCTCTATCCGACTCGGCTGTAGCTCATTAATAACAAAACAATTAATATTTTCACAAGAAAAACATAAAATAAATAAATGAAACGAATTTATTTAAATGATCTTTTTAAATTTGCAAAAGATCTTAGCAAAAAAATCGAAACGGTTATTTTTTTAATGATAGATCCTCTGAGACATAAAATAAATTAAATCGATCGGTATTTTAATCTGTTCAGAGCTACACAGAAAATGTTTGATTTGTATAAATTAACTTTGATAGTTTAATATTGGACCTCAAAACAGAGACATATCAGCATTAAAAACATAAAAATAAATTTTTCACCTCACTAGGTCGGAAAGGCTTTTTTGCTCATTAGAAATCTGCGCGCAAAAGCGTTTTTTGCATGCTAGCGTGGTAAAGGTTTATGAAATTCGAACTTGACGATGGACTGTGGTGCACCTAACTATATCTTTCGAGGAAAAAAAAAGAGATGACACGTTCAACTACGCGATTTGTCGTATATTACTTATTTATATAATTTAAATCCGTTATCTTAGAATAATAACGCATAGAAACCTAGTCCGCACACGCCAAGTGAGGCAAATTAAAGCGCGCCAAAAGGGCCTACACGAGCGGGCGGGCCTTCATTGCTCAAGGTCAACTTGCACCGCGAACAGCTCAAGAATTTTAGCTAAAAATGACAAAATGTGCTGTAAATGAGTGTAAAAATACGTCAGACAAACATAAAATAGATACTAACATCACATTCCACAAGGAAGTAACGCGTTTCAACTTGTATTTTTATATAAATATTCACTAAAACCGAAAATTAACCTACTACTAAAACTAGCCTACATGAATTTGATTTTTGCCTCACTTGTGACAGTTCGTTTGATTTGAAACTATCATTCTATGCGTTACTATTCTAAGTCCGTTGGTATATTTTATTCTAATTATTATTGACATTAAATTGATAATTGTGTGTATTAAATTATTTTAATTCGTCGAAGAGCTAAAACAATTTCAATAATTACTTAATCACACCAAATTATAAGTTTAAATATTTATGAGGGCAAATTCATAACGCATCCGAAGGAAAACTTTTTCTTTTGATTAAAAAGGCTGATGTTTTATTTCATCTACCATTTTCCTCGCCATAGTGAGGTGAAAAGTTGTGTATTTCGCTCGGTAGTAAAGTTGTTTTGCGTCTCGTGCCTTGGAACCCTCGCTACGTTCAGGAATTTATTTTTGAACCATAACCATATAACAATTAGATTACTTTTAACTAAGTGAATGTTGATTATATTTGTGTACTAATATTATGTTAAATCTGTTGAGGTACGAACCTGGAGTGGAGTCATTTGCCTGTCATGTATAAAAAAAAAAAAAAAAAACCTTATACGACAAACGCATAGTTTCTTACTGGCTGTTTAGTTCTTAGATTCAAATTCCTACTGACAATGAAGTTCACTCTCATGGCACCTCATTCTTGTTTACTATCTTGTGTTCTATGTTTATCTCATTTAATATAAAAGTTATTATTTGTGCTCTCTTTGTTTATTTGTGTACAATCTACGCTATCGCTGCTGCGCTTCTCGGGTCCTACCTCAAGAAAATCAACGAGTATATAACCAGAAATAGAGACGAAATCTGTGGAGGACTGCCACTGCGACCGTCACCCTGAGACAAGGTGACAAGTCTCATGTGCTTGTAATTTCACCAGCACCCTTAACCTTCAAAACCGGAATGCAGTTATGATCACATTAATGGCGGTGGACAAGTTTTTGGATCAAATTATAGTACCTATATTTAACACATCGAGTATATAACCAGAAATAGAGACGAAATAAGGTCCATATATTCCTGGTAACACATTAGCGATACAGCTCTTATAAATATCAACTCTCGTTTGCACTGAAATATATGAAATATGAAATATAGACAGGCCAACTGCTGTTCTGTGTGTACGTCTCCGTATATTCCAAAAAATATTCTGTATTTATTGTTATATAGATAACATCTCTAACAATGCCGTACTGTTCAATTCGGTAGTGTAGGAAAAACAGCAAAACATCTAATTACAAAACAAACGGAATTACATTTCATCGGTAATTAATTTGCAATTTTCGTCCATTATAGCAAAGCTCAAGTTAACTGGTCGATTTGAAGTGTAACAGTTGACGACACCCGTCAATTGTTTCGAACTCGGGCTGGCCAATCGGAGCGCAGTTGTCATAGTAATGATATGGCAGAATAGTTTTCAAACAAATTAAATGACATTTCGTCTCTATTTCTAGTTACATACTCGATGAACGAAACAAAATCAGAATGTGAGGCAAAGGATGGAACAATTCAAAATTTGAATTTAAATACGAGTGTGAGAATAAAATAAGAAATTTAAATAAAAAGGTGGGATGACGATCAAGGAGGTCACTCTGTCACAAAACCGTTCACCCACGAGGCTGTAGTATTCTTTTATTTGAAATTCGAAGCAACTGTGTAGAAGTACACAATACAAAACTATTTATAGGTGAATGAAAGGGGAGTTAAAAATGTCTGGCTTTCACATAGATTTTTGGAGACAGAGGAATTGACTATAAATAGTATTTATAAGAGATTAATCGTATTATTGTACGTACACAAATACAATAATAATATTATATTTCTCACAACATTTTGTGATTTACAAACCAATACTAGAAAATAATGTTAAGAACTGTTACACAGTTGTAAGAATCTCGTGATTGATTAAATGGAAATTTAACCTATTTTTTTCGGATATAAATCGAAGTATCCAACGATATCTATGGTAGATTGAAGTCTTTAGAAACATCAAAATATTTGCTTTTTCAAACAAACTAACGAAGGCGCTGGAGTAGTGCTGTAGTGAAGACCGATAACCGGTTCATGAACCATCGGATTCACACGATACAGACAATGTAGCCACAACACAAATAGCCCAAGACTGTAGAGAATGGCGTGGAAATGAGCAGGGCTACACTCAGCAATTGGTGGGCGTTGATACTGTCCAAGAGGTGCTACCGCGTTTAAAAATACCTGAATTATCTATATAAACTACATGTATATTTTTTCCTTGTAATTTTTTGTGTTAAGTTAATGTAAAAAATACGTGTTTTCAGTCATTTTTTGTAATGGTGGGCGTTGAAGTTTTTTATCTTGCCTAAGTGGCCGTGGACCCAAGAGGTTTGGGAACCTATGATGTAAACGCCAGATATGAGCGCCGCCGCCGCGTCGGCGCGTGCCGCCGCCGTGTTTCCCGCGCCGCCGACGCCGACAAATGCAATCGGCGCGCCGTTCGGTTCAATTCGATCAGGCGCTCCGATCGTACGCATGCGCACGTTTCCATATAATGTATGCGTAGTGAAAATGGCGACGCCAGAAATTGACATTTCTAAGATAAAAAACTTAGTGACTTCATATTCGAAGATGTTTTGTTTAAAACATTAATTTACCAATTACTGGTTTCGACATTTTCACTACACAATGCGGAGCGTGCGCGTGCGTACCATCGGAGCGCCTTTTATTTTTTCCTTTCAAAAAGTATTTGTATAACGTTTTTCGTAAAAACAACGCCGTCGCCGGTTGGTCTATTATCGGGGGCTCATATCTACTATCCAGTAATCCTATAAAATATATCCAGTACACACACATTAAAAGAGCAATCAATTTGCGTATGAAAGATGCCACCGACACAGTGACATTCAGTCATAGCTCGTAATGCTTAAACAATCCAGTGCTTAACAAACACAACACATACGTACGTAATTCCAAAATAATGAAAAAATATGCAACTCACTTAGAATAATAACGCATAGAAACCTAGTCCGCACACGCTAAGTGAGGCAAATTAAAGCGCGCCAAAAGGGCCTACACGAGCGGGCGGGCCTTCAGTGCTCAAGGTCAACTTGCACCGCGAACAGCTCAAGAATTTTAGCTAAAAATGACGAAATGTGCGGTAAATGAGTGTAAAAATACGTCAGACAAACATAAAATAGATACTAACATCACATTCCACAAGGAAGTAACGCGTTTCAACTTGTATTTTTATATAAATATTCACTAAAACCGAAAACTAACCTACTACTAAGACTAGCCTACATGAATTTGATTTTTGCCTCACTTGTGACAGTTCATTTGATATGAAACTATCATTCTATGCGTTATTATTCTAGGCAACACAAAGATCAAATTACTAAAAACCTAAATTTCATATAACAATTTGTGCCGCAAACTTTTTACTCAGTACGTTTATTTATAAGAAAACGACGCGTATCTCGTTTTCCAGCAATATAATCTAGGATAGAATTTCAAACCGTCTCTTAGTATGAAATGTCGGAGCCAATAAAAAACTTTCTAAGACGCCACTATACGCTAGACAAGATATATTTCCTAGTTGTGTCGAGACGTAGCGAGTTATCGACAGTGTTTCTAATGAAATAACCAATGCGATTGGAACTTCAAAACCCCTCAACTTCGAACGCAGCTTAGTCTTGTGATCACTTGATACTGATAATGGAAGTAATGTTGGTCTAATGTTGGTATCATAATACCAGATTATAGGACGAACAGGTGCCACTCAAGGCTTTAAATCGCAAAGATCTGAGAGGTACTGTGCCTGTCACCCTGAGACAAGATTGACAAGTCCCATGTGCCTGTAATTTCACCAGCGTCCAGAAATTGGTAGGGTTGCAGTATTTTCCTGGATGAACTCATTCACTGGGAGCTCTACTGCTACTAAATTAAAATCTGAGTAGTTTATGTGCATCATCATCAATATTTACTCGTTAAAACTTAGTAAGTTCTTATAAGTTAAATGTAATAGCGTAAAAACGTCTCTTCTACATGTTATAATCGCTATTTTCCAAGAAAAAAGCAATAACAATATGATTATTACATTCTCAACGATTATTTCTCGTTAACACCCACGGCTATGAAAGCTGGACATTAAAATGTTTGCATACAGTGTAAAAGAAACTTTAGGTTAGAAGCATAAGGCAGGTCGCACATGCTTTTGTAAGTTTGTTCACAGTTAGTCTCTGATATTTGAATAAAGGCCCTACCATTGTTGCTTCGAAATATTTATATCGGAAATTTTTAACATCGTTATCAAGTTCGAAATAATTTTATTATTGGATGTTCATTTTAAGATACTTAATATTTGCTTACTCTGACTCAACCTTAAATCATCTTTATTTTCATCGGTAACCAAATTACATTTGAAACGTCATATATTGATTAAAGTCTTATTATTTACAATATTTACTTCAAATGTATATAATCTAAATATATAAATATATGTATATAAATATATAAATATGTATATATATATATTTAGCTCTTGCTAAACTGGTTACTACCACGGATTTTTGTCATCCAAGTACGCAGAAGCTGTAGAACCTTTGCGGAAATCGATATTCCTGAAGCCTTAAGTTCTCTATTCTTTCTCACCGTACTGGTTTTGTATCTAATTCTTTCGCTCTTCATGCAATCCGTCTTTGGAACCCGCTCCCGCTAAATATAAGACAAGCTCTAAGTTATCTTTCAAGCTAATGTTGCGCTCTTTGACGATCAAGACTCTGCAAAAAGTTGATGTGGGTAGTTATAAATTATAAAGTAATAATATTATGTTTCCTGTTTTAAGTGTAGCACCAACCTTTTGTTTTTTTTTCTGTTTGGCCCAATGACTGGCTGAGGATACTTATGGCATTAAGTCCGCCATTTGTACATTAACGTATTGGGCAAAAATATTAAATAATAGTAGAGTGTACAACACGTGCATAAAACGCATCATTTTGCCCGAGACGAGGATACTTAAGTCGAGGGTAAAATGGGTTTTATGAACGAGTTATACACTCTGCTTTTCACTTCGATTGCGAGGAAATTAAACAGCAATATTACAAATAAACGATTATTTAATTAATATTGTATGTAAAATTACAACAATTAGACATATTTAATGTGATGGCTTTTTATTTTATGCACTAGAGCGTAAAATCCTATTTTATGCAGCCTACGCCCAGCATAAATACGAACTTTAAGAGCATGAGAAGTGAAAACAAATAAATAAACCTTTAGTATAAAGTTTTTGTTTCACTATAGTTTTAAGCTTCGTAAATGATAAATTTTGAATACCAATTGGGATTTTATTTTAATATAAAAGCGTATATATTGCCCATTGACTTACAATTATATGGACGTCGGGTCCGTGCTAAAAAGTGTCCGAACTTATAGGGCGTTAAAATCGTATACAGAGCGTCATTCACGCTTTAGTCTTCGTTTGTTCGACTGACAGCGAACCAAGCAAAATTAGACAGTACTGCGATGACATTACAATTTAAATTCAACGTTTTAGCTTATTCATATTCCTTTACATGTCACTACGTTTAAATAGGTTGACTTGGGACATTTTTTTCATGGTTTTTGTATTAGACCAGTCGTCCATATAATTGTAAGTCAATGATATTGCCCCTTAAATGATTTTTTGACTTTGTGAAGACGACTATCAAGAACAGCTAGTTTATTTTTGTTCCTCGTATTATTGTTATGTTTGTCACTATATTTCATAAAAAGTTACTATTGTTCTCAACGTTAATTACATTTCACACTGTGATGCTAGTGTTAGAATGTTAATCTCTTTAAACTTATCTCTCAAAGACACTCTGGGGCCCAGATTCTAAATTACCCTAACCGCATGTTACTGTATAATGTATACAGACAATCTTGTTCAATTTAATTATTACATAGTGTGGGCGCGTGTGTACGCGTTGCTAAATACAAAAATAATAAAATTTGGTCCAAAGAAAAATATTGTAAGAAGACTATTATCCTTTATCATATATCAAATGACCGAATGAACAAGTCTTGCGTTAGGTGGTGCCCGATGCGCTTACCCAATGCTTTAAATCGCAAAGATCTGAGGTGCACTGCCAACGATGGGCAGTGGTTTAATTGATATATCGCACCCTTAGTATAATAAGGGCACAATCCAAAAAAAGTAGATTTTTGGGAAATTTGGGAATTGATAGGGACTTAAATAATAAATGGGATCAAATTTAAATAACTGCATATTTCTGTTATATTTTTTGTACTATATGGCATAAGCATGTTATTTGAAAAAATAGGTGTAATGTAGGAATCCAGAATCTTAATACGCGATTTTCCAAAAATCTACTTTTTTTGGATTGTGCCCTTATATTACTAAGGGTGCGATATGTTATGGATGGAATGATGTATTTAATATATATGGGTGGATTGATATATATGTTATGAGATTGTTGATATAGATACATGTATCGAGTTCATAGATTTTCGCGATTGTTACATACATTAACGAGATGTTTCCCTACGTCTCGTTACAAATGAGCTGAGTGGAGACCTTTTTGGTACCATTTTAAATATAATACTGTTTTATTTTAAGTAAATGTTATAATAAGGTTATTTTAATTTTTGTTTTTACGTTCTATTTGTATTATGGTTACCAAATAAACTATTTTTCTTTCTTTCTTTCTTTCTTTCTTACATTAAATGAAACAATTTCTTCGGATCTAAGTCACGTCTATTTGTTTTTTCAAACCACCAAACGTTGCGGGCCCTTTACATGCCCCATGGTTATGTATGCCTCAGATGGTAAAGTCATAAAACTGTTATATCTAATATTAATGCCAACCACCATATTTATCACTATTTTTTTTAGAAATTATTTTATTTTATTTTAATAATAAGATTTTTTATAAGAAAAGATCCATCGATCCGGCTGGATTTGAACCAACGTCTCCTAGCAAACCGTGTCAGACGCTACGCCAACTAAGCCATGGAACGAACCAGCGCACCTTACGAATTCTTCTAATTACCAGTTGCAGCTCTTAGCTTTTGGTTTTCAACGACTCTTTTGCTGTAGCTCTATCTGTGAGAAATGTATTTCTTCACTCAGCCAGGTTCCTTTATAGCTACCAGGAGCTGACTAAATAAATCGCTTTAATAATTTTTCGTGTGTGAACATTGACTTACAATTATATGTGTGAACATAATTTTCTTTACGTTTATGTAAGTTCCATGCAATAATTTGTAAATACTCACAACCTAATACCAATAAACCATATAGTTTTAACACATAGTTTTAAAAATGAGAAGACGTTATTAAATGTAAATTTTATTACAAATTTTCAATATTGTATATGTCATATCTTTGAGGTAATTAAGCGCATCTACAGCTCTTGTAAAATAAATACGGAGACGAGTTATAGAAAGAAACATTGGTATCTTCATTTTTTACTGTATCTATAATTAATTCATCTATAACCGTGACACTGCAACGATACAGTCACGAAGAGAAAAATAGTAGCATGTCGAAATCTTAGACATACAGCCAACGAAACGGTTTAAAATCCATTCCTAAACGTTTAGAAACGATTTGAGAGAAACTGTTTATTTTTAACCATCTGAGAGGTGTGAAGAATTGTTGAGCACGTTGCTTCTTGCGACCTTGACAGATTTCTTTATTAGGAAGGACTTGAGACTCCCGTAAATTTAGCGACAAAGCCAGTTCTGTTAATTTATTAAAGAAACGTTATTGCAGACTTTTTCATTTGAAGAACAAAGCCAAACTGGCTTCAAAAAAGCTCGGATTGCTCAATAGAGCGAAGCAGTATATCACCGACTTCTGTTGTATAAAGCACAAGCTTGCATCTCTGATCAGGAGCTCCCAAATACCAACTTGATCCGCTTGACTCCACCCAACGTAGGGTTGTTCGTATTGTCGATGATCCCAAACTCACGGACGCTATAGAGCCCCTTAATCTACGTTCTGTGTGTGTTCTTCCATCTTTATAACGCGAAGTGCACTAAGGAACTTTCCGAACTGGTGCCACCGTCTCGTTTCCACCATCGCACCTCCCTAGAACCAATCCCCACATCTTAGATGCCTCCTTCCTCGAACCTGCAAGATGTGGAATGGTCTTCCACCTGAAGTATTTCCTTAAATGGGGTTCTTCAAAAAACATGTCAACAGGGCTCTCAACGTTTGGATGTAATTTGTGGTTGTCTATGTGTGTGTCTGTTGGGAATTTTGAATAGTTTTATTGCAACATCAATGTAAACTAATTAATATTGCCGTGTGGCAACTCTCTCTTCTCTCGGTGTCGCAATAAAGTGGTGTTCTCTGTGCAATACAAGTTTTTATTTAAAATACACCGAAGTTTCCTCCAGCGTCCTATGGCATTTAAGGCAGCTGCCAACAGTGTCCATGGCACCCGCGACACAGGGTTTCCCTAGTGCGAGGTTATGTTGAGTGTGTGCTTACTGTACTTTATTACTTAACGGCTGGCAATGCATAGGCAGCTCATCTGATGTTAGAAATGTCCATGGACGATGATGACCACTTCCCAGCAAGTGACTTGTCTGCAGTGACTTATAGTGTAAGCCAGAGTGTCCAACAATATTTAAAATTAAACATAATTAAAATAATTTTTGGTGGCTGAAGAACACTTTGTGAAAAAGCTCGTCCAGGGAAGTACTGCTACCTTATCTATTTCTGCCGCCAAGCAGTAGTGTGAGCACTTCAGGCACATGGGACTTGTCAACTTATATCTCAGGATGACGGGCTTTTAGGCAGTGCCCCTAATATCTTTGCGAATTAAAGCTCTGAGTGGCACTGCAGCTGCTATGGATAGGCGTGTCTTTTACCACCAGGCGCACGACATGTTCGTCCCGTCACTTTATATTATTGTACGGTTTGTTCAACTTTCAATGATAAGAGTCTGATAAACTAGAATTCTGTTACATTGACCTAGAAACCGGTCAGTGGCGCAATTATAAAAAAAAATAAAGACAAAGTAAAATTTAAATTATAGCACACGAGATACAAAATAATATTTAAAAAGTAAACAAAGGAAAGAAAAGAGACAAAATACAGACCACTTTACAAAATTAACTATTGTAGCTTATCACATATCTTAAATTTACAAAGCAACTTAAGGCCGCTTGGAGGACACTCCTGCGTGTGTTTAGAGCTATCTGCTCACTTGTAGAGAACCACACATATTACTTTAAAAAATGTGGTGGTATATTACAGATACGAACTAGAGCCAAAATAATATATATATCGTTTATGTCAACCTTCTTTCTTCGAATATATTTAGAAAAACTCATTTCTATATGTCCATTAAAATGTACAACCATCCACCAGACCCCTTATACCACTCAATGGGTCACGATTTTAAACACGCTTTGTCGGTTTGGCTAATGGACCACTGTTCCTATACAGTTACGGAGTACTTAGAATTTAAGACATAAAATAATATAACGTAACGAAAATTTGCATATGTGAGTTGAATACTGTTACTTACATATTTTTTTATAACATCAAGTGACGGTACGAACAAGTCGTGCGCCTGATGGCAAGCTACACACCTATCCATAACAGTTACAGTGCCACTCAGAGCTTTAAATACCTAAGACCTGAGATGCACTACCACTGCACCCGTCACCCTGAGACGTGAGTTGACAAGTCCCATGTGTAATTTCACCAGCACCAGCAAATAATCTTGTTAAATGTATTTATTCTACCTAGCAAATAAATGGTCTTGACTACATATTTGTCGGCAAACACATTGGCCTCCCGCATCTGAGCCTGAGATTTAGTAGAGCTCCTTGTGAATAATTCGTCCAGGGAAGCACTGCCACTTTACCTATTTGTGCCGCCAAGCAGTAATGTCAGCATTACTGCGTTTCGGTTAGGAAGAGTAAGGATACTGTTAAAATTACAGGTACATGGGACTCGTGTACTTATGTCTCAGGATGACGGGCACAGTGGTAGTGCCTCTCAGATCTTTGCGATTTTAAATTCTGAATGGCACTGCAACTGTTATGGACAGGCGTCTTGCTTACCATCAGGCCACGACTTGTTCGTCCCGTCACCTGGTATTATAAAAAAAGACAGAAATTTTAAAAGACCAATTAATAAATTTCCATCAAAGGCTGACCTCGGATCTTCTAAACGATTTTCAACTTCATAGAAGCAGTGGCGTATCATGGGGGGCCGTGGCGAGCGCAACCAAGCCCTAACTAGTCAGTATTATTATCTTCTTACTTAAAATTAGAAAATAAATTCCACTAATGGAGAAAACGATATCTGGAACGATACAAAGGTGGCGACGGCAGGCGAACATAAAAACACAATCAAGCCAAGCCTGCCCGAATGAACTAATTTTTTGATCGTGAAAATAGAGGGGGCAGCAAATTTGAGGCCCCAGGCAGCAGAAATGGACGCTACTGATTGAGCGAACAATGGGCAACTTATAAATACCTCCTCCATCCCATATAAATACCTTTTTCACGAGATAAAACAGAAACTCCGATAAATGAGGACAATCTTTCTAGAACTTGTAGTACAGTTGATAAAGCTGCGCATAACACCTAATGGTGTCATAACAATAAAACTTGACTCCGTTTTACTGTATCACGCCGGGACGCCGTTACGGATTAATGTAACAAATATCCGCTAATAGTGATTTATTTCGACCACGCCTACTTATACACATTCATTTGTTGGGAATCAATTTTTATTAATACTTTCGCTGTTGATAGGCACAGTAAGAAATGTGGAATAGAGTGAGAAAGATAGACGATTTAAAAGAGATGTATGTTTAGTATCAAGCAACGCTTTGACTTCTCGTATTTCAAGAAGAGGGCCATGGGTTCAAATCCGATCTCGGATCTCTGAGCTCTTCGGAATTTATGTGCAAAATTTAATTTGAAATTTATCATAACTTATTCGGTGAAGGACAACATCGTGAAGAAATCTGCACGTGGAAGAAGGTTCGCAACCGTGTTGGACCTAAACTAAACCCTTGCTTGAGGAGAGACCCGCGACCTACAGTGGGACTGTGCGGTTTGTAGATTTCAGTCAAGAGAAGTCGTCTGCTGGCGTCCGACGTTTAGCCAGGACTGCGATTGTCGTCCTTTGTCATAAGACAAACACGACGACCGACCTGGTCGTCGTCGTTTGTCCAAAAGGAACTCGGTCTAATTTCGAACTCCTGTCAGTCTAGTAAGTCTGTCTTTGTGGCCTATCAGTTTGGTCATCCATGGAGGCTGGACGCTGGTTACCCATGGATGCTGGATGCGACAAGGACATATAACTGAGTTGATTATGATGATGATGATGTTTAGTAGCTGCAGGGCGCCTTGTGAAAGAATTAGTTCAAAGAAGTAGTTATCTTGAAACTACAGGCACATCGGGCTTATCAACTTTATGTCTGAGGGTGACGAGCGCACTGCCAATTCCCCTGAGATTTTTGCTATTTAAAGCTTTCTTTATGATACCTAGTACCGGGATGAACAAGTCATGCGCCTGGTGGTAAGCGACACGCCTGTCCATAACAGAAGCAGTACCGCTTAGAGCTTTAAATCGCAAAGATCAGAGGAGCACTGCCACTGCGCCCGTTACCCTGAGACATAAGTTGATAAGTCCTATATGGTCCTATGTGTCTGTAATTTCACCAGTTCTCTTACCCTTCGAAACCGAAATGGAATAATGCTCAAGTTACGGCCTGGCTACTCTCAGACTTGAACCGTCTGACGAAACATTTAGGCGCCGACTGAAAGACTTTCTCTTGAAAAATCCTATATACTCTGTAAAAGAATTTATGGACTTTAAATTGTAACTAATTCAGTATTTTCTATTTTTATATTTTTATTCTAATTTTTACCGCATTGACATGCTCTTGTATAATTATCAACTTATGACGATCCTTGATGGAGAATGATATTTGATATGTAATTTGGTGACAACAATATTATATAATGAATTGTTAATTTTTTAATTACTGTGTGCTTTTCTTATAATTTTCCTTTTTGTCTGACGATCTCAATATAATTTATTATACTTTGACATGTAGTGCAATTTATACTGTAGTGTTATATTTGAGAAATAAATGAATCTGAATCTGAATCTGGCGGCAGGAATAGATTTGGTGCCAGTAGTTCCCTGGGCGAACTCTTTCACAAGGAGCTCTACTGCTGTTAGCGGCAATGCAAATGTCATAGACAGGAATGTCGATTAGCACCAAGACACGACTTGTTCACCCCGCTACTAGATACTCATAAAAAAAGTTCAAAAGTGAAAAGGGAGTCTATTTAACCGACTTCAAAAAAGGAGGAGGTTCTCAATTCGACTGTATGTTCTTGTTTTTTTTTTGTATGTATATTACGCGATAACTCCGGTATTTGAGAACCGATTTTCATGATTCTTTTTTGTTGGAAAGGGAGTACTTCCATAGTGGTCCCATTTCATTTTGAAGAAAATCATCCACCTCGAAGGGTGGCTGTTCACGCATGAAGATTCACTTTTATAAATAGCGCCTAACTTTAATTTAGGAGCAACTACTTTAATGGTTGATTTTGCTATTTCTTCCATTCAAGGCGTTTTTCTCTCAATATACTTTGAGTAGTGTCGTAGTGAGAACCTATTTGTATTATCTCCAGCGTCAAGTCCTGTATAGTGGCGAACTAAGGGATGTTTCAATAAAACTTAGCAAATAGACGTAATTCCACGTACTTTTGAGGTCGGTTTTTTTAGTACTCTGCACTGAGATTATTATAACTGTCATCATATTAAGAGTCAATACTGTCTCATCTTGAGTAATTTTTTTTTTTTCAAAATACGGTTCATTTTGCTTGTATCGAGCGGCAAGGTCTTATTTCAAAATTAATTATTTTACAAACGAAGTTACAGACATTTGAAATATGTATATCGTATACTATACGTATTATATTTAATTCAGTTAATATAAAAAATATCATTAGTATGCGTAAATTACATATCGACTCATCCGTAGAACAAAGATCTATGTGCAAGACTACTTGTTCTCAGGACATAGTACATTTCGGTCGTTCTACTACGCTGTGGATGTCAGATCGACAATTGTTCGATTTTACATTATTTTGAAAGGGCGAACGCTGCCAGCATCCTGGGCACCTTGCCGCGGGTATATATAATTTAAAAATCCTAGTTTTACTTTCTAGTCCTTAAGCTTTTATTGTTTTTTTTTTACCTTACCTGTATAATATCTTAATTAAAGACTATATCAGAAATACAAATTTTATATTTCCGAAACGAAATAAGATACACAAATTCTCAAAACACCTTTACATAGGCCTTAATTTGAATAACGAAATTGTTCTCGTAACGTACTTATTCTCCTTTCGCTATATAATCACATCCGACTCTGTTCTTCGGATGACTCGATATATTGTAAAATGTCGCGGAAAGTTCGTGCTATTACCTGTTGTGAAAATTTTTAGGAATCGTGTTTTCACATATATTAGGGGTTAAAGTATGAAATTGCCGTTTTATTGCAATAGGTTCTTTGAATTTTCATAGAATCTTCATGGTTTGAGGTTTTCGAATGAAACTTTTTTCAAATGGTTTCTGTGATTTTTTTTTTTAATTTGAAACATTTGAATATCGACTTTCAATTGTTTTTGTTATTCAATTTAGACAAGAAAGATGGATACTGCGAAAATTCGAGTGATTTTTGAATACGAGTTCCGACGCGGAACTAACGCGGCAGAAACAGCCCGCAATATCAATGCTGCGTTTGGAGAGGGGTCTACTAATGAACGCACCGTGCGATTTTGGTTTAAACGCTTTCGTGATGGAAATTTCGACTTAAAGAACGAGACACGAGGAAGACCGCCCACACAGGTGAATAACGATGAATTAAGAGAGATAGTGGAAGCCGATCCTAGTCAAACTACCCAGGAATTAGCGGCATGGTTTAACGTTACCTTACCCACAATATTGACTCACTTGCGTCAAATCAATAAAATAAAAAAATACGAAAAATGGGTGCCTCATGATTTGACTGATCTGCAGAAAGAAACGCGTGTTGAAACTTGTGTTGCCTTGTTGAACCGGTACAGAAATGAAGGAATATTGGATCGAATTGTAACATGTGATGAAAAGTGGATTCTTTATGATAACCGGAAAAGAAAAATGCAATGGCTGACCCCAGGTCAAATGCCACAACAGTGTCCTAAAGCAAAACTTACCAATAAAAAGGTAATGGTAACTGTTTGGTGGTCTCAGCATGGTGTTATTCACTATAGTTTTCTCCGATCTGGTCAAGCAATAACGGCAGATGTCTATTGTGCCGAACTCCGAACCATGTTGACAAAACTAGCAGTAAAACAGCCCCGACCCATGAATCGATCTTCACCATTATTGCTCCACGACAACGCGAGACCTCACACAGCACGAGAAACCATTTTGACCCTTCAGGAACTGCAGTTAGAAACCATTCGTCATCCTCCGTATTCACCAGACCACACAACGGACTACCATTTTTTTCGTGATTTGGACAATTATCTACGTGACAAGAAGTTTTCGTCCCAGGAGGCAGTACAAAATGCTTTTACACAGTTTGTGCAGTCTAGATCGTCGGAGTTCTATCGCAAAGGCATTAATAACCTTCCCATTAGATGGCAGCAATGTATAGATAATAATAGCAACTATTTTGATTAAATAAATTTGTTAAAAATTTAAAAAATAAACAATTTAGATTTTCAGTACAAATCGGCAATTTCATACTTTAACCCCTATTATTATGCAGTGTATACCCACAATTTCACTACATTTTTTCTAAAGTGAATTAATTAATTCAACACTTTCACTGTTATGCGGAACCAACCAAATCCATTTTTAAGTACCAAGGGCGAACGAAATATTTAATAAATTTGTGAAACTTCTCTCGCGCATCGACGTTGACCCGTCAACTAAACCGTAGAACTATCGTAACAATGGTTAGAAAGACTGCTATATTTATGACATCTAATTTTATTAGAAGATTAAAGTGGTTACGCCAATAACCGACAAGCCCCACTGTTTGACATCTTTTTTAAATTCATTTGTAATAAAATTTAGGACAAACTTTTCTATGATATTAATACGTTTGTCATTGGTATTGTAAGTGTCAGTTACTGGTTGTTCATTATTGGTGAGTGTCGATTACAGCTTAGTTCATTAGTGAATTTTTGGTGTTCATTAATGGAAATTTGGGAAAATTTATTTATTTAAAAATTTAAAAATATATATATTTATATATATATATATATATATATATTCAATATATTTATTTAAAAATTTATTTCACGTTTTTTTTAGTATTAATTTTAAAGGCGTTTTTTATGAAAGCACTGTGGCAGCAGCATAGTCTTTCTCGAGGATTACATATCTGTCAAGTAAACCTCAGTAAGCGACTCAGCGGCAGTCCGGTAGTCTATATAACTTTTTGAGAAAGTTATAAAATTTTACATTAGCAGTTGATGATAAAGTATTTTTGACGTACGATCACATGTGGCTTTATTATAAGTGTACGACGATCTTACATATACGGGTACGACTTTATTTTTTAACTGGCTTGAAAAAGGAAGAGTTTCTCAATTCGTCTGTGTTTTTGTTTGTAAGAGACGCTGTTACACTGAACTGTGAACCGCTTTCGATGATCCCTTATTTGTTGGAAAGGGGGTACTGTTTCAGTAGTCATCCCATTCAATTTTTAAAAAATATTCCACCTCCAAGTGTCGCAAATTAGGGGAAAAATCTGATTTATTTAATTTCACCCACTTTCCGTTAACAATTTCAATGCCACTTTGCATATAAATGTAAATCCAATGAAAATAAAGTACACCGAAAACGCATAAGCAATCCTTTTAAAGGATAGGTTTAAAAAAATAATAAGTGATAATTATTTCCAATTACCTACAGATACAACTAAAATAATATTTATTATTACTAGCTTACTACTTATTATTATTACTATTTACTTACTGACGTGTCTCAGAGCGTAGGGTTGTCACATTTAAAGTGGTTAATAATGTCGTAAGCGAGACCGATATAAAATTTTCGCATTGATATCTCGCGCTTTATGTCGGTCTCGCCCAAGTCGCGCACTGTGTTTTCGTTTTTAAATAACGTTGAGGAAACTATATATTTTTGACATCTATTTCGACTACGGCACAAGTAGCGAGTGTTGAAAAACATTCGTAAAACAAAAGTCGCATTATGCATCAACGAAACTGTCACCAATTTCATATTACTAATACTAATAATTCGAATAGGTAAATCATTCGCCTAAATCCAATCCAAGCACAATCATTCGACTAGAGTCGAATGATTAACAATACCGAATGCCAATGTCATTAGGTCATTATATCGGAACACCTCATTCATCATATTCATACCAAAATATCCCTGTCCCCATCGCATTTACAGTAGAGAGGGCTAGGCGATCACGAGCAGAAAAAAAAAATCTTTTATTTTCACACACCATAGGTCCATAGTTTGTTAGTAAGCAACCTTATACTATATTAGTAACAAATGACTGTACGGTGAATTTATTTATACATTAAAATTTTTTAAATCGAAATGTCAAAATATTCAAAATACATAATATAAAAGTCACTAGTAATAATGATAATTTAGTCGAAAGTAAAAATTTGAAATACTAAAATTTACAATTAATAAAATAACAATTAAAATTCAAATTAGCTAATATAATAGTAATTAACATGAACAAAACTAAAATTTTTGAAATCACGTGTCATAGAGAAGTTCATTACATTACAACTACTATTACAATTACTACTACTTACTTAGTCACTATTTCTGTCTACACAATGTGCTATGATTGGGGAATCATGTCGCTCTGCTATTACCCTTAGGATGAAATTGGAACTACCCCGTAGTCTGCAGAGCAGCGAGGCCGTTTTCTTTCGCATGATGTCATTACAATCATTTATATTAGCCTGCGCAAACATGCCGAATCGGGGCAGCCCCAGCAGCACCCTAAAGGCATTGTTGTACTGAATCCGCAGCGCGCCGAGGGTCCGCTGCGTGTGGCTGATCCACAGGGCGCACGTGTAGAACACCTGACAGTAGGCTCTAAACAATGTTAGTAGTAGTAGTTAGAAATGCTCTATGGATTGGTACTGCTAATTAGTAATGAATGATCATTCAAATCATTCGAATGCGAAAATTACTAGGTTACTAAAAACAAGATTAGCGATTACTAACGAGTCGAATTTCGAACCCATTCACAATCGGGCATCGCACGCATATTACATTCACTCATCGAACCTCGCAATTGTGCGAATGGATGCGCGTCCCCTATCCTTATATCCTTTCCGTTGCACTGCCGTTACTTTGCCAACTACAACAACGACGTCTCAATACCTTCAATGAACACTACGCTAACTTTGTTTATTGGTTATTTTATGTTACTTTTCTAAACAGCCATATGAATTACTAACATTATGCTTCCCGACTTATAAGAAAAAAAGAAACAAAAAACAGAGTAAAAACAGAACATAGCGTTATTGTTCATTGGAGGTATCGATCTATTGCGTGATTTGTAGAGCGAGATAGCAATACTTTTTAGTCGCTACAAAACAAGCAATGGTTGTTAAAAACGTAGTGATAAAATCATCACGGAACGTTGTGAAAAATAAACAGTTTTGCTTGGTCAGAAAACGAATGATAAGTTGTGACGCCAAATAAATAATTGTAAAACTATCTACGTTAAATAACGCCCCTATGGTAATATCTACGTATATTGCGTGTTATCATATGCTTTTGCATTATATATATATATTGAAAATGGTCAGCGTATTTATCGTCTTTACAAATACGATCAAACTTTTTGAGTTATTGGAAGTACGCACAACGTTATCAAATTTTTATCCATTGAGTTTGTCCATTGTGTTCGTCATCCATTTATCGGATTGAATGAAAATGAATTGGTACCTTTTTTATGTAGCAGACTATATCTATGTACGTGGGGCACTAACAATGAATAACGTCCAGATAAAAAACATTTTTTATTTATTTAAACGTATTAAGATCCGGGAGCGTGATATTTTCCAGAAAACGTGGTAGAATTTTCGGACAATAGTACATTATTACACACAATGTGTCCTTTATGTAAGCCAAAATAACTTTATTCAAGGCGTATTGTCAATACTTCTACACAGGTGGTCTGTGGGTTTACTACACGTAGAAGGCACTCGGCGCTCTGCGCGTTCAATATAATAACGGTTTCAGGATACTGTTGGGACTTCCGTAACACTGTAGCGCATCGTCGATGTTTGCTCAAGTGGGAGTAGATGACTAAAAAAGACGGCGTCACTACTCTCTAGACTGCGTTCCAGTCCTAACAGATGCGCCGACGCTTCGTCATTTCATCCAGGTTCTGGTGAGGTGATGGGGTAGTCGGCGGTTTTTATGTTTTGTCTCTGTATTTACTAACAATTGTCATAAGTTTGAAAATGTCTGTATTTACTAACAAGTGGGCCTTGGATGTGAAATAAATAATTTATTAATTATTATTATTACTTATGTTAAGTGGGCGCTCAAGAATCCCTGGGGGCGGTAGGGGCCTCGGAAGCAATTGCCGGACGTTGATGCTGTCCAGGGGGTGCTAACGCATTTGAAAAAATAACTTGAATTATCTATATAAACTACACCACGAACATTTATTTATCTACACACATATCATAAACTCTCTATATTGTGGTCAAAAACCGCAAATTACGACCAAACTCTTTTGTTAGAACAAATTTCTTATCTGTGAAAATGTTCCAAATTTTTATTGAATTGATATTCAATTATTTTTTGTGAAATGACTCCACTAGTTTGTTATAATTATTAATACAAAGATCGAACATTTAGAAAAAATTCCTTCGATCCGGCCGGATTCGAACCGACGTCTTCTAGCATACCGTGCCAGACGTTATACCAACTAAGCCACGGACCGAACCAGCGGACCTCACGAGTTTTTCTATGTACTTGTTGTCGTATCTTTGTATTTAGTTTATCAACGACTTTTTAGTTGTAGCGCCATCTATGTGAAAATGTTATTATGGCTTCTTAATAACATTGAATTCGATATTATTATTACATTCAAATTTCGAACATCTCTGAAAAACAAAACAATTTGATTTAACCTCGATTCGATGAAGTTTTATTCGAAATGAAATGTTAATAGCAAACAATTTTGACTACTTCACACGTTACTTGATATCGAACGGTATGATAGTTGGGGCCGATTCTAGTTTGTCTATGGATTAAAAATAAAAACTACGGTTGTGTGCCATGCTTTTGAAATCTTTTTATTTGTCGCTATTTCGCCAGTCGCAACATTCGGTTCCTGAACACATCACAGATAGCTTATAATATGAGTGTAGATAAAGCAGTGTACAGTGCATAATTAGGCATTAAAACACTCGTGAGATGTAGAGATAAACCCACACTCGTATTTTAATGCCTTTCATTATGTAACAGTCACAAACTACTATTTTTTTTCCTTGTCATTTTTGTGTTAAGTTGATATAAAAAATACTTGTTTTCAATTATTTTTTGTGGTGTGAATTTGTGTGCGTTGAATTTTTTTTATCTTGCCTAAATACCGGATACAAACGGCACTGGAACTGGCCTCAAATTCTCACATACTTTTAAATTTACTTAGGTGAGAAATAAACTAAGAAGAAACTATGTAAACAACTATTATACATATAAACGATATACCTAAATCCTAAAAACAAAAAAACTACGCTCAAGAAAAATCAGGCTATAACCAATAATTGATAGATTTTATTATTAAAAATAAATAAATATTTGAAATAGAGTGTTTGGAATTTACAATATCAAATATGGTTGCCGCCGCCGTCATATACTATTTTAATTTAACTCAAAATGTTTTCTTTCTAGGGATAAACATAGATTGCACACGAGTAAAATAATATAAGTCAAAAAATTCAAAATTTCATTTGCAACGTTAAAACACAAGTAAATTTATTTCTACTATTATCGTCCCAGTCTTTCAATCATTCAGAGTTATTGAAGTTTTACTCTTTTTTTAATATGACGTTGGCGTTTTGATTAATACGTTTATTCAGGCGTTGGTTTTTAGAAAATAACCTCCTGTTCCTGCACCATCCTCTAGGGGGCGCTGAAAACCTGTATAAATAGGCTTCTCATTGATTCTGTGCTCTCTTCATACCCGGGTCCGGGTGCGACCTGCAACTCTACTATCAATACGAAGTATTCAATATAAATTTTGAAAACAAACTAAAGTACTTTATTGGAAAGAACCTGTCTACAACCTTAAGAAATCAAACACATGTCATAATAATATGTAATTAATTTTATTACCGCACGCTATGATGGCCGTTTTGACTGATTACAATAGAGAGGTGAAATCTTAATTCATTCTCGACTTAATTCATTTACTTAATATATTTCAATGAACCGAAGCAACGTTAATTCGAAACTGCTTTGTTTTGCATTGAGTCACGCGAGTTTGCTAGAGGTAGAAGTTGTGCTGGCCAGACGGAGCGAATGCGCGAGGACAGATCGGAGGACAATCGGCCGCCCCTCCGTTGGCGCGGGAGCCCTGGCGCAAGCTGGGACGGCCGGGTGGCGTCATGGTGAATATTGACTGACCCCACGGTGCCGGCTCAACCGGCGAGAGGTAAACCCCAGTCTGAGGGGAGAGTCCTTACATATAGATATATAATATGTAAAGATTCTCCCCGTAAAAGAGGATGTTTCACCATCATGACATTCAATTACTTTTTATGAAATTACTCAACTGGTTTGTTATAATTTTATTAATACAAAGATTGAACATATATTGAGATCTCATAGAATGCTTGGATTTCTTCATGGAAGTGAAAAATCTTTTCGGCAGATAGAATCTTTAAAAAAGCTGTATTTTGCTTTTGTCAGGTGTGTGGTGGAGTACGTCTCCCCTATATAGTCTCCATCTTATGTGACTCCTAAAGCTCAGTTGGAGTACGTGCAGCGTTGTTTCCCAAGTAGATTAAACTACCGCCTCAAAAGGTACGATGACTACCCAGATAGACTCAATTTCTCCATTTGGATTCACTCGAGGATAGGCGTCTATTATCAGATGTGAAGTTTCTATTTGACGTACTTAACTCTGTGTTGGATTGTCCTGAGTTGACCGTTTGCATCGGTCTATGTGCCTGTCCGACTCGTACAAGTCATATCCTTGCACACGGGCTCAGCCCGTTCAAACTACGCGAAACACTCTGTTTTGCATGGAATTGTGCGTACTTACGAAGACAAATTTAAAGACGTTGATATCTTCTTTTGCACCGTAACAAATTTATTAATTCTTTGATGGTACACTCCCACTTTAATAGGTAATTATTGTTATATAAACAGAGCACAAACATACATACACTCATATACACATACACCTTCACACAAGTAAACACACAAATGGGCATACTCTACCATAGTCCATTTGTTAATTAGTCGCTTCATTTAAAAAATATAGTAATTAAAAAAATAATGTCTAAATCTATCAATATAACGGAATTCAGTCATAATATGTTATCAATATGTATTTCAATTTGTTAGATTGTTCTTTGATAAACAATATTTTAAGTCGCTTCGTTCTGGCATCGAATTGGTTTTTATGTAACGTAAAAAAAATGAATTGTAATCTGACAAACTTTGTAATTGGCTATGTAAGTAGATAATTCAGAATGGTAAACAAAATTTAAAAGCTGTAAAGTTTGCAAATAAATAAATGTCTCGTTTGGTACGAGAAGTCATCGAGATCATAAAGTACCAAACGTTTAGAGATGAAATTGGATTTAAACTATCTAATGCGTGGAATCCTGTTCTTAGTGCTTAAATTAATAAAAATAAAAACAGTGTGACTTCACTTTCGCATGTGGATACAGTGAGTGTGGTTTGTCGGAAAAAAGTAATTGACAATGGTAACGCTACAAGTAATCGGAGATGTGGGTAGTCTTCGAAGGAGGGTAGACAGATACGTCTGTTCTTAAAGCTGTTATCTGCCGCTGGCCAGTCAGCCCGTGACCATTGAGCGTGTAACCCTTGAGAAATATCGGGAAAATAAAAAGAAATCGCATCGTGGTAAGAAACCTGTAATTAGTGATAATCGTTTTGTTGAATAACTACGAAAGTCTTAAAATCTATTCTAAAGAAAGGCCAGGGAAAAGCGTCTTTAATCGACGAACAGGCGATGGATGGTGTCAGGGTCATAGCAAATGAAAGGCGTTGCGTTATCGTTGCCTACCCTAACGGGAAAAGGGCGCAAAGTACATGTACGTATGTGAACGAGTAAATGAATTAGCATCTGAAGATGCGAATGCAAATTTGTCACTGTTAAAATATTAAAATATTCATGAAAAACTTATACTTACTCCCTGTGTCTATTCCGTCGCCAGAACTTATTATACATAAGAACGTGAAGGAGATAACATTTGTAACTTTCGTATAGATATTCTTACAAACGCTTAGTTGATAGATAGATAGATAGATGACACGTTTATTCAGCACAATTACAAACAGAAATAAAACATTTACAACCACTTCACAGAGTATAACATAAAAGCACATAGAACAATCATTATTAATTTTATACACATTTATACAAAACACACATTGCGAGAAAAACAAACACTGTGAGAAAAACAAACAAATACTATAACAACTGATAAAATTTTAATATACTTAAGACTAGAGTTTGTGCTGAAATGGCCCTGACTCAGCATAAATACTGTAGACCGAGAGAAGTCAAACAGTGCTGATTTTCTGTCAGTACCATATGATGAGCGATCGCAGCCCAGTAAGCCATGCCACCAAAGTGCATCACACGCAAATACATATACCTAACTCTAAATACTATACATATATATATATCAAGCAAAAGTGTAAGATGTAAAGCAAACAATGTAAATAGTGTAAGTAATGAAGGTAAGTAATATAAATAATAATGTAAGTTTACAAACATAAATTAAATTATAACAATAGCCACCAAATACGAGTATGTATAGACAAGGAAATTTAGGTTTGCAGGTATCAAACGCATTGATTAGGGAAATATCTATGAATCGAGACACATCTGCTCTGACAATAGACGTTTTTTGTATTCACGCTTAAATCGTTTTTTATTATTGATATAGTTCTGAAGTTTGTGGCTAGATAGCATTGACCCGAAATATGAGATTTCTATTTTTTTTTATGATATCTAGTGACAGGACGAATAATTCGTGACTAAGCCTACCCATAACAGTTCGCACACCTCATTGAAGAATGGCATAAGTGGAGTTACGTTAAAAATGTTTGCGCGTTTGTATCGATGCAGTCTCGCGCTTGCATCGCTGCTTAAAATTGCGCGCGTGTGTGAAGGTAAACGATTAGCGACTGCACTGCTACTGCATCGCGTTTGCATCGCGTTTTCATCGCTTCTAAAAATCGCCGTGTGCAACCGCTCTAACGATTCAAATAACGATTCGATTTTTAGGACGACGATTTTTGTATTGATTTATTTCAATGTGGTTTTCAAGCGATTCGATTCAATAGAAAGTCAAATTGTCTAGATCAGAAAGCAATAAACATTTTGTAATAATATTATACAATTAGAACAAAATTCGATTTACAACAACAGGCGCAATGGCAGTCACCCCCTCAGATCTTTGCGATTTAAAACACTGCAACTGTCATGGACAGGCGTGTAGCTTATCAACAGGCGCACGACTTGTTCGTCCCGTTACTTGATATTATAAAAAAAAAGTTGCAAATAGCTTTTGCGCTCGATTAGCTCGATTGGACATTTATGAGTTTAAACCCCGTATTTTTACGGCGTTAAGAAAGCGCCGGGTTAAAACTCGGCGCTTTGTTACTTAAAAACTTGGCCATCTCTGGTTGCTTTTAATTTTCATATCTTCAATGGTACACAATTTCATGTGATGATAGTAGTGTAGTGATGAGTGAGTGTTATTATTACAGAAGCATAAAATATTCCTGAAGAACCACAAATCAACACTTCAACTCAAGTTTTTTTTTCTTTTATGTGGTTATATTCATATTTTTTTAATAGAACGTTGGCAATGCATGTTTTGTTCAATATTGTAAATAAAAAAAAAGGTGAAGACATTAGTATTTTACCTCCTCCCCATATCCAATTCAACATGTCGGCTACTTATGGCGTAATCGGCGTAATATATGATATATTAGCGTATAATGTCATAAGTTGACAAGTCCCTTGTGCCTGTAATTTCACCAGCAACTGCAACGCCGAATAGCTCATAATACTGCTTGGCGGCGAAAATAGGTACCGTAGCTGTACTTCCCTGGACGGACTCTTTCACAAGGAGCTCTACTGCTATTAAAAAGGTAAAAGGTGGCAGTGCCACTCAGAGCTTTAAACTGCAAAGATCTGAGGGGCACTGCCACTACGCCTGTCACCCTGAGACATAAGCTGATAAGTCCCATGAGCCTGTAATTTCACTTATTTGGCGGCAGAAATAGATAAGGTGATGATAGTACTTCCCTGGACGAATTCTTTCACAAGAAGCTCTGTAGTAACTAAAAAAAAAGGTCCGAGAAAATAGTTTCATATCCAAAATCTATTTTTGAACAACAGAAGACTGTCTGTCATATTTTTGCAGTATAACCCAAAACATTAGCAAAAGACGCAGCTAAAATCGGTAACTCAGACTTTACAAAGTTTTCTTGATCATACATATCTGGCCTAGACTTACTCAAAATAAGTATTGCAAATTCGAAAATTCTGCTTAAATCTCCATTTTTCTTAGTCTAATTAAAATTTCTTTTTACATATATCAATCTTAATCTATCTCATTAATTATACATGTCATTTAGTATTTAGCTTTCTCAGTAATTTTTACCGTTTCCTGAATAGCCGTCAACGAGACAAAAATAGAATACTATTTATTTAGCCCACTAAGTAGAAGTTATATAGCCGGGGACCCAGAACACTGCCTTGTGGTACGCCGTACAACTGTTAAGTAAATGAAAACACTGCTTCTTGCCCGCACGTATTCTAATTTCGGACGATTCGCAAATAGTAACGTAAAGTTTACACAAATCTTTGGCATAAAGACCGCAAGCTAAATGCCGACGGTATAAGGAATGTTTAAGATTGTAATGAGAGGTTACTTACACAGAAGAAGAAATAGCGTAGAGGTCCTTGAGAAAGATTTCTTCCAGGGAAGCTCCGCCTTACCTATTTCTGCCGCCTACTGTTTGGCGGCAGAAACAGGTAATGTTCAAATTCAAATTCAAATTCAAAATAATCTTTATTTCATAGGTAAGCATTATTACACTTGAAATCGTCACAATGGTTAAACTCTACCGCTCATTCGTAAGGCAGATTCCCCTGAGAAGAATGAGCAAGAAACTCTAGGGGTTGCTCTTTGTAAATAACATTTACAATATATTTTTTTTTATTTGAAACATCAGAGATCGAGACTACCTACATGAGCTAAACGGGTTACTACCACGGAAATTTGTCATTCAAGTACGCAGAAGTTGTATAATAACCTTTAGTATAAAGTTTTTGTTTCACTATAGTTTTAAACCTCGTGAAAGGCAAATTTTGTATATCAACCGGAATCTTGTTATAGAAGCGTATACATTGTCCCTTAAATGATTTTTTGACTTTGTGAAGACGACTATCAAGAAAAGCTAGTTTATTTCTATTCCTCGTATTAATGTTATGTCTGTCACTATTTTTCATAAAGAAATTACTATTCCTTTTAACATAAATTACATTTTCATAAATGTACTGTGAGGCTAGCGTAAGAATGTTAATTTCCCAAAGATACTTTGGGGCCCAGATTGTAAATTGCCCAACTGCACGTTTTTGCAGGACAAAGATTCTATTAATATCGGCGATTCTATTAATATTACCCCAAAGCAAAATGCCGTATGTCATTAGACTGTGAAAGTAGCTGAAGTAAACCAATCTAGCGGTTTCGACGTCTGAAAGTTTCCTTATTTTTTTAATCGCGTACACTGCAGAGCCGAGCCGTTTTGATAACTTACTTATATGGGGACCCCATTGCAATTTAGC
>NW_020653561.1:744796-745375 GCF_003589595.1 Hyposmocoma kahamanoa | reverse complement strand
GTAATGTCCAATTAATTGATTAGAAATGAAATAAAATTTTGAAGTGAACGTATATGTCTAAAACTTAGAATAGAGTTAAGAGTAAAATTGTATTAGAAAAGATAAGCAGTATATTTGTAATGACAATATTTTATTACTATTAATAAATATTCTTTCAGAATTAGCAAATATTTTGAGAATATTTTTTTCTGTGAGGTTATAGCGTCTAATTTTAAAATTTTTCAACGTATAACCGTGAAACGTTTTCAAACTTCTGACACATATTTGTAAAAAAAAATAGTAACTTAAAAATCTTTAAATTTCTATCTTAAAAATTTCACAAGTCAATTTACACTAATTGTCACATTGATTAAGCTATAGTACTCGTAACTCGTTACGTAAATTTGCCTGAGAAAAATAAGCAGGAAACTCCAGGGGTTGCTCTTTTTGTAGATAAATATTTGGACACATCATGTCACTTACAATATTTATATCAAATATCGTAGATCGAGACAAGCTGCTTACCTATTTAGTACCTACATATCTATAGTACTATAATCGAGGGCTGTAGCTCAGATGCATTGCGAGAGGTATTTCTAT
>NW_020653561.1:737611-744786 GCF_003589595.1 Hyposmocoma kahamanoa | reverse complement strand
TCTACGAAAGCATTCTAAATACAAACTATAATCATTACCTGTGTTCAGCCAGCAATTTACTCAAAGAGTACAGCCTAGTCTACATCCCTCTTCCTCACAGCTGAAGGGGTGAATATCCCTAGCTGATGGTCTACCTATGATAGGCAACTTACATCTGCGATCAGCCTTTACTACAGGCTAGCCACACACTGCTCGGAAGTCACTAACTTACCAACAAGTAAACCACCGAGGAGGCTATGGCTTTGGTCTGCCAAAAACCTATCTAAAAGGACAGACCATGATCACATCCTAAACAAACAAATCAAAATATTTTCACTAGTTAGCTATCCTATCTAATTAGGGAACCTGCCTAAACCCTAACACTTTATTTTAGCGACCCTAAACTGGCTGAACGATCCTAATAAAAATTCTAAACATCACTACAAGTTCCTAACTATCTCAGCCTAAGCTATCTCCAACGTGGATGCTGCCACAACGACGACACAGGCTTGAACATCCATCGGACGATCACTGGGTTACATCACTATTGATCTCCCAGCTGCCTTAGTCCTCATTTTGCAGCTATCACGTTCCATCAGCTTCACTTATCATCCTTAAACAACAAGAACCAACCCACGTATAACGTCAACAACATATTCTAACTACATGTCCTCAGACATACATATGGTATGAGGGTATACCACATGAAGAATTTCTAATAATTAAATAAATATATTTTCCCAGAATGCAGACAGTCCTTGATCAACTGGAGGGATGAGCAGGAACTATTCGCACATACAGGATAATATATCTACCAAATTAAAAAAAATATGTAAGAAAAACAAAAGTAAATGTTATCTATTTGATGGTGTATCTTCTCCTCCCTTCCTTCCAAGTCTGCATGTACAGGAAAATATTAACTTTTCTCCAAATATTTCTCATAACGTCAATGTTCGTCAGTGTTCCACATGAAAAATAAATATAAAAAATTAATTAACCTAGTAGAAACAAACACATTAAATTCCCTCATATAGAACTTTTTCATCCTATTCACATGGAGTAGATTCTGCCTACCCAACCTTTTCCTATTCATACTTAATCTGCACATAATACAATTATTCCTACTCAACCAATTCACTACCCTAAGCTTCGCGTAACATACCTCTTTTTATATATCAAAGCAATCCTGTCTTTTTTATCAAATATTCGCTTCTGTTTGGATTGTAAACTATCTATACATTCCTTACGAGAACTCATCGAAGCTGCTCGTTTTACGTAGTCACTTCGCAAATTCGCCACATTACTTACGCGAACACGATTAGAAATGTCGCTTTCCGAATTGTATTTTATATATATTTTCGGCAAAGCATTTTTATAATTATTTATATCTAAATACCGTTTTTGACGCAATTGACACGTCTTATCACTCACGTCAACATTACTTATCATCTCTGGCAAAACCGAGAAGCCATCCAAACTTTTTGATATCGGTTTCAAAGGAGACTTTTCTTTCTTTGGTCCAATATCTATCATGGACTTAGAAGAAGAAATTTTATTGTCAATTTCCACTTTTGACAACTCGAAATTACACTTTTCCAAAACATCTCGTCCCAGAATTAAATATTTTTCAAGATTGTCTACAACCAGCAACTTCGAAGGATAATCGTTCCCATTAATCATCAACGACACCTTGGTGGACGACTGCACATTTATTGGCGTTGCACCCACTGTACGTAATGAAAAACTTGGATTATCATCGATACGCAATTGCAACCTTTCCGCAAAATACCGAGAAATTACTGAAACTGAAGCATTAGTATCCACCAACGCCTCGCAACTCACATCATTAATAAAAACAGATATAAAAGGTGCCCTATCTACGCTAGAACTATCAATTGTAGACAAATTTTCTACATGTTCAGTTGCGCTTTTCTGACAATCACGTTGAGGAGATCCCGGCGAAGATCCACTACTATGTGCTCGTGAATACCCTTGACTTGGCGTATCCTGCTGCACAACTGGTGCCTGTGGCACTAAATCTTCCGACTGCTTAGACTCGGGTCTAATTATCGGTGCAGAGACATCCTGTGTTTGCCAACAGTGAGAATGCTCTATTTGACAATTTACTGGCAATACAATATCTTCTCGACTCACACTATAACTGTGATTAAATACGTCATCTACTTGTATAATTGTTTTTCTCAACTCCTCTTTAGATAGATACAAATTACTTGCCAGCATCCATTTAAAATTGGGTATCAAAGACTTCAAAAAATGCTTAATAAACTGAACATCTTGAATATTCGCTTTCCTCGCTAACTCATCTAAACTATAAAAATAACTTATAAGCGATTCACTATGCCCCTGTCGCCTATAATAAAATTCTCGGGCGTAATCAATTTGTGAGGGAAATTCCTCTCTCAACCTCTGTGCAATCACATCATACGACACGTATGAAGAAGAATACGTTTTGTACCATTGCAGAGCTGGCCCCTCCAAATACAATGCAAACACGTATTTCTTCTGCACATCAGACCAATTATTTAATATACTAATGGTCTCAAATTGGTTCAAAAACTCATCTACGTCGTTGAACCCATTAAATCTTTGTGCCGGTACACCATACATATTTCCTCCTCGCACTTTTTACTGGCACCAATTATAAATCAATATTAAATATAAAAATATATATTACGACCTTTTGTTGCGCTTTCCTTGTGGTTGTGTCGTAACAACATATAAAAATATTTCACTATGGACTTTTCTTCATCGGATCCTTTCATCAATCGTAAGCTTGCGTCTAACATTTGCAGGCTTGAATTACATTATATTTCTTCTTCCATTGCCAGGTTTTTCAAAATAAAAATATAAAAAATTTTCACATCGTGACTCGTACTTCCATTATTGTAAACCGGCGCCTCCACCATTTATAATCGAGGGCTGTAGCTCAGATGCATTGCGAGAGGTATTTCTATAAACTCAAACTATAATAATCTTCAATTTTATACTTTATTTCACTTTTTTACATAATTTTGGCGTAGGGTTACGAAACAATCTTCTTAATCTGATATGTCAAGATCTATTCTTATTTCATTTCTACGAAAGCATTCTAAATACAAACTATAATCATTACCTGTGTTCACCCAGCAATTTACTCAAAGAGTACAGCCTAGTCTACAGTACCTACCTATCTTGAGTAGCAGTAGAGGTCCATATGAAGGAATTCGTCTAGAAGGGTAGTGGTGAAACTAGAAGCACATGTGTCTTATCAACGTTATAACTCAGGGTTACGGGCGTAGTGGCAGTGCCCATATGTAAGATTTTTGTTTTGCTATAGTTTCAAACTGCGCATTTTTTTTAATATTGAAGCGTATGCATTTCTCTTTAAATGAATTTGCGACTATGTAAAGACAACTATCAATAACAACCATTTGTTTTTATTTTTAAGCGACTTCAAAAATGCAGGAGGTTATAAGTTCGGCTGTATGTATGTTTTCAGATTTCACCGTCAATTGTAGACCGTTTTTGCTAAATTATTTTATTTGTTTGAAAGGGTGCGCTCTTGTGGTCATCAATTCAGAATTTGATGAGGGGATCCAGGGAAATCAATAAAAATTCTCAAATTTTAAAGACATGTACACAGACATGCCGATTTCTCCATGAAGTGTGGACCGGTTTTGAAAATTATTTTTTTGTTTAAAAGGGTTGAGGTGGTCACCGATGCCAACGATGCTGTTCGTTTCGGGTATCATGACTTCAGAATCTGATGAAGGAATTCCATAGAAATCGGAAAAAGCTGTTAAGCAAACTTTTGAGGTAGATTTTTTTGTTCAATGAAAAAGTTACAATTATTCATTATACTAATAACAATATTAAATAATTCTAATGTTCTGTGTAATAAAAACCGCCAACGTTTTATATACATCATAGATCATTCACTACGTGGAAGATAATCTACTAGATAATTTATTACTCTAGATAAGATTAGACAATATTGTTTATATGAAAAGTGTGTCAGTAATTAAGTTCCCAAGTCCCTTAACACGTGTTATAAATCTTTTCAAGTTTCATAAGTGTCATGGTACACCACAAAAAATATACATTGAACTAAAGTGCTTTATTCGATAGGTTATAAGATAGTTTAGGTGTCGCAACGATAAAAAATAATTTTGGTATTTTCATTAATATGTTCATACCGAAAAGTTAAATATCAGAATATGGCAGAATGTAGATTATCAGAAGAAGTCCAAACTCATGGTACCAAGATTTCGTTTAACCAAGGTCTCTGGGAACTCTTTTATGGGGAACTGTATACGTTTTTACAATAAGATTCCGGAGCATATATTAAGATTATAATTTCCTAAGTTTAAAAACTACACTATAAAAATATTTTGATTGAAAAGTTATATTACAAAATCGAAGACTACGTCTTAGATAAAGATGTGTGGAAAGACGACATGGCTCTAGATTCCACACAAATTTGATTCAACGTGTATTTCATAGCATTTAAGTTTATTTGAAAAGAGCAATCCCTAGAGTTTCATGCTCGTTCTTCTCAGGGAAGTCAGCGTAGTGAACGTGCAGTAGCTTAAATATGACATTTTCAAGTGTAAATTTATTTTGCCTATGCAGTAAATGATTCTTTGACTTCGACTTTGACTTTGCAGTACGGAGTGTCCCGTTTGCTATAAGGATCTCAAAAAACCAACTACGAGCTTTACAGTGTGACGGTGTGACCTCCTTACACCGTCAACTCACCTCTTTGTATCGCCTCTCTCCGCTTGCATCCTATTTTTTTTTATTTTACTTGTATTTAAATTTTAAATTTTAATTGTTGCATCTTCCTTCACTTTCTCATTTTGTCTTCGTACCACGGTCACTCACTGCTCGACCGACACAACAGTCGGAGATGTCTCAAATTCCATTTACTAAAATCTTATTTTTGTTTCTTTTCCAAGTTATAATACAAAACATATAATACAACAGTCAGGAGCAAAAGAATTATCAAAAATTTGCTGCAATAGTTTTTCGACCAAAAATGAAGCCATAAACCCGGATATAATAGTGCCGCCATTGAAACCCTGGCTATTACACGAATATAAAGATTTGTACAGACGCGTTCTGGCGCTTTTCACTGGCGCCCGAACTAATTCTCAAGAACCCTTTTCAAAATCACTTACACACCCCATATTTCAGACAAGAGACGACTGCCGTTACATTCAGCTGGTTACAAATGTAACTGAACCCATAGTTGGTGTACCGGTAGCACAACAAGCACAGTCCTATCAAACACCAAACTATCCACAAACTCCTACAGTACACTTTCTTCATATCTCGATATCTACCCATTTGTAGATTCACAAGTCGTTGAAACTTGGAGTTTAAACCTTCGGTTATTCCAAGCCTAGACGATACTGACTTACAGCTTGTTTGGGAGAGTATCCCTGCAAGTCACTGTTACTCCTCAACACTACAAACCACATAATTACATAAAAACATCTCATTGTAGTATTTATAGTATTTCGTAAAATATTTTCTATTATCAACTTCAACTTCAACTTCAACTTTTGTGTCTATGGCTCCGTCGTTTTGCGCTTTTTTTTCCATCCTCTAAGGTTTTGCGCGACGATTTTGCCAATGTCAGGGTTGAAAGACATGTGGAGCGGTGGTGAGATAGATTGCCGGTTATTAAAATACTTCGGCGGTTTTTATTCACAATGACGGTTATATATATATTTTAATGACATTAATTTTCTATTATCTGGCAATTTATATTTGACAAATTCGACATAATTCTTTTCAAATTTTAATACTGTTAAATTTATTTTCTTCGTTTATTACTACCAAAATTTAATTTTCAAATATTTATTCCTAAAGAATAATACGAAAAAGATTTTCATCCTAACATAAATACTCATTTCTAAATTTCTTCACAATATGGAACAATTAAATAAACCTGAAAATATATACAACCTAAAAGGTTTGTTTGAAAACCGCCACAACAGTCGGAGCTGTTTCAAATTCCATCGCGTATAATCGCTAATTTTGGTTCTTTACTACGTTTATAATCATTAAAAATAAGCTAAATCATGTGTAATAATTTATAGCAATCTACAGCCTTCGTATCTGTAATTCAGTTACAGAAATAGGTTGTAAGGAGTGTTTTATACTCTTGTACCTTTTTTTTTACATTTACCTTTTTATTGTTACAGCCCTTTCTTTTAACTTTACTTCTTTAATAAATTTTGTGGACCGGAAGTTTCCCGTTTCATTGCCGTGAACCTGTTCACGGCTAGTTAGGGTTATAGCCCTTTCAACAGTATGAATTTCAAGTGCTTTAACAACAACGTATTCAAATAAATGTAATAATTTTCACACACATACGTATTTGTATGACAATTTAAATTGTATTTCTTTTTTTAGATATTGTAACAAAGCTGAGTCAGCTGAAAATTTGAAATTTGCAACAGTTTTATTTACTAAATCAAATTATAATATATAAAAAACTTTTTCAATTATTTTTAAATAATTTTCAAGAAAGTAAAGTTACCGTCGGATCATTTGACAAGCCTTTTCAAATTAGACCTAAAACGATTATTTAGATTTCATATTCTTATCCGCTTTCGCAGTGTTCGTGATTGCGGTCTCATCAACGATAACCCTAAACGCGTCCTAAAAAGTCCTCCTCAAAACGAACCATATGAGCCCAATCACATGGTGGAGGATTTTCTCACATCTGTCATTTCCATCATCCATTTCATTGGAATCACATCTATGTGCCAAGTTTGATTGCAATCCATTAACTGAAAGTGGGTGAAATTCATTTAACCGAATTTGTCCCCTAATTTACCACCCTTAAAGGTAGATTTTTTCTTCAAATTCGAATAAGATCACTACTGAGGTACCTTCTTTCCAACAAAAAAAGGATCTCAACTAAAAAACCGACCTCAAAAGTTCGTGGAATTACATCTGTTTGTGAAGAATTATTGAAATCGGTTACCGGAAAGTGCGCAAACCTGGATTCATCCCCTAGTTTGCCGCTAT
Organism: Hyposmocoma kahamanoa; assembly: GCF_003589595.1. Taxonomy (NCBI): domain Eukaryota; kingdom Metazoa; phylum Arthropoda; class Insecta; order Lepidoptera; family Cosmopterigidae; genus Hyposmocoma; species Hyposmocoma kahamanoa. Next base: position 737,763 of record NW_020653561.1, on the reverse strand, counting down.
ACGGAACTTAACCCAGGAGACAATAAAAATCGGTGCTCACTGAACAACCCTTAAATTGGAGCATAGCAAAATCAACCATAAAAATAATTGCTCCTTATAAAATGTAGGCGCTATTTGTAAACATAAGTCTTCGTGCGTGAACATTCCGCCGG
>NW_020653561.1:701949-737601 GCF_003589595.1 Hyposmocoma kahamanoa | reverse complement strand
TCTTAATAAGCTGAATGAACGTTTCTTTCTTTCTTTCACTATTATACGGGTTTTATCGAGTTGTTCTGCTAAATTTGCTAGTGTATGTAATAATGTAATAACTCAACTGTCTCCGTGGCCGAACGGTCACCATGCTGGACTGCAACACAAAGGGTCCGGGTTTAATTCCCGGGCCGACAGAAGTATTTGTATAACCTACAGTTATACCTGTTCGACCACAGTGGCAGTCTCTAGCAGAGTTAGTCTCTCTCATTTGTAATGCTTTTATATAAGTAATGGATAAACAAAGCAGCACTCGTAAAAAAAATTCTAATTTATTAAGTTCAGTCAAATAAATCAACCGTAAAAGTAGTGTACGCATCAATTTCTATTAATATTGTTATTTCTCAAAAGGGTAAGTGTTCATTTTATTTTAAATTTATTTAATTTAATTAAACATTGCTATGTTTTATGCATGTAGTGTTTACCTCTAAATGTTTATGGCAATTACGTCACTTGTAAAGGTACAATAAGATATAATAGGTAACATTGTACATAGATGTTGGTAAACCTAATAAATAAATAAATAGCCCTATTTTAAACTATCGTTACTAATAAAGGATATTAATTTATAATAATAATAATAACGCATACACTCAACATAGTCCCGCACTAAGGAAACCCTGTGTCGCGGATGCCATAGACACACACATTAGACAATCACAAATTGCACGCAAACTCACGAGAGAAATAAATGTAGGCCATACAAACATTTCTCCCGGCCCGGGAATCGAACCTGGGACCTCTACGTAGCAGTCCGGCTTGGTAACCGTTCGGCCAAGGAGGCAGTTGAATTATTACATACACCAGCAAATTTAGCGAATCAATCCGGTATTTTTTTATCAAGGAAATATCGGAACCAAAGCTGTAAGAAGAAACCATATTCCCTGTTGAAATGAGGATGTTTTTTCATTTAATTTAATTAAAATAGACTTTCACAGGCGGGTAGAAAACGTATATATAGTATTTCGTCTGATGAAAACAGATAGACATAAAATGATTTGAAACCACTTGGTTTTCTACAATGATCAGTACGAACCTATGAAAACAAGCCACACTACAGAACTGTTGCAGCCGGAACGACATCCCGAAACAATTTTTGTGTTGTACCAGCAGACTCGTGCGCAGCAGTGATATGTGTTTGGTAGATGATGGTGATGACGCGTAAACGCTGATATCATTTTTCATTCATTTCATGTTTCATGATACTAGGTGACAAACGAACAAGTCGTGAGCCTGGTGATAAGCGACACGCCTGTCCATAACAGTTCTAGTGCCGCTCAGAGCTTTGAGTCGCAAAGATCTGAGAGATATTTCCACTGCGCCCGTCACCCTGTAACATAAGTTGACAAGTTCCATGTGTAGCAGTAATACCCACATTACTGCTAAGCGACAGAAATAGGTAAGGTGACAGTACTTCCTCTACTGGAGGACACTGCAATCCCACAGATTTAGCTTTAGTACTTAAATTACTGTGTAATAAGTCCCATTTAAATATTTATAACGAAGTTTCTTATAGTTAAAAAACAAAGTGCTCGGTCCAATCGTCCCCTCGTACCTACATCATCAATACGTAAGCGGTGACGTAGATTGTAGCGTGGGTCGCGGCCTACGCCGTAGCGCCGCTACGTGATTGGTTACAAGTTTTATAGCGCGATGACTAGGTATTCGTAGAACCCTGATGGCACTTGATCTTTAAAAAATGATTTTGTAATAGATATCATTTGTATTGCTTACAAAGAATTTATTTTTAGATAACTTGGTTCTTTTCTATATGACCCTAATCTTATCTCAAATAAGACAATTTCACGTATTGTGAATCGAGCAGTAGAGAAATTAACTTCGAGTACATTCGGATAAAAAAAGTTGTAAAATTGGTATTTTCCACAAAATAATCGACATTATGTCCGGTATCAAATTCGTATATTATACTTTTTTACGCAATTCGGTACTAGTATTCAATTTGCAATAGACATGAAAAACTATAGCCCAAGCCCTCTGTTTATGAGAGAAGACCTGTGCATAGCATGGGACTAGACATAAGCTAACTATTATTATTATTATTATGAAAAACTTCTAATATCACAAGAAGTTTTAGATCTGGTTCTGATTCTGGTTAACTACTAGTCTAGGGCATAAATCGATAAAATCGATATAATATGTGTTTCACGTGCCCATCACTAAACTTGAGGGCGCTTAACTAGAGTACCACGACTTTGCTAATTTAGATAAGTTAGTTTCTTAAAATAGTAGTTCTGGGAATCGAAACCGGGACTTCTTCATGGCATCTTATGAAGCGACTTCCATTTCTAATATCCATTCATAATTTACCTGGTTTCTAGCGTTTTGTATTATTACAAAACGCTCAAATCTGAACCATTATACTAAACTTTGTTTCTGAAATTACTCCTTTCGGGTATTGAATGAGACACCGTCCTAAGCCAGAGAGCTTACTGCTGTCTTCAAAAATATAATAACAAATTTTTATATTGTATAAAAATATAATAATATATCTATTTTATAATGATTGTATATAAATAACTAGCAGTAGATACACCCACCACACGCAAAACAGGCGCTTTGTCGTCGAGTTGCGGATACCAGCCCGTTGCACCAAGTACCAAGTACCAACTATTATTATTTTTACTATTACTATTTATTATTTTACCTTGTTTGGTTCTATTTTTTGTATGTCAATTTTATTCAATTATTCACTATACCAATTTTATTTTAAATTATATGTGACGTAATAATGTCTACTATTAAAATACATAACTGTCTACTTTTATATTCATTTTGTGATATTATTTCTAACTAATCTCACAAAATGACTAAATCTAATATTTATACATGTTTTATGAAATTAATTTCACAATTTTAACGCATATATTATGTAAGTGGTAACGTAATTGCTTCTTGTACTGTATCAATAATCTGTTCGTTCTGACATATTTTGTGCGTTTTAAGGACATAATTGTCAATTTGTCACGGCTACTATGTTCCGTGTCACGTGTGTTCTGTTGCCGGTTCCGCTGAAAATCAGCGTCGTAGCACCATAAGTGAGACGACAATAAGCTGAGTGGGTCACGGTTTCCTTGGCAGCACAGCACACACGCGTTGTACTCTTCTATATATTTGTAGTTAATACTATTTTTATTGTTATTATTACAACATGCATGTGTACTGTGTTGTCTACTTAAAGGAATAAATGTTTTCTATTCTATTCTATTCTATAACTAGCAGTAAAGCTCGTTGTGAAAGAGTTCGTCCAGGGTAGTACTGCCTACTTATTTTTGCCGTCAAGCAGTTACGTCAGCACAGCTATGTTAAGGTTTTGAAGGGCAAGGGTGAAATTACAAGCACATGGGACTTGTCAACTTATGTCTCAGGTGACAAGCGCAGTGCCCCTCAGATCTTTGCGATTTAAAGCTCTGAGTGGCACTGCAACTGTTATGGACAGGCGTGTAGCTTACCATCAGGCGCCCAACTTGTTCGTCCCATCACTTGATATTAAAAAAAAAACTAATTGACCATGACCTTGGTGGCGCAACGGTTAATACTATGGGCGCTAGGTGAAGTGACCCCGGGTTCCATTCCCGGCAGGGCCAAATTGGGAAATGAGCTTTTCTAAATTGGTTTTGGTCTGGGTATTCTGGGAAGTGCCACAGAGCGAAATCCGTTGCTTTACCAGAGCGACGGAATTTACTCTGGGGCACTTCGTATTTCAGGGGTTTCCTAGTTTGAGACCAGGCAATTGTTGTTGTTGTCAAACACATTAATTAATGTTTCATAAAATATTTTACCGCTTTTTATTAAATGTAGATAAAATCCAACGTTTGATATTACATATGAAAGAAAATTTTAGTTATTATAAATTTTGTGACGATGTGACCTCCTTGCATCGTCATCCCACCTTTTTATCGCCTTTTCTCCGATTCCTGGCCACTCGTTTTTAAATTTTGAATCGTTCTTTAATAATTCCTTTGCCTCGCCATTCTCATTTTATTTCGTTCAATCGTCACTCCCTGCTCGAACGCGGTAGCGTACAGTGCTGTTCAAATTTCAGTTGCGTCCAATTTTGATTCCTTTACCAGATTTGTAATAGCTACTACTAGTCACGTGCCAATTTTGATAACAATTTGTAATAACTACTGTCAATCATGTGCCAATTTAAATACCAATCTGTGAATCAGTATAACTCGGCCCTTTTTAGTTTTCTTATTTTATTGCCGTGAACCTGGTCACGATTCATTAGCGTTTACAACCTTTTCACTTTCTTATAAAAAACTGACATCAAAAATTCGTGGAATTATATCTATTTGCCAAATTTTATCGAAATCGGTTAGCGGAAAGTTTGCGTAACCGGATTCATCCCCTAGTTTTCCATCATTAGAGGTGGAATATTTTATTTAAATTTAAACGGAACCAATACTGATACTTCAGTATTGGTTCCAAACTCAGACTCACCTTTTGGTGAGTCTTTTTTTGTTGGAAAGAGTACTGTAGTGATTTTGTGTGTATGTTATTATTGAAGACCTCCTCATTGTTTGAAGTCGGTTAAAAATGTCGCATTTTTCATTTATTACCATAATAATTGGGATTGCATCGTAGAAATATGTGCAGCAATATTTAAACCTAAAAGAAATGTTAAATTTATGAAATATATTCCTGTTTGGTCAATCATCACCGCTAGTCATCCGTGACCATATGAAGCCTGAAACTTTGGTTTGTTTGAAAAAATAAGTACCTATACGCAATTTAGATCGTATACTATTTGATGTCATTTTTTGAACACCTTGGTATGTATGATTTTTTTTTTCTTTATTAGAGGCTTTGTTCTTACTTTAATTTGCCACCCCCATAGGAACATAGCAACAATCAGACATACTACAAACAAATCAATACATAAATACTAATAATTATGTACAATTTTATACATTTTTGTATGTACATGCGGTACAGCACACTGGTGACTTTGAATGTAGGATTGGACAGTATGCTGTTACATATACCCACACTTAGTATAATGAATTCCATAGTGCGACGTTTTACTTGATTTCGTTGTACTTTGACAAGCAGTAGTGATAATATAATCGTCACTAACGCAGTGACGATCATATTATCTCTTGACATTGTATTTTTAATTGTAATATGAAATATACATTGTATTTGTAATTTGACTCCACGAAGATGTGATAGACGTCCTCCATCTTATTACAAACGGACCTCCTCAATCTATACCCTGACATTTTAATTTGGAGGTATTAGTGTTTTTAAATGAGATATAAAAACTAAAATACACCGTAAGTTTCAAATTTTTTTTTTAATTGATTGCCGCTTGGATTTGACGCTCAAAGTAGTCTCCGATTGGGGCAAAGCGAGTCTTGTTAATTTCAACGCTACCAAAACGCATCAGGCATGTCTATTCTCCACAAAAAACGAAGGCCCTTTGAGCTGACTTCAACTTTTCGTGATATATCCATACCGATAGCCGACTGTTTCCAGCTACTTGAAATGGACCTGTCGTCTAATTTGAACTTCGGCAGATACATTGAATCCATGGCCAAAAATGCAGCAAAGAAGCTTGACATCCTTTCCAGGGTGAGGCGTTACTTTACACCAGGACAGTTGCTTCAGCTGTACCAAGCGCAAGTCCGGTCGTGTTTGGAGTACTGCTGCCACCTTTGGGATGGCCACTTTGGATACAATTGACAATCGTGCCAATAGGCTTATAGGTGAATCGGAATTAATGAAGGCGAAGCTGCAGAGTCTGGAACATCGCCATAAAGTTGCCTGCTTATCGATATTTTCCAGGATATATTTTTACTATTGTCTTTACGAGATTTCAATTTATTTATTATGTTCAATAGTCTGTAATTTGTAGGTACTCTATTTATTTCGCAAATGCCGTACGTAGCTGTCATAGGAATACAAATTTACTCCTATTGTAATGCATGTTAACTTCAAGCATCTTCACAGTTTGTATTTTGTAGCTATGCTAGAAATAAATAAATAAATGAACGACTTTAATTTCATTAGTAAAAACATAAATTCTGAAATAAAGCCAGTGTCCCCGCCACTCGACCCATGCACAATGAGTCGTATTAGTACGGGAAACATTTATATTTGAGCTGATGTAGTATATCGACCCTTAAGAGCGCAGTTCCACTAGCCTCCTTCCAAAAGCAACCACATAACAAAAGTTTCACTAACGCCTCGTGACTGCGTTCTAGCATTCTAACTACCAAAAAGGATACAGATCAACTGACAATATTGGCATTGTTTACAAACGGCCTTTGCGAGGCTGTTGTGCACGAATGATTAATAACTATTAATAATATAACTATTTATAGTTGTTAAATGTAACTAGTAATAAAAGTAATAATTATTATTTTAATAACGTCAGAATAAATTAAATTATTTTAATAGTTAATAGGATGTTTATTAGACTTTAGTACTTTCGATTAATTGTAGTATTTTTTTAGATCCATGTAGTTAAATATAATATTATTAAGACAAATGTTTGTTAACATCTCAGTCGAATTATTATTATTTTTTTAAGTATACCATGTTGAAAATGATCAAAAAAAGAAATAAAAGCAAGAAAGTACATTTATTTCACTACAGTGGGGTCAGTGGCGCTCGGAACGGAGAAGGGCACAACTAACATTTTTATCTAAACAGACATATTCGACATCAGGAATCAAAAGGCCAACACAACTTTTTGTGTGAAAATATATCCCAATAATTGTTGAATATACAGCAAGCTCCAAGGTTCAATCTGACTTCCACAAACAGATGTTTTTACTAAAAAAAACTCTTATTTGACGTTTATCACGTTAAAAACACTAATGTCAAAATATTTTTCTTAGCAATGTACGGAACTGTGCCCTTATTATGTAGTTCAGTTATAATATAACAACACAAAACAGGCACAACTATGGCACAACTGAATACAATTGTGCCCTTTAGTTTTATTCATGGGTCAAGTATTAAATGGCGCATTTAAATTAGTTACGCCATTTATTATATTAGGAGTCATAATAATTTTATATTTTTTACTAAGTTAAAAGAGAAAATATGGGTATTTTTAGAAACGGCCGATTAAACAATGTAACGAGTTCTTAGGTTTTCGCGATTGTTACACATAGGAAATGAAGCTATTTTTCCGGATTTAAATCGCGTATATTTGTTTTTTCAAACAAACCGACGTTTCGGGCCCTTTACAGGTCTCATGGTCACGGTTGACTGAGGTGGTACAGTCTTCAACCAGTTATGTCTAATATTGATGCAAACCACCCTATTTCTTGACTATAGTTACAATAGTTATTAATTAAATACCTTATTATAATTTTACAAAGAAAACATTCCAATTTACGCTACATTAAGTTTTACAAATTATTTTATTGAATGAATTTTTATTAAGTTCAATTTATTATTAATTATTAATATAAATTAGAATAAACTAAAACATATTAATTAGTACTGCAGTCTTATGTCTGTTTGGGATTTTTCATTAGAGGAAATACTGGATCCCAAACTGGTGGTACGGAGAAACTATCTTCCCTGTTGAGACTTCCCTCTCGCAGCATCCTGGGTAGATAACGGACTTCTTTTGCAAGGACCTGGGGTTTGTCAAACTTCATTGAATGTGTAGGTTTATCCATGACATGCTCGCAGACTGCAGACTTGTTTACGCGTCTTGAAACTTGAAACGTCGGTTTGTTTGAAAAAAACAAATATAGGCGATTAAATCCGGAAAAATAGTTTCATTTCCTAAACAATGTAAGTTTCTGTATAAAACATGTGGTAAGTATTTATACATAAAGCAACTACTTCATATCAAACGATTAAATATTCTTTGTATCAGAAAAAACTAAAATTTAAAAAATATTTAATTTAATTTATAAACACATTTATCTACGAATTTAGCTGCTTGCGCATTAATTTCTTTCTTCTGAAGGCTTCTACAGAGGACACTACAAAAGAAAAAGAGCGCTCTTAGCAGATTGTTTGTCGGTTGACAGGTCTTATATTAGAATGTAATATGTAAATTATTTTACATTATTTAATTAATGTATATTATGTACTTTAATTTGAAAGTTACGTACATTTCACTGACAGCCGTGACCATGGGACCTTTAACGGGGCCCTAAGAACTTTTACGCACTACGTCCAATTTGTATCAAGCCACGTGCTCTCCGTCCGACATCTGAAATAATTACTATCAAATAAGTAATACTCGACCAAATTTAATCCGAATCCGAGAAATGACGGTCCGAAATGTCACAGGTGTCCGAAGTGCCATTTTATCTTTAGTGGGCAAACGCCTTAACTTACGTTTGTTTCAAAAACAAATATATGCAATTTAAATCCGGTAAAATAGTTTCATTTACTATAGTCTGTCTTTTTTGAAGATGGAGTAAAATGACAGGTAAAGTGTTGCCCGCTTACAAGCACCTAGTGATTGCAGTTGATAAATATTCCATGGACTATTGACTGAATGATGATTACGTTTTTAATTTTAATTCAACATAGATATTCAAATTCGCCTGTTCTTGTCAAAATGTATATGAATAAAAATTTACTTCATTACTTGTAGGCCCACTGTCAAAATAATCATAAAGAAGGCAATTACTTATTACTAATCATTAGAACATTTTAACATTCACAATTCCTAAATTTTGGCAAAATTTTATATTCTTTTACAATACAGTAAAAAGTAAAATATATCAAAAATAATCTCAGTACAGAGTACTAAAAAACCGACCTCATACGTACGTGGAATTACATCTATCTGTCAAGTTTTATTGAAATATCCCCTAGTTCGCCACTATACGGGACTTGACACAGGAGATAATAAAAATCGGTTCTCACTACTCATAGTATATTGAGAGAGAAAAACGCCTTGAAATGGACAATAGCAAAATCAACCATTAAAATCATTGCTCCTCATAATAAAATTTAGGCGCTGTTTCTAAAAATGGATCATCATGCGTGAACAACCACACTTAGAGCTGAATTTTCTTCAAAATTAAATGAGACCATTATGGAGTATCCTCTATCCAACAAAAAAAAAGAATCATGAAAATCGGTTCACAAATACCAGAGTTGTCGCGTAACGTACATACAAACTCCTCCTTTTTTTGAAGTCGGTTAATAAATGAATAACTATACATTAAAATATACTTTTCTCTTTACATTATACTAAACAGTAATTAGACAGAATTGGTTAATGACTTTACCACTTGAGTCAACCGTGACCACGGGATCTGAAAAGGTCCCGAAACGTTGGTTTGATTGAAAAAAAAATCAAATATGCGATACCTATGTGTAACAATCGCAAAAACCTGAGAACTGGATAAAAAAGCACGATATAATTTATAATTTTACTTTTAACGAAATTCAATATTATATAATTTGAAGTCACATAGCTATCGCGACATTTCAACTCGAAACGGCAATACTTATTCTATGAACTAACTCAAAAGAGCTAACAAGCGTGGCCTAAAAAGGAAATCCACGGCAAAACAAACAGTTTCCCATGAGAATAAAGTTGAAAATCTTATATGAAATTTCTTGTATTTTGTCCTTTGACATCCTTGGATCCTTTACTAACATTGGGTTTTGCACCCCGAAACGTTTACTCAAGGAGTAAGGCAAAAGAGACAGACGCACGGTGTTATATACACTCTGTAGGATAGTTTTAAAAAATGTAGTTGAAATAAAAAAGATTTTCACTTCTCAAGCTCTTAAAATTCGTATTTATTAATTAAGTTTTTATTGAATTGATATTCATTATTTTTTGTGAAATACTCCACTAGTTTGTTATAATTCGATCTTTCGATCGATCTTTGTATTAATAATTATAACAAACTAGTGGAGTAATTTCACAAAAAATAATTGAATATCAATTCAATAAAAATTTAATTAATACAGTGAATAGCGACATCTCTCGCCAGGACTGGTAGCTGTAAAGGTACTAACTTGGTGATAAATCTGTTAAAGATTTCTCATAGATGGCGCTACGACTAAAAAGTCGTTGAAAGACCAAGTACAAAGACACGACGCAAGCACATAGAAAAATTCGTGAGGTCCGTTGGTTCGTTACGTGGCTTAGTTGGTATAGCGTCTGGCACGGTATGCAAGAAGACGTCGGTTCGAATCCGACCGGATCGAAGGAATTTTTTCTGAGTGTTCGATCTTTGTATTAATAATTATGACAAACTAGATTCGTATTTATACTGGGCGTAGGCTGCATAAAATAGGATTTTATACTCTAGCACATAAAATAAAAAACCATTACATTAAATACGTCTAATTGTTGTAATTTTACATTCTTTTTTTTTAATAATCGTTTATTTGTAATATTGCTGTTTAATTTCCTCGCAATCGAAGTGAAAAGCAGAGTGTTATAACTCGTTCGTAAAACTCATTTTATCCTCGACTTAAGTATCTACCCATACCTACCCTCGCCTGCGGCTCGGGTGGATATACTCGTCTCCGGTACAGTGACGCGTTTTATGCACTTGTAGTACAATCTACTATGTAAGGTGCTAATATGGCTTATTTCCGTCTTAACAAAACATTTAAATCATGGCTGACTTTGATGAATGTAATTTTTTTGGTGTGTACATTGTTTTAGGCAAACGAGCATACGAGACACTTGATGGGAAGTGGCTACATTGACATCTGCAACATCAAAAAAGTTGTCTTTGTGTAGCCAGCCTTTGAAAGCACTGTTGGCATCCTTTTTGAGGAACCTCATGCATAACGCAATGGAAATATTTACCATATAGACCATTATATAGACCATTCGACATTTTGCATGTTCGGGGCAGGAACGAATGTAATGCTCGCGTAGTCCCTCCTCGTCTCGTCTCGCCTCGCCAGTGGAAAACCACCTTCAGTCCTGATGTATGAACGTTTTCTTAATATTGAACGTTGTCTTAGTATGCGTATAAAATTTCTTGCTGAGTGTGTGTGCGTTAAAATTTGTCGCCAATTTACTCAAATTTCAATAAATAATACGCTCATTAAAATATAATCAGTTCCGATAAGTCCCGGGATTTATAGAAGGGAATGTCCACGTCATTGTTTAGTTTAACCAAATTAACTCCCTCAAGTCCGATCTAGTTAGAAAAGAGTTTATCTATCTATCTATGTACAAAAGTGATGACGGTGATAGTCATATCATCATAACTGTCTCTGTGGCCGAACGGTTACCACGCCGGACTGCCACGTAGAGGTCTCAGGTTTGATTTCGGGCCGGGAGTAATATTTGTATGGCCTACATTTATTTGTCTCGTGAGTGTGGGTTTAATTTGCGGTTGTCTATGTATGTGTCCATGGCACCCGCGACACAGGGTTTCCTTAGTGCGTTTCTTGAGTGTGTGTGTTATTATTATTATATATCTTCTGCACAAAATATTGAACAAGTAATTTTGGTGAACAAAATGTTTATTTTTCGACAAGTCGTATTTAAACAGGAATGCAAACTTTCTTTTTAATTTGATATTCATATTTTACGAACAATTTTGATTTTGAAAGTTTCACTGGCTTCCTATTTGCACGTTCATGGCTGTTTTATTTTTGACTTACAAGTTAAACTAACTATGAAGCACATTAATTACTTAGTAAAAAAAAAATTACTCCAATTACTCCTAATACACAATTAAGTTCAAATTTTGCACTACGTATAACGATAATTAATGCTTGTAGCTTATAAAATAAATATGCCACACAATAACATAACGTATCTCGTCACAAAATAGGTAATTTAAATACCTCCCACTGCTGAGCACGGGTCTAATCTCACGCAAAGGTTAAGGCTATAGTCCGCCACGCTTTCACACATTTCCCGAAGGTTGGGAACCTTCTTCGACGGCAGGACCGAAAAGCTCATCGTGTAAATTCCCAGTAAATCAGAAGTGCGAGGACGGATTCCAACCCACAGGGCGTCTGCTGCTGTGGAGCCGGTATGTCAAACCTAAGTCAACTCTGACTACTAGGATTTCGATAGTAAATCTATCTATCTTATCTTTATCTTATCTTATCTTTGAAATGAAAATTGAGATTTTCTATACTACTTATTTTATTCACAAGAGAACACGTATTCACTCCGCAGTACAAGTCGCCATACCCGAACCAAGGGTTACCATAGATACAAAACTATGGAGAAAGTAAACGGAATAAACTAATTCGGCCTACGTAGAATTTTATATTCAATACTGCCACTAAATTGTATATAGGTTAGCATACAAAAAAGAAAATTACCTTAGACAGGACTTGGAAACTATAACTTGCTTCTAATTTTTTTATAATTTCAAAAATAAAAATTTGAGACGGTAAGGGCTTTGTTAGGATATCAGTAAGCCTAGCACTACTTGCCACATATCTTACATCTATCAAGCCCAACTCTACCTTCTCTCTTATAAAATTATACTTGACTTAGTACTTTTATGGTACACAGGATTGTTAAGTAATTTAATAGCACTTTGGTTATCAACATACAACACAGTACAATTATGAGGTCCACCTAAGTCTAATAACAGTTGTTGCAACCAAAGAATTTCCTTTGCGCGCAAGAAGCAACGAACTCCGCTTCAGTAGTGGTGAGGGCAACGGTCTTCTGTTTGTGACTAGACCATGTAACAGGCCCCCCATTCATTAAAAAAATGTATCCTGAAGTTGATTTTCGAGAATAAACATCACTTGCAAAATCTGAATCTGCATATCCCATCAGATTTCTACTCTCTCCATACCGAATACAAAAGTTCTTTGTGTTTATTAAATATTTTACAATACGCTTTATAGCATTTATATGTTGTCTGCTAGGTAAACTAACGATTAACTCTAAGGATACTATACCGTATGCTATTCGTTATAAAGGTGAGATGTTTACATTTTTATAAACTTCTATTAATTATTCGAGAGCGGTTTGATAAGTATGTGACATTGAGAAGAAAAACAGTTTTAAATTATGGTTTCTTATTCTACGTAATCTCCTTTTAACCCTATGCACCTTGACCAGAAATGTCCCAAGTTCTTCAAACCATCAAGATAATACTTTTGTCGGAAATACTGAAAAAAAGTGCCTACTTCAGCTATCACTTCCTCATTTGATGAAAATCGGTGAAAAAATATAAAAAAGTCAAATGAAGCCAAATCTGATGAACACGGGAGATGTGGCAATAGTTTGTATCATAATTCGACAAGATGTTTGTGTACTTACTCATCGGTTTGAAGTTTTATCATACCACTAAAATTTTATACTTAAATATGTACAATATCTAATTATTTATTTTTGGAGTCGGTGCCAACCAATGCAAGTTCACAAACTTACTGTATGGGATTGGAATCCAGGTATTTCTTTGCTTTTCTGTCCTTGGTTGGCATCGACGATGATTATAATTTGTGATAACCGAAAGTAACCCGGAACAGTATTAGAGACCACCTCGAGAGTATACTCTTTAATAAAAAAAAGAATTTTCAAAATCCGTCCCCAATTGATGGAGAAATCGGTAAATACACGACCATGCCTATAAAATTAGAGAATTTCCCTCGATTTCTATAGGATCCCCTCATAAAAAATCTGACTTGGTGACAATGGGACCACCACGAGAGTGCACCCTTTTAAACAAAAAAGAATCTTCAAAATCGGTCAACAATTGACGGTGTAATTTGAAAACATACATACACCCGAACGTATAACCTCTTTCTTATATTGAAGTCGGTTAAAAACTAAATAAACATATCGAATTCTTAGGTTTTCACGGTTGTTACACGTAGGTCTTGAAACTATTTTTCCGAATTTAAATCGCGTATATTTGTTTTTTCAAACAAACCAACGTTTCATGCCCTTTACTTGTCCCATGTTCACGGCAACTGCGGTGGTACATCCATCAACCAAAAATTAAAAATAATTTCATTTACTAAATAACCGTTTCAAATTCAAACTCAAAATATTTTTATTTCATAGGTAAAAAAATTACACTTGAAATCGTCCAATTGATTACAATGACAACAACAATCACTCAAGGTTTTTGTTAAAAAGTAAATAAAAAATAAAATAAAATAATTTTACACTTAGACATTGTCATTACTGTTAATATTCGTATATAAGTGTTAAATAGGTACGTCAAGTGTCCGCTGGAGATGAATATAATTCCAAGCATCTTTATCCTGAATGTAATCAGTAACACTGTAATAAGCTCTTACAACAGCGCATTTTTAATATAGTTTTTAAATTTCTTCTCTGACAATTGAGTTACTTCATCTGGCATTTTGTTATAAAAGCGCAGACAGTTTCCCAAGAAAGATGAGTTTACTTTATGCAATCTAAATTGTGGAAGTGCCGATGTATGTTTATTTCCTAAATTAAAATTGGTTAGTGGTATTTGGTTGTTTTCAGGCACACCAGACTACATATTTATGTTCGAAAATCGCCTCCAGTGCAACGGAACAAGATACGTCAATGTGTAGCTTGATATGCTGACATGTGTACATAGTAATATAATGTTCGAATACCGACTTCTAAAATCTAAATGCACTTTCAAGGAAATGGTACAGACACTTTATCTAGACATTCAAAAAAAGGGTATTCTACAGCTCTTTGCTTAAAGTACGGGCACGCTATGTTGGCCGTTTTGACGTTTGTCCGCTCATTAAGTTTCGTAATTCAAAACTACGTGTAAGGAGCTAATTGCTGTGCAGTAAAATTAATGGAATGTATAATTTTACGACACAACTCAGCATTGTTTTCCGAAATTTATGAATTGCGATTTACCTCACTATTTTAATCTGTCAAAACGGCCATCATACCGTGCCGGTACTATATGTACGTGGCGAAAATTGCCAGCACAACATTGTGCAATACCAACAGCATTTACATATTTATAATTAAATTTACTTTTATATAATATTCACGTAAAATATCAATATATAGTTTTAATTATATTATTAATATAGTTAAATTAATCTAAAAAGTATTATATTTTAATATATTTATATTATCTTTCGTATTTATTTAGTTTCGAAATTATTGTTGGTTTAATTTATATAACATGGAAATGGTGTCAGATAGCTGGTTATCGTATCCCCGACACCCACTAGGTTATAGTTGAAAATCAGCAATTTTCTCCTGAGTACACACCGACGGAGAGCTATGGCCTTTTTGCACTGCTACAGCACACATACATAAATTTGTCAGGCAGTGCTGCGACTCTGCATTTTTTTTCTTTTTATTATATTACATATTTTTCAGTTATGTATTTTTGTCTGTAGATCCAAATGTTTTATCTATCCATCTACCTAGATCGAATACCTTAGAACTACAATACAATGCAAATTTTCCTTACTATCCACAAGAACAAATGTAAAACAAACAAGAAACAACAAAGTACAACAAGTGGCTTTCTTGCCAGACAACTATCTCTTCCAAGCAACCTCGTGGTGACAGGATATTCTAATAAAATAGTAACAGAGAGTAGAATACTGTGCTTATTATATACAAACCTAAATTACATCTAAAAAAATACTTACATAAAAATATATGCGCTATATCTCAATCATCAATAATCACTAACAATTTTATTAACTATTTGTAATTTTCTTACCACCACGTAAATTAATTTATTAATTATTTTTTATTTATTCAATTACTTATCGTTTAGTAAACGACTACAACAAGTGTCAAAATCTACATCACCTCATATTATGAACCTTTATATCGTCTCATGCCTTGTGGCCCCGCCCGCCCAGAGTTTGGGCGGCGCTATAAAAGCGGCGAGGGCGGCTTCAACGCACAGTGCTTGGCGAGTCTTGCGGTATGCCGCACTGATACAACCTTCTGTTCGTGTGTTATTGTTAACTTACTTTCGTCAGGTAAGTTTCTTTTTTCTTATTCTGCCATTGTTATACAAGGTACACGTGATTTCAAAATGGTTTTGATTAAATTCTTTTAGGTAACAAAGTTGGAGAAAAGTTGTTTCAAAAAGTTTCGGAAAACTTTTTTACGGATAGATAATTTACTTACGTTACTAATAATTATCAGAAACTTATTTCTGATAAATATTTTTTAGTAATTCATAATAGGGATAATTATCAGATTTCAACTGATTTTTATTTACATTTATTTTTAAATAAATTGAATTAATGGCGAAACTTTCGGCGTATGTTACTATACTATATAAAAGCTAGTTAACCATTTTATTATGTAAATATTAATTTAAAAACTATCTGGTGTAAATGGTAAGTAAAAAGGAAACAAATGCGGCTGTCATATCTCTGGAAAACTTTGAAAGTTTTTGTTAAATGTTAACAAGTTTTAATTTTTATTACTTGTATGTATAAAGAATTACCACATTGTCCCGTTCTTTAATATCGTTCCAACAACAAAAATTTGACTACATCCTACACAGAGTGAAAAAAAAGTAAATCATCAAAATTTGTTCATAACAGTAAGAAATCTATTTTTATCTACACCTATAAAAAAGCATATAAAAGACTTCTTAATCGTAAAAAAGGTAAAATAGAAAAGTTAACAAAACAGAATAAGATAGAATAATAATTTATTCATTACATCAATTTTGGTCTTTGTACCGGTTTGGGGCCTTCTCCTTTTCCCTGAATGAAAAATCATTCCTTTCTTCGTAAGTCAGCCTAGTTTTCACGAAAATTTATTATTTAAAGCAATTTCATTATTTATTAAATACCCTATATTTTTTAAAAAAAGCAAGGAAATATACAAATAAAACGATTTAAAAGGCTTACAAGAACACAAGTCGATGGTAAGTTTTGTTCTATAGGTAGTTGTTTTAGAAAATACAGTTATAAACAATTATTTAAAACATCGCAGATATAATTACTTTACACGAAGTAATCGTGGACAACATTCTTTTGCCGGATATAATTGAGGATATCAGCGCAATAATGGTGTAACCCACATTCTATTTTTTTTCTACAACATTATTTTAAATGATACTAAAGTACGTAATTATTTTATATTTGGAAGCTATTTTTATGTGTTAAAAAATGATAATCAAATAATAGTTTTTATAATCAAATACACACCTTAATAAAAAAACTGTAGAGGAATTTAGACGTTTTAAGTGTGTAACATGAGTGGTCAGTTTTTTATTCTTGACATATGTTTTAATTATCATTGCCAGTACACTTGGCACTTTGCAGCCAAGTACGATAGACGGCAGGACTGCTTTTAGGATAGGAATGTTTTTTCAAAATTTCTTGTAAATCGCAATTTTCGTGTTTTAGCACCAATTGACCAACCCGTTGATCTTATAAAAAAGGTTATAAATGCGAGTATTTTACATGTAATTTCTTAACCTATGAAAAAACATGTTCTCTTGTTTAAAATAAATTCCGCTGCATACGCAGTCCGCAGAATACCAATGTTGATACTGCTGGACTAGTTTTCTTTAGTTACTTCCATAGTAAAATGTCCTACGGCATTCTCGTGTGGGGTAAGTAAGCGGCAGATAGACAAACCATATTTTTGTTGCAAAAACGAGCGATTCGCTTTGTGAGAAAAGTTTAAGGAGTATTTTAAGAATAAGGTATTTTGTATGTATATTTTATTAAGAATGAAGAATTATGCACAATATTAAGTTTAGAACTGAGTCTCAAACTCATGGTACCACGATTTCGTTTAACTAAGGTAAACAATTCTTTTATCATCATCGTCATATCAGCCGGCAGACGTCCTCTGCTGAACATAGGCCTCCCCCAAAGATTTCCAGACCAGCCGATCGGACGCAACGTGCATTCATCGATTACCCGCCGCCCTTACCAAGTCATCTGTCCATCTAGTAGGGGGCCATCCCACTGAACGCTTTACGGTTTGTGGTCTCCATTCGAGAGCCTTTCTGCCCCAACGGCCCTCAGTTCTACAAGCTATGTGCCCTGCCCACTTCCACTTCAACTTGCTAATCCTTCGAGCTATGCCGGTGACTTTCGTTCTTCTACGGATCTCCTCATTTGTGATTCGACCACGTAGAGAAATGCCGAGCATTGTTCGCTCCATAGCTCGTTTCTTTTATGGGAAAATTATCGTTTGCTAAGTTTCAAAACCTACATGACTACGTGTTAGATAAAGATATATGGAAAGTTGACATGAGTCTAGATTCCATAAAAATATTTTAAATAGTTTATTTGAAAAGAGCAAACCCTAGAGTTTCTTACTCGTTCTTCTCAGGGAAGTCACCACAGTGAACGAACAGTAGCGTAAGCGTCGATGCGGCCTCAAATGGCTTTGGTTGATTCCGCAGAACAGGGAAAGTGTTGAACCACTTTGGAAAAAAGCAAGATTGGGAATAGTACACTGAATGATTTTAGTATACTGTGTGAAAAAACGATATCTAAAAATTTTCACGATAGAAGAAAAAAAACAAAGTTACGCCGAAATTTTACGACAAAACCGCTGCATTCAATAGGTATTTTACATATACCAAAATTTTTTTTTATATCAACTGAACTACATAGAACACGTGTATATGATATACACTTTTCAAATGGCTCTAATTTTGTTTGTAAAAAATATAGTTAAATAAGCTACACGCCTGTCCATAACCGCTCACGCGATGCGCTCCTCCTACAGCAAAATGGTGGCTATTTGGTTTCGCAAATTAGAAAAGCATTCAGTTTAAATACAAGTCTTTATAAATAAAAATTATTATTCAGCATTGCTAAATAAATACCCTCCGTACTACCAACAAAAACATCTCAAATAAAATGCAGTAATACACCGCCAATCCTGCACTTAAAAAGCACTAATGAAATTTTTGGTGTACTTGGATAAATATGATAATATTCCGTTTGAGTGGTTCTAACGTTTACCATGAAATTACTCCTTAAAGTATAGTTTATAAACATTTATATTCAGGGTAAACATAAAAAACGCTACTTACGGTATGTTTTCAATAAATAAACACCGAAATCACCAGCCCAAATAATAACACACACGATTGTCGTGACGTATTTTTGAAGTTGTTTATTTTTTTTAAATGACAGACCCAGACATTAAAAACTTTATGGTTTTGCTATAGTAGTTACCGAAATAGCAATTAATATTAGTTCTTTTACCTGTTAGATATCCGATAAATCGGTATAAAATCATCACCGGCACCTCTAGGTGTGGTATGCGTCTACGGCAGCATGTATCGCGTGAGCATAACAGTTACAATGCCACTCAGAACTTTAAATCGCAAAGATCTGAGGGGAACTACCATTGCGCCCGTCACCTTGAGATATAAGTTGACAACTCCCATCCGCCTGTAATTTCACATCCCTTACCCGTCAAAACCTGAACACATGCTGAATTTACTACTTGGCGGCAGTACTATCTTGGACGAACAATTTCACAAGGAGCTCTACTGCTAGTAAAATAATTAACATACACACATACCCAAATAATTCAAATATTAAATATGATGTTACTCAAACGCTGTACTGCCTCCTGATCACTTAAATTGGCATAAAGATCTTGTAACCGAGCCTTAAACCTTTATCAAAACAATTATTCGTTAAAATATAAGCGGTATTTGGCCACTTCTATTATTTTTCTTTAGTTTTTTGCTTTGTAACATTTGTTTGGCTGTCGTCTAAATATATGAAGAACCTGTATGGTGGAAATTATGCCTAACCAAATAAATGGGTGAAAACTTATTTAAAAAAAATTGTATTTCTTGTCATGGATTACACATAATATATGTATTAACAAACTATACAAATAAATGCCGGCAGTTCTCGAGCCCACTGGAATCTGTCGCAGTGACGGTAAGAGGCCTGACTGTTTGACTGTCGGTCTATGGAAGCTTGGGAGACAGTTATTGTGAGGCGCAACCTGTGTGGACTGTGACCTGGGGACGTAGCTTAGGTTGCGTAGCGAGAGATACTATATAAATATAAACTGGGATAATCTTCAAAATTAGATATTTATTGTATTTTTTTACATGTTCACTTTTTGAGGGTATTTCTAGATCTGCCAAGATGTTCTTTTCTCTATCCTATTTTTTAAACACATTCTAAATACAAATGTATATTCACTCAGCCAGTACTTCTACTCATAGAGTAGAGCCTAGACTACAGGACACTGTGCCCCCCTCCCATGTCCTCGTAAGCATGGGCGGCGCAGGCTCTGAAGCTAGAGCGGCCGAGAACCAGAAAAGGCTCAAATGCGCCAACCTTGCTCAGTGCTACAGCTTTGTGCATCGGATCGCCTCGTAGAAGCCTTCGGTGACCAGAAGGCTGGCAGTTATCTCCGCTAAAGAATAAGTTTAGCAATTCAAAGGGGAAATGCTGCCAGCCTTCTGGGCACGATGCCCCAGGGTACGACCCTCGAGGAAATTTTTTATTTATAAACTTTATTACTTTTTTATATATCTACCTACTACTATAGTATAGTACAACACTGTATGAAAATTATGAATAAATAATGATTGTGTTTCGTTATTTTGTTTACTCGTAGAAAAAGTATTGTATGCAATCGTTATTATAATAATGTCTTAAGAGGGAGCAGAGGAAAAATTCCTAATCTTCGATTTGATTTTAGAGGGGTATATCCACTATAAAGTTAAAAATAAAATATTGTATGAGTAACTACACGATATATTCAAGCATAGACATTAATCAGAAACATAAAACAATAAAGTTTCCTCGATAGATAAAAATCACGAAATGACCTCTAATTTTCACATTGTTTCGATTTATCCTCGAAATGCTACAGGTTATTAGGATAAAAATTAGATAATTAATTATATTTATGCATGATCGACAACTGTCACTACGGATTTTTTTTTAATCCCTTTAGTTTTAGAGTTATTCCGCTAAAACGAATTTGGTACTTCTAATGCGCGAAATTCAACATCTCCTGTCGCATGTCACGCGAACTTCAGGCATATATTTGTTTCACAAATTTGGGCGGAGCCAACGTCAAAACTTAAAATCGCGTACCTGTTACTTGGTACTCGACATTGAGAACCCTTATTGTGCAATGACTATTATTTTAAAAACGGGTCTTTGTTCCATTAAAGGTATCAATAAATCGTTGTCCACAGAATAATCGTCGGTCATTTTTAACCGACTTCAAAAAAAGGAGGAGGTTCTCAATTCGTCTGTATGTTTTTTTTTTGTATGTATGTTACGCGATAAGTCCGCCATTTGTGAACCAATTTTGATGTTCTTTTTTTGTTGGAAAAAAGGTACCTCAGATGTCGTCCCACTTAAATTTCAAGAAAATGTTCCACCTCTATGGGTGGCAAACTAAGGGATGAATGACTTTTGAGGTCGGTTTCTTTAACCGGAGGTTAGGTTATGTATTAATAAAATTATGCGTGCCTTACTTCCAAAAGATAATTAGGTACCAAATTTTAAGACCTAATTATATAATGATTGCTCATTACATAATTAGGTCTTAAAATCT
This sequence comes from Hyposmocoma kahamanoa, assembly GCF_003589595.1. Taxonomy (NCBI): domain Eukaryota; kingdom Metazoa; phylum Arthropoda; class Insecta; order Lepidoptera; family Cosmopterigidae; genus Hyposmocoma; species Hyposmocoma kahamanoa. The sequence continues at coordinate 716,123 of NW_020653561.1, read as the reverse complement.
CTTACCTATTTTACTAAGGCCTAAACACGGTGCTCGATTTTAAGAACCCTCAATTATGTTCTATTACATATTATATTAATAGCAATATGAGAAGAGAAAATAATAATAATAAATGTGTCTCTTTCCGCGACTATAGTGGAATCATAAAGCAATAAAATTTCAACTCGTTTAGTCCATTCGATCCCGGCGGTAAAATAACTTTCATCGAAACCATTTCATTTTACAGCTTGAAACACTCCAAAGGCCAAAATCAAATTTTTATATTTCCGGTTAAATGTTACCTGCTTCTAAAAAATTTTCAAAAATGAAAATAAATTTTTAGGTTCTCTAGCCAAGTGGTGAGATATGCAAGCGATTACCACACTGGTCTGACACGCAGAGGTTCGATTCCCGGGCCGGGAGAAATTTTTGTATGGCATACGCTTATTTCTCGTGAGTTTGGGTGTAATTTGTGGTTGTCTGTGTGTGTGTCCATGGCACCCCCGATACTGGGTTTCCGATTTGGATAATTATTTTCAACCTTAGAATAAAGAAAAGCCACGTCAAGGAAACCTTTGACCAACGAGTATGTCGGAAAGCACTCCAGCTTGTTGTCTCCGATTACCCCGTTAGGAAAATGGCGTAAAGTATATTTTAGAATAGTCACCTAAAATTCAGTCAGATTTTTATCATGATATTCAAAGTTATTAGAAAAAAACCGTTCTCAAAAGTTCGTTACATCTGTCTCCCAAGTTTTATTCAAATCGGTTAGCGAAATCATCTAGTTCACCACTATACGTGACTAAACACAGAAGATAATAAAAATCGGTGCTCGCTGCTTATGATATATTAAGAGAAAAATACCTTAAATTGGAGCATAGCATAATCAACCATAAAATAATTGCTCATTGTAATAAAATTTAGGCGCTATTTAGAAAAATAAGTCTTAATTCGTGAACATTACGTCGGCCGTTGAAAACTTGAATTTCAACCAGTAATACTTGCTTCAGGAAGTGGAGAAATTTTTGAAAAGGATCATCTTACAATTTTTTTTTATAATAACAAGTGACGCGACGAACAAGTCGTGCACCTGATGTTAAACTAAACACCTGTCCATAACAGTGGCAGTGCCACTCAGAGCTCAGAGCTCCCGCTCAATATTAAAAACGAGGAAAAGTATTCTCTGTTTGTAAATAAATTAAAATTATATCTTATTAATAAATGCTATTAAAATTTAAATGAATACTTTGATGACAAATAATAATAATAATATTATAGTAAATTTGAATAATAAATAAATCTTCTATAAAGTTATGCTATTGTAATCTAATTATATTCAAACGTTCAAGTGACATAATTCTGCTTATAATATGATTTCTTATTATATTACATATTTTTTATTTTATATTATTATTTGATAAATAACAATTCCAATTAATAATTGGAATCCCAGCCTACCTCTGCTTTTATTGTTATTCTTAATAAAGGGCTCATATGTGTAGCATTGTTTTAATTTTAAGACATGTATGTACCATATGAATGCAATAAAAGCTCTAAATCGCAAAGATCTGAGGGGCACTGCCACTGCGTCTGTCGCAATGAGACATATGCCTGTAATTTCACAAGCACCTTTACCCTTAAAAACCGGAACACAGTAATGCTGACATTACTGCTTGGTGGCAGAAATAGGTAAGGTGGCAGTACTACCCTGGGCGAACTCTTTCACAAGAAGCTCTACTGCTACTAAAAATTTGAAGAAAATATTGTCTACTACTGAGGTACCCCTTCACACCTTATCTATTTCTGCCGCCAAGTAGCAGTCGAACCTTTGTGTTTGTGTGAAAAGAGTTCGTCCAGGGCCACTGCCACATTACCTATTACTGCTGCCAATTTTGATGGGTAAGGGTGGTGGTGAAATTACAGGTACATGGGATTTGTCAACTTACGTCTCAGGGTGACGGGCGCAGTGGCAGTGTCCCTCAGATTTAAAGCTCTTAGTGGCACTGTAATATTATCATCAGGCGCAGGAGTTATTCGTTCCGTCGCGTGGTATTATAAAAAGCCCCTGTTCCAACAAAAAAGAATCGTCGAAATCGCTTAACATACACACGAAAAAATATCTCCTTTTTTGAAGTCGGTTAGTCAGCACACTTGAATTCGCATCTTCCGCCTAAAAGGCCTAAACCAAACAAAACGGAATGTAGTAAAGCTGTGTTGTTAACAACCAACAGGATTTCTGACCGTCAGCATGGCTGGTCGCCTGTGGCGTCTGGCACTGAGTATATATTCAAGAATTGCTACCTATTTGTTACCTTTCCTGAATAATTAAAAATATAATTGACCAGCCATTCTGATATAAGGATGGCTGGTCGCCGCTTCGTTTAGCATGAAGGGAGCAGATTTTCCAGAAGTAATAATTGCTACCTTAACGAATTGAATGTATACGCTTCCTATCTACATTAGTTAAAAAAATATAAACGATTGAAAATTTTACAAGGTACTGCCCTTTATATTATGGCAATAAAGCATTAAAACTTTAGCTTTTTTAATTTAATCAAGCACTACTTCATAAAATTTTCAATTAGTACTATTTTTTAAACTAATGTAGATAAGAAGCGTATACCTTTAATTCGTGAAAGTAGCAAACAGGTAACAATTTTTGGCAAAACATACTTCTGGAAAATCTGCTCCCTTCATGCAGAACACAGTGCGACGATTGGTTTGTGAAGCGGTTCTTCCTCATTCGTCCTTGGCTTTACTGATTTTAGGCGGTTCTTCACACCATTGGTCTATAAGGCGTCTCTCACAGTACCACACTCCAATGTCGCATTGACACGCGAGAGCTATATTAAGCTATGATTCTATACAAGTCCATGCGATGCTAGACGGCACAAGATATCGTAACTACGTCATGGACTCTATACAACCAAACATAACAGATTGCTTTCGAAAGTTGTAAATAGAAAAAGTTTTCGATAAAATCATACTTGCCCAACTGAACAGCCAACTTTGATTTGATGTCATTTTTAAGATGTTTTACTTTTTAACTTCCAAAGATTTGAAATAATTATCAACCTTTAGCCTACACTCTACGCACAGGTTTCTTAAAAACTCTCTTAAATAGGGTAATTTTCAAACAGAGAAGTAATGCATCACATCATCAGCATTATAAAGGTATATTAATAATTTTTATATAAAAAAAAACTTCAAAAGTTTGTGGAATTACATCTATTTGCCAAGTTTTATTGAAATCGGTATATGAAAACTGGGTAAAATACAATAAACCAGATTCATCCCCTAATTTGTCACTCTTAGATCTGTTGCACACGCACGACTTTGCAGCGGTGCAAACGCGATGCAGTCGCTAACCGCTCACGCGATACATGCAGCAGTGGACGCATGTCGCCACAGAGCGTTGCGCGATTCATGCGTCTCTGGAAGCATACCACACCTAGAGGTGCCGGTGATGATTTTATACCGATTTATCGGATATCGAAGTTATAACAGATAAAAGAACTAATATTAATTGCTATTTCGGTAACTACTCTAGCAAACCATAAAGTTTTTAATGCCTGGGTCTGTCATTTAAAAAAATAAACAACTTCAAAAATACGTCACGACAATCGTGTGAGTGTTATTGTTTGGGCTGGTGATTTCGGTGTTTATTTATTGTAAACATACCGTAAATAGCGTTTTTAAGTTTACCCTGAATAGAAATGTTTATAAACTATACTTTAAGGAGTAATTTCATAGTAAACGTTAGAACCTTTTTTGTTTTTTGTTTTTGTTGGTAGTACGGAGGGTATTTATTTAGCAATGCAGAATAATAATTTTTATTTATAAAAACTTCTATTTAAACTGAATGCTTTTCCGCCGCCATTTTGCGGTAGGTTCCTATCGTATCCTTTAAGGGCCGTGTAGGTGGGGGTAGCGCATTGCGTGAGCGGCTAATAGTATACCTTTATACACACGGGCTACTTTAAGCAGCGCTGCAAACGTGCGACTGCATCCATACAAATGCGCGATTTCTTCGCTACTAAAAGTCACCGTGTGTAACTACTCTTGGAGATGGAATATTGCCTTCAAATTTGAATGTGACCACTACTGAGGTAGCCCCTTTCCATTTAGTATATAACCAGAAATAGAGACGATATAAGGACCATGCATTCCTGGTAACTCATCAGTGATACATCACTTATAAATGTCATCTCTCGTTTGTACTGAAATATAGACAGCCACCAACAACTGACTTGTGTATACGTCTCCGTATATTCCAAAAATATTAAATATTTATATTTATTGTAAAAAAAAATATCTGTAACAATGGCGTGCTGTTCCATTCGGGGAAAAACAGCAAAACAACTAATTACAGAACAAACTGAATCAAATTTCATCGGTAATTAAATATGAAATATATAATTTTGCAATTTTCGTCCCTTATTAGTGAAACAATTGACAACACACATTGACGACACCCGTCAATTGTTTCGAATTCGAATATAGCCAATCGGAGCGCAGTTGTCACATGTCACAATGATATCGCAGAATAGTTTTCAAACAAATTAAATGACATTTCGTCTCTATTTCTGGTTATATCATAGATTTAGTATATACGTACCATCTATGGGTTATAGTCGATGCCGCTTGGCCACGGAGGGAGTTACTGGAATTGGTGCTATCATAACACATCCTCAAAGCAGAAGCACACCGTACCGCATTTACTTAGTTTTTTGTATATGTAGTTAAAACCAACCAAGAACCTAAAAAAATAAGTGTATAAAAAATTGTAGCAGTACCAAACAACCACATTCAACTGCCTCCGTGGCCTAACGGTTACCATGCCGGACTGCCACGCAGGTTCGATTCCCGGGCCGGGAGAAACAGTTGTATGGCCTACAATTACTTCTCTCGTGAGTTTGGGTGTAATTTGTGGTTGTCTGTGTATGTGTCCATGGCACCCGCGACACAGGGTTTCCCTATGTTGAGTGTGTGCGTTATTTATTTATTTACTGCCTGTTCTCAAGGAAATTTCCTGTACTATGAATGCCAGAGCAACGAAATTAACTGGGCACTATCCAAATCACCACAACCAACATAGAAAAGTCCATTTCCGAAATTGGTCCGTAAATCGCATAGGGATCTTGTTCCTCTAGCGCGAAACATTGTTTCCCACTACGGTAAGGAGGAAGACATTAATATTAAGTCAAGTAACTGGACGTAAAATACATATAAAATTATACCGAAAAGCAATATTTACGTAGTTTGATACGTCAAAATTATAAATTACGTCTATTTGTATTGACGATGTTTTATTACACGTCAAAAATGATTGACATGACCCTTCAATTTATGCCTGATTCGAAGAAAATTAATGTTGGAGTGTACTAATAATGTAAATGTCATATATTTCTAAATATTATTTACGACAATGGTATCCTGAGCGCCCAGTTACACAACGCGAAAATTGTTACCATCCAGCCACCGCCCAGTTACCACGCTTTCACGTACATTAATAGCGAATCTGAACTCTATTTACTAGGCAACAAATTCCTCTGAATAATACAACCACGCGGTCGCCGCGTAGACCAAAGGTAAGCCAGTCTCGCCCGCGCGCCCGGGTCGCTCATTTAAGTTAAAATGTAAAAGTTAAATAAATAGAGCGTAGTTTGCGATATCACTTAGATGCCGCGGGGGCCGCGCGATGAAATTCGTGTGGAATAAATGTGCTGAAAACCGTTACGGCGCATTTATTCGCACTGTGGGCGATGGATGAGAAGAACCCGGTTTCGATTCCCAGTAGGACCAACTTAGGAAAAGAATTTTTTTTTATTTTTTTTTATCTGAATCAGTACATATCGTATACTTCGTTATACTAGGTTCGTTATATACACATAGGACTTGTTAACTCATACGTCAAGGTGACGGGCGCAGAGCAGTGCCTATTAGATCTTTACAATTTAAAGCTGTGAGTGGCACTGCTATGGACAGGTATGTCTGTCGCTTATCATGTGGCGCACGACTTGTTCGTTCAGTCACTTGATATTATTAAAAAAAAGTCACGATGTTTGATCAACGTAATATTCAATTATTTTTGTGGAATTACTCCACTCAATAGCAATGTGGCCAAATTTCAGACAGTGAAGACACTGGTTTACAGGTGGGACATATGCGTTTACCTCACGCCTCCAACAGTCGAGGTACACGTACTGAGGCAATTCTGTCGAAGCAAAAGTTACGGAGACTGTCTGAGTAGGTTGATATGAAACCACATCCTGGTCTCGCACACGGCGCATGAAACGCCTCACTTGTATTACATTTCGAGAGCTGCCTATCAAGGAGAATAATCTCTTATTTTAAACACAAACAGGGACAGAGGTTAAAACCCTCGTCGCTTCTGTGTCAATTGCCGGCTTTTAAGCTCAACACATCTTATATTTTTTTTGTTTTGAAGAAACACATTAGCATTATTAGATAGGTCTATATAGGACTTCAAAAAAAATTGGTTCACAATTCGACTGTATGTTTTTTTTGTATGTATGTTACGCTATAACTCCGGTATTTGTGAACCGATTTTGATGTTTGTTTTTTGTTGGAAAGAGGGTGCCTCCATAGTGGTCCCATTTACTTTTGAAGAAAATCATCCACCTCTAAGGGTAGCTGTTCATGCATAAAGAATCATTTTTATAAATAGCGCCTAAATTTTATTATAAGGAGCAATTATTTCAATAGTTGATTTTGCTATTCTCCAATTCAAGGCGTTTTTCTCTCAATATACTGTGAGTAGTGGGAACTGATTTTTATTATCCCCAGTCTCAAGTCCCTTATAGTGGCGAACTAGGGGGTGAATCCGGGTTTGCGCACTTTCCTGTAACTGATTTCAAAAAAACTTGGTAATTATATGTAATTCCACGTACTTTTGAGGTCGGTTTTTTCAGTACGCTGTACTGAGATTCTTTATTTATTAATTCTCCTTAGATGCAGTATGTCAAAGACAATGTTTTCGTATCGCAGGCGCATGACTTGTTCATCCTGTCACATGGTATCATAAAAATAAGAATACATACCACCACAGGTATTTAATAGCACTCGCTACCCCACTGAGCTACTACCGCTCTTAGTTTTTTTACTCAGAACGCGTTGTGCGGACTTGAAAAATAGTTTGTGACACACGCCCATCACACTACTCTCGTCTCAATGTTATGTGTGTTTGTATTTTTGCAATATGTGTCACCACAGGTTTTATTTCTATTTATGTAACCTTGTTATTCCGCATCGATGTGTGGCCTACATTTATGTCTCTCGTCAGTTTGGGTGTAGTTTATGGTTGTCAAAGTGTGTCCATGGCACCCGCAATATGGGTTTCCATAGTGCGGGACTATGTTAAGTGTGTGCGTTATTATTATCATTATTATTAATTTAATATATTTTAACTAAACCAATAGACATACTTTTATTCCGGCGTATTCCTAAATAAATACAAATTAACATCTAGTGAACTATGTTACAATGTTTAACACATAATATTAGTAAATAAATATGGCTGTTTACAAAAATAACAGAAAATGACCAAAAAATAAAGATGGCGTTGTGTTACTTTGAGGTATCGAGAAGATACACGGTAAATAATGCAATACAAAGCAGTATTCGTTAATAATGATGTCGTATCTTAAATATAATAAAGTCACATGTGTTTATGATACATATCGCACTGCTATTACAATAGTGTTATAACTCAAAATATGTGACATTCAAGATTATACCTTTGTTGAACGTACAATTTGTTTCTCTATACGTCAATAAAACCATCGTTAGAATATTGTAAGAGACAATTAAAAGATAGATAACTTGACTCAAAATGAGATAAAATTTATGTGAACTAAAAAAAAAAAGTTCTGGAAAAAGCTTTACTCAAAAACATGACATTATTTGTTCCCTCTTATTTGTAAATATATTTTTCACTTCTCATGCTCTTAAAGTTCGTATTTATGCTGGATGTAGGCTACATAAAATAGGATTTTATGCTCTAGTGCATAAAATAAAAAAAAACCAATACGTTAAATATGTCTAATTGTTGTAATTTTACATTTAATTTTAATTAAATAATCATTTATTTGTAATATTGCCGTTTAATTTCCTCGCAATCGAAGTGAAAAGCAGAGTGTATAACTCGTTTATGAAACCCATTTTACCCTCGACTTATGTATACCCGTCTCGGGTAAAGTGACGCGTCTTATTTATTTATTTATTTATTTATTCATTCATTTAACGTTTGTAGCTTTACAGATAGATCCAAATAGCTACAAACAAAAACAAAAAAAAAACATATCAAATAACATACAAACAAATAAACATAATACAGTTCACAGGATTGAACTCACAGGCATCAATGGTTCAAACACTTTCCTGCATTCACACATCAGACAACCAATCGTGCTGTCAAACAAATCAGAGTGTGCTTATGCACTTGTTGTACAATCTACTATTAGGCAAGTAGAAAAATGTTTAGATATATGTAGTTAACTTAACCTATCCATAAATTCTAATGATCTTTTCGGGAAGTAATTAATTTTTCATCGATTTTGAAAAAACACACTTTTTGAGTTAATACATTATTATATTAACAGCGCAATATGTATAATATTAGTAGCACTAGAGCTCTTACCTATTTCTGCCGCCAAGCAGTAATGTGAGCAATCCTGCTTGGCGGCAGTTCGACTTCTGAAGAATGAAATTATAGGCACATAGGACTTGTCAACTTATGTCTCGGGGTAACGGGCGCGTTACCAAAAGACGCACGAATCGTTAGTTCAAAGTCAAAGTATTTATTGCTTCCCTGTGTTACACAGATCGTAAAATTTAAACAGTAACATGACCCTGTTAAGGCGCCGCGATTAAAAGTACAATAAATTAAAAATAAACAATAAGAACATACTAATAAAGTTAAAAAAAAGTAGCAATAAAAACAATAATTGTATAGGTTTTAATTATTCTTCACATGAAATTCCAAAATTCAAATTCTTCAAATCATATTATTCAAATTGTATTCATTGTTCTTCAAAAAACTCTAGTAGGCTGTAATAACATTTTTTTATCAGATGGTAAATAAATTAGTCTGTGATTGGGATAAAATTTCCTTCAGGGTTCCATTGAAGGTTTTAATTGCCATACAAATGGGGGCTAGGTAGTGCCAGTCTATCTTTATGTCTGAAGTTTAACGGTTTAGCGTAGGTGTCCTTTGCCGTAGTGAAGAAATGTTTGTTTTTGTTGACGAATTTGCATATTTCGATAATGTATAAATATGGTAAAGTTAAAATATTCAATTTAATGAAATGTGGCCTGCAGTTTCTGAAATGGGTCGATGTTTACTAATATTCTTATACATTTTTTGTTGTAGAGTGAACAAGGGTAAAGCAGCTATTTCCCTACAGAATCACACCATAGCTCAGCCAATCATGAGCATAAGCATAGTAAGCAGGTGTTGCTGTTCCATCTGGGCTAAAAGACTATAATGTAGGCAGTTTCATACACTGTATGAAACTTTATAAGAACAATCAGATCAATTTGTGAAATCTTGACCATGATTCAAATGTTTCCCTCACCCTCTCTCCACCCGCACAAGCGCGTCACACAGTGTAATACTCCTAGTCCTGCACTAGGGACACACACATAGAACTCCTTAAAATTACACCCAAAGTCACGAAAGAAATATATGTAGACCATACAAATATTTCTCCCGAGCCGAGAATCGAACCCGGGCCCTGTGCGTGGGAGACCAACATGGTAACCGTTCGGCCACGGAGGCAGGCACGCAGGCAAACAAAGCAACTGAGTTAAATATGTTCGTCTGGCACCCCACCGAATTTGCGATTGTAACACATAGGAAATGAAACTATTTTTCCGGATTTAAGTCGCGTATATTTGTTTTTCAAATAAACCAACGTTTCGGGCCCTTTATAATTCGTCTGTTTAAAGTTAAAACCACATTATATGACATTTTGTACAAAAAATCTTTATATAGCTATAGTAAGAAAATCACTATCTTTCTGCAGGTGAAACTCAATAATAAACTCAATAAGTGGTTTTATTTGCAGATTTTTTGTGGATTTGTGGAATGTCACTTATGTGGTTTTACCTGTAAGCAGACGATATAATAAATGTAACTTAATAAAATATCATATTGTTAAAATAAAATAATTTCTAAAACATATGTAGCGTAAATTGAAATGTTTTTTGTAAAATTAAAATTAATAACATTTGTAATTATGCTGGTTGAGCTGGTTGATGACTGTACCATCTCAGTCAACCGTCACCAAGGGACCTGTATAGGGCCCGAAACGTTTGAAAAAATAAATATACGCGATTTAAATCCAGAAAAATAGTTTCATAACATTTTTATTGTTTAAATATTGACTTGGTTTTTTTCCTTAAGAGGATTAGAAACTCACCGTACGTCTTACAAAAAGCAAAAACCTTTCTTACCACCTTGACCCTAATGTATTTCAGTTATGCCATACGTTATTGACATAATGGAAGGAATAAAGGCTAAGGATGCTGGTGAAATGACTTGTCGACTTATGTCTCTCGTTGACGGGTGCAATTGCGGTACCCTTCAGACCTTTGCATTTAAAGCTCTGGGCGGCACTGTTACTGTTATTAATAGGCGTGTTGTTTACCACAAGGCGCACAACATATTCGTCCCCTCACTTCCTATTAAAAAAAATACAATTAAATAACGATCTTACAAAAAAAATATGTTTGACACGCCTGAAGACATTGTCTAAAGACTGTGTTAATTCGTCACACGATAGAATGTACTTTACATGATCATATAAATGATCTAAGAATAAAATATTTAACTTTGCACATAATTTCCTTACGGCACCGATCAGGGCGCAGTGGCAGTGGCATCTTTGTGATTTAAAGCGTTTAAGGCATGTCGCTTACCAACAGGTTTGTTCGTCCAGCCCCTTGGTCTCAAAAAAATCACCTTCCCTTCAAAACCGGAACGTAACAATGCTCACATTACCGCAGAAAGACGTTATTCTGCTACTAAATTTCCATATTTAAAAAAATATAGATCCCGTGCAAAACAGTGTGATGTATAGGTTGATGATGATACTAATACAAATACTGGGTTTGCGTCTGTGTGTAATGTATCTCTACTAAACTAACTAGAATCTATTACACTCCAAAATGTACACGGAAATGTGTACTTTTAATCAGTTAATGCTGTAATACATTTGAAACTCGCATTTTACATTAATGAGCGTCGGTGTACGTAACGCGGGTAGTGTTGCCAAAGGTTAAACAAATATCACGCCTCGAAGCAATGGCAACTAAGGCTTTAAGAATTTTTTTTAATAAATAAATATCAGACAACATCATCTACGTTGCTTCGATTCCAAAGTAACTAACTAAAGCGCTTGTGTTGTGGAAATCGGAAATAACGACGGTACCACAGACACCCAGACCCGAGGCAATACAGAAAAGTTAGTTTTTCTACATTGATCCGGCCGGGGACGGAACCCGGGACCTCAGAGATGGCGACACCAGGAAAATTGGTGTGCAAGCCACTCCACCACATAGGCCTTCTTTCTTTTCTGTATTTATTACATGTTTTCTTTTAAAATATGGTTCGCCGATATACCATGTATGTACCATGTACATGTACCATGGTGAGTGCTCTGAGGAGCTGTTCAACCTCATCCCCCCTTCCCCGTTCCTGCTCAGAAGCACGCGTGCTGGCCTTCGTAGTCACCGTTTCACTACCTGCCGAATTCCATCGCGTACTAAAAGGTTCGGTGGCTCCTTTCTCTGCCGCACGGTTGACAAATGGAACTCCCTTCCGACACATGTCTTCCCTCCCTCTTATGATATGGGGTCCTTCAAACGAGGCGTGAAGAGGCATATTGTAGGCAGGCAGGGTGGAGGTGGCTAGTGCAGTGAGGATTTCATCGCTGCACTAGGTTCCTTCGCGTTTGGATACCACTTTCCACTTAACATCAGGTGGAGTGGAGTCATTTGCCTGTCATGTATATAAAATATATATATATATATTTCTACTGTTAAACACAAACCCCCGCACACAACGAGAGCTATTGGGCTGCAGTTCCCATGCGAGCACAGTGTCATTCTATGTCATTATTATGTTTCCTTAATAAGGTATTTATTTTAGGAAGAATCTCATCAGCTGACCGCTGTTGTGAGGTTTTGCATGTATAATAAAAACAGTATCCGTCATATTTTTAACAGTGTTGCCGATTAAAAAATCATTTTTGCTCTGAAAAAATCCCCATCCTCATTTATAATTTTTTTTTTATTAAACCTTGGAGACGACTTAAGGAAAAAATCTAATTTACAACTCAATTAAGATTATGTACAATTATTAATGTGTGTATATGTATAATAAGAAATATAATAATAAATTTTGAAATTGATGAGAAATTAAATGACGTTACAAAATTCTAAATAACTTGACGATAAACTACTTTAAAAATAGAACTAAAATGACCTTGCTACTGTTGACGATTAGTAATAATTTTTCTTTTGTTTAATTGTTTATTTTATCAAATTAAGAAATAATGTAAAAATTGTAACACAAATTTAGATTTATTTAGAATTTAGGATTGACATTGCTATTATAGGGTTCATGTTTGATCTGTACTATCTAACTTAAGACCTATGTAACAACATGAATGCAATAAATAATTTGAATTTGAATTTGAAAATATGTACAGAGTACTAAAAAACCGACCTCAAAAGTTCGTAGAATTACATCTGTTTGTGTACAAGTGCGCGAAACCGGATTCATACCCTAGCTTGCCACCTTTAGAGGTAGAATATTGTCTTCAAATTAAAATGGGACTACTACTACCCTCTTTCCAGCAAAAAAAGAGTCATCAAAATCGGTTCACGAGTTATAGCGTACATAAAAAAAATGCAATCGAATTCAGAACCTCCACCTTTTCAGAAGTCGGTTAAAAGGGATATTTATATAAGAGTTAACTAGGAACACTAGTCTCAAGATCTGACATTTTGCGTTATTAACATGTATTTCAAACTGAGGACTGGATTTGTCTCTAAATTAAATTATCGAAGAAAAATTAAGGTCTAAGATCTGGCAGTATTGCTTAGAATCTTTAGTCTAACCAAAAGACGAAAATTTTGCTTCTAAAAAAATAAATCTGTTAAGTCTTTAGAGACTCGAAGTACCCACCTACTAAACCATAAAAGACTTTACTTCGATTGTCGCAATGTTTTTTGGAGCTGCTTTAGTAGTTAGTATTAATAGTGTTCTTTTTCTTTTTTCTTTTGTTTTCTTTTTTTTTGTATGTATGTTACGCGATAATTCCGGTATTTGTGAACCGATTTTCATGATTGTTTTTTTGTTGAAAAGGGGGTACTTCCATAGTGGTCCCATTTCATTTTGAAGGAAATCATCTACCTCAAAGGGTGACTGTTCACGCATGAAGATTCATTTTTATAAATAGCGCCTAACTTTAATTTAGGAGCAATTACTTTTAGCAATTATTTAGTTGATTTTGCTATTTCATCAATTCAAGGCGTTTTTCTCTCGATATACTTTGAGTAGTGTCGTAGTGAGAACCTATTTTTATTATTATCTCCAGTATCAAGTCCTGCATAGTGGCGAACTAGGGGATATTTCAATGAAACTTAGCAAATAGACGTAATTCCACGTACTTTTGAGGTCGGTTTTTTTAGTACTCTGTACTGAGATTATGAATCTACAACTACCCTTAGAGAGTGTGACGATGCGACCTTTCATCGTTATCCCACCTTTTTATCATCCTTTTATCTGGTTCCTGGCCACCTACTTTGAAATTTTGAATCATCCTTAAATTCCTTTTCTTATTTGTCTAGCTTAACTTACTTTCCTATTTCCATAGTCACTCTCTATTAAATTTCCGAAACTTGACTCGACTTGACTTAAAATATTCTGACCAGTTTAATCATATAACTTTACGCTTTTATTTTAACTGTTATTTTCCCTTCCCGTACTCTTTCTTTATTTCTACAATAAAATTCATGTGGACCGAATGTTATATATTAATTACGCGAGGCCCGCGTGATAATAGGAACACTAGGAAAAGAGGAACTTGAAGCCTTAAAGAGTTTAGCACTATGATCTGTCAGTCGATAAAACAGACAGATAAATTAGTTTATACGATTTTAAA